>NC_057745.1:7445628-7496553 GCF_004010195.1 Chiloscyllium plagiosum | reverse complement strand
GCTATCACTATTGTTAACAGCTAACCCGAGAATGCAACTTTAAAAAAAAGGGTTTTGTGATTTACACATGAAAGAAATGAAACTATCACTGTATTCTAACAGATGAAAGTCTTAACAGACAACCAATTTTTCAATGTATAATTTCAGTTACATCACACTGCAAATTTTTGCTATAAATTCTGTGTTACGATTGAGCCCTCCACTATCACCTGATGAAGGAGAGTTGCTCCGAAAGCTAGTGTGCTTCCAATTAAACCTGTTGGACTATGACCTGGTGTTGTGTGATTTTTAACTTTAAAAAAAGTAACAGGGATAATCCTGGAAATTAAGGCTTGTGAGACTCACATCGGTGGTAGGGAAATTATTGGACAAGATTCTCTGGAACAAGATGTATACACCTTTTAGAAGCAAGTTGACTTATTAGTGATAGGCAGCATGGTTTTATGTCGGACAGATTGTGTCTCACTAAAATGATCGAGTTTCTGAGGAGGTGATAAAAATGATTAAGGGAAAAGTAGTTGATGTTGTCTACATGGACTTCAGTAAAGCCTTTGACAAGGTCCCTCATGGCAGACTGGTTAAAAAAAAGGGTGAAGTCACGTGGTATCAGGGTGAGCTGATATGATGGATACAGAACTGGCTCTGTCATAGGAGACAGAGGATAGCAGTGGAGCGATGCTTTTCGGAATGGAGGGTTGTGAATAGTGGTGTTCCACAGGGATCAGTGTTGGGTCCTCTGTTGTTCATAGTCTACATAAATGATGTGGAAGAAAATATAGCTGGTTTAATTAGTAAGTTTGCAGACAATACAAAGATTGGTGGAGTTGCCGATGGTGAGGAGGACTGTCAGAGGATACAGCAGGATATAGATCACTTGGAGGCACAAATGTGACAAATGCATTTTGCAAAGTCAACTACAAGTGGATACTATACAGTGAATGGCAGAACCCTTAGGAGTATTGATATGCAGAGGGATCTGGGTATGCAGGTCCACAGATCACTGAAGATGGCAGCGCAGGTAGATCAGATAGTTAAAAAGGCCAATGCCATACTTGCCTTCAATGGAAAGAACATTGAGTATAAGAATATGCTGCAGCTTTATAGAAGTTTAGTTAGGCCACACTTGGAGTATTGTATGTACTTCTGGTCACCACACTACCAGAAGAATGTGTATACTTTGGAGAGGATACAGAAAAGGTTTACTGGAATGTTGCCTGGTATGGGGAATTTTAGCTATGAAGAAAGGTTGGATAGACTGAGTTTGTTTTCATTGGAATGCAGGAGATTGAGAGACAACCTGATAGATGTTTATAAGATTTGAATGGCATGGATAGAGTGGAAAGTGAAGTTTTTTCCCGGGGGGGCAGGGTCAATTACTAGGGAACACATGTTCAATATGTGGGGGAAGGCGGGGGGAGGGGGAAATTTAAAAGAGATGCTCAAGGCAAGTTTTTCACAAAAGGTGGTGAGTGCTTGGAACGGGTTGCCATTGGAGGTGGTGGAAGCAGATAGAAGAGAAGCACTCGAGGAGAACCTGGAAGAACACCTGATAGGAAGGGGACAGAGGGGTGTGGATCCTGCAAGTGAAGACAGTTTTAGTATCGAAGGGCAAAATGTGTCTGCACAAGCTTGGAAGGATGAAGGGTCTGTTCCTATTTTGTTTTGTTCTTTGAAATATACTAGATGATTAAAGGATGAAGGACCAAGAAGAGAAGCCTTGATGTTAACGTTACAGCTGGACCATTTCTTGGTGATGTCTGGAAACATTTCCATAAGACATAGGAGTGGAAGTAAGGCCATTTGGCCCATCCAGTCCACTCTGCCATTCAATCATGGCTAATGGGTATTTTAACACTGCACTCTCCCCATAGCCCTTAATTCCTTGTGAGATCAAGAATTTATCAATGTCTGCCTTGAAGACATTTAACGTCCCAGCCTCCACTGCGCTCTGTGGCAATGAATTCCACAGGCCCACTACTCTCTGGCTGAAGAAATGTCTCCTCATTTCTGTTTTAAATTGACCCCCTCTAATCCTAAGGCTGTGCCCACGGGTCCTAGTCTCCCTGCCTAACAAACAACTTCCCAGCATCCACCCTTTCTAAGCCATGCATTATCTTGTAAGTTTCTATTAGATCTCCCCTCAACCTTCTAAGCTCTAATGAATACAATCCCCATCCTCAGCCATTCATCATATGTTAGGTCTACCATTCCAGGGATCACTCATGTGAATCTCCCCTTGACTTGCTCCAGTGCTAGTATGTCCTTCCTGAGGTGTGGGGCCCAAAACTGGACACAGTATTCTAAATGGGGCCTAACCAGAGCTTTATAAAGTCTCAGTAGTACATCACTGCTTTTACATTCAAACCCTCTTGAGATCCCCTTACACAAGGGGCAGTGGAGATCTAAAACTCTTTCATGCAAAAAGATGATGAGGTGGCAGGGTCAACTGAAAATGTCAAATCCAAGATCAATAGATCTTTGATAGACAAGCGCCATCAGTTATGGAAACCAGGAATGTAGATAAAGCGGAGTTACAGATCAGCCATGACCTAACTGAACGGCGTCAGAGGGCCAAGGGGCTGAATATTCCTAATTTGGCAGAAGGTTGGCCATCTTTTATTCATTGGAGGAAATCTTGCGAGATACTTTGCCTTGACAAGGTGCTTTACAAATGCAAATATAATGATAAAGACTGTGTAGAATCTCTGGCAGGTTATTGAAAGAAACTGAAGACTGTTGTATGCATAGGCCTGTTCTGAGGTTGGAACAACAGAAGGAACTTTCTTGTTGGGAGTGATACAGGGGGAATGTCATCTTGCTTGCACCATGTGGTTCCTGACCAGGCCTTCATACGACACTAGATTTACCTCATTCATCACATCAATATCCTTCATCTCAATAAATACAAACAAACCAAAGTTAAGTGTTCATTTAATTCAGAAGTTTATTGATGGTGCAGTGGTTATGACACTGGATTGCTTGTTCAGAGACCTGCCTAATACTCTGGGCATGTGTTCAAATCCCACCATCGCAGGTGGTGGAATTTGAATTCAGTTAATAAAATCTGAAGGCGAGTATCTGTAATGGTGACTACCAGTGACTTGTAAAAAGCCATCTGGTTCATTAATGTTATTTGGGAAAGGCAATCTACGATCCTTACCCAATTTTAGATGCAATTCCATAAAACCATATGACATAGGAGCAGAAATAGGCCATTCTGCCCATCGAGTTTGCTCCACCATTCAATCATAGCTGATAAGTTTCTCAACCCCATTCTCCTGCTTTCTTCCTGTAACCTTTGATCCTTTTGACAATCAGGAACTTATCTAACTCTGCCTTAAATATACTCAATGACCTGGCCTCCACGGTCTTCTGTGGCAATGAATTCCATAGATCCATCACTGTTTGGCTGAAAAAGTTTCTTCTTATCTCCATTCTAAAAGGTCTTCCCTTTACTCTAAGGCTGTGTACTCTGGTCGTAGTCTCTCCTGTCAATAGAAACATCATTTGCAACCACCACTCTGTCCAGGCTGTTCCACATTCTGTAAGTTTCAATTAGATCTCCTCTCATCCTTCTAAACTTCACTGAGCATAGACCTAGAGTCCTCAAACCATCCTCATATGTCTAGCCTTTCATTCCTGGGACCATTCTTGTGAACCTCCTCTGGACCCCTCCATGGCCAGTACATCCTTCCTGAGATATGGGGCCCAAAGTTGCACTCCATACTCTAAACATGGTTTGACAAGAGCTTTATAAAGCCTCCGAAGGACACCCCTGCTTTTATGCCAACCCACAGCAACATTTTTTTTTGCCATTCATTCATTCATGGAATGTAGATATCACTGGCTAGCATTCATTCTGCATCCCTTATTTCCCAGCGATAGGTTTGCAATCACACCTAGGTCAGGCTAACAAAAGCAAATTCCTCTCCAGAAAGGCCATGTGAACCCAGATAATTGACAAAGGTTTTTATCAGATTCTTGTTTTGTATTGAATTCAAATTTCACTACCTGTAATGATAGGATTTGAACTCCGATCCCTGGGATATATTACCTGGGTCTCTGAATTCAGAGCGCATCGATAAAACCACATGGTTATCATCTCCCCTAAATCCGATATTGCCTAGCAAGCTGCTCCATTCAAGGGAAAGTAGGGATGGCAACAGATACGAACCTTACCAGTGACACCCACATCCCACGAAAGGGAAAAAAAACTTTTTATCAGCAATGCTAACTCAGCATTACATCCTCTGTGCAAATTGCTGACACAGAATCCCAATAGTGTAGAAGCAGGCCATTCAGCCCATCCAGTCTGCACTAACCCTCTGAAGAGCATCCTACCCAGACCCAACCTGCTATCCTATCCCTGCACTTCCTATGGCTAATCCACCTAGTTTACAATGGGTCACTTAGCATGGCCAATCAAACTAATCTGCACATCTTTGAACTGTGGGAAGAAACCCACGCAGACACAGGGAGAATGTGCATACTCCAAAGCAGTTGCCTGAGGCTGAAATCGAGCCCAGGTCCCTGGTGCTGTCATGCAACAGTCCAAACCACCGAGCTAACTTACCACTCCATTTTCTTCCCCACCTCCCCCCCCAACTTTTAGAACAGCAACAACACTTTAAAGTACTTTGGCTGTAAAATGCTGAGGATATCCTGAAGTCGCGAAAACTGTGTAAGAGTGGAGGCTTCCTTTATATTTTGATTAGATTGTTTCATCAAATTTTTCTTAGCCTGAATGGTGGCTTGCAGCTGCCTAAGGAACAACATAAATGCAGTAGTGTTGTTATTGTTACTACAAAACTTCTGGGAATGAAAAGATTCCCATTTGATAACAGCTGGAACACAACAGGCAGTTTGATGCTTAGTCACCTCTCATTTTAACTTTGAGATGATCATTCAGCTTACGGAGCAGGAGTTGACATTTTCCTTTTTCAATTCATTGACCTTGGCTAATCAGTAAGCCTGCATGGTACAGAATACTAATACGCTGTATTATCAACAATGCGTGTCTACTGACTGAAGCGGGTAGTGCAAAAAGAAAATGAACTATTTTAGTTAATGATAGAGACAAAGAAAATAACTTCTTCATGCCAAGGCTTTATACAGCTGCAATTTGATATAAAGTGGCTCATTAATTTTCTGATTATGTTTGAATATAATCTTATAATCATAAATGAACATTGGTCTGGTGAGGGGGAGAATATCAGCCAGGAAAGCCGCAGATGTCCATGTGTTATGATTAAAATCTCATCTGTGCATAAAAATAAATAAATACACTACATTGTTTTAGAAGCTTCCATTTGTGACATGATCAAGACCGACAGTAATTCCTAACTAAACAATAATGCATTGAATTAACCTATTTTTAGATCAGTTTATCAATTATTTTTAAAAGCAGGGAAAACAGGCTATTTTGAACAAATTATTCACCTGTTACAGAGGTGGGATTACCAACTTTTTTTAGCAGAACCTTTGTTTCTTTTCTCCCTCACATACTTAGAGCTAAATAATTAAAAAGACTTGCATCACCTTGCATGACTTCATGACACCCCAAAGGGCTTCACAAATATTTCTGAAGTACATTTGTTGATTAATTTAGGAAAAGTAGCAGTTATATTGCCCACAGCAAACTCTCACAAGAAACAATGACCCAGATAACTGTTTTTTCATGTGGCGTTGACTTCAGGATAGACCTTGAATCAAGAAGAAAGCTCTCCTGTTATAAATAAAAACTGAAAGAACTGTGGAACAGAAACCAAAACAGGAATTGCTGGAAAAGCTCAGGAGGTCTGGCATCATCTGTGGAGAGAAATCAGAGTTAATGTTTCAGGTTGAGTGACCCTTCCTCAGAACTGATGGTAGCTAGGAAAATGTCAGTTTATTTGCAGCAGATAGGGTGGAGGGAGGGGGTAAGGAGTAAATGATAGGTGGGGATAGAGCACAAATAGAGGGAAGAACAACTGGACTTCTTGGAATAGGGCCATGGCATCTCTTATGTCCATCTGAGTACAAAAGCCAATTAAACAAATAGCATCTTATGTTTTGCATGCAGCACATCAGTTATGGGTGGTACGTGACATGTTTCAAGATGCACGTTATCTTGAAAATTATTTTTTTCGACGTGGATATTCAGATAATGGTTGGTCTCCAGTTTGGGTTTAGGAATTCACAAACAACTTTTGCCTACCTGGATATCGAGGAGTTATCTTAACATGATAAATCAGAATAAGCTACATTAGTAGTGAAATAATGAGGCTTTGATCCTTGTGCATTGACCATCATGGAGGTTATTAAATTCACTCCAGACGATAGGCTCCCAGGTTTCAAGTGGGATGTGAGTTTTGCAAGTTACCATCATACTGTTCTTGGTACCTCTCCATTGTCTATCACATGTTAGTTTTCAAGGTGGCTTCATTCCATTTAGTCTTTACCTCAGCAATGAGAAGCATTATAAAACAGGCAGTTTGATCTCCTGAACTACTAACTTTCAATTTCTATTGACCCCAAAATCTACAGTTTAGAGATTTATTGTACCTTCTGCACTGTATATTACAAATTAAACTCTCACCATGTTGGAGCAGCCAGCAAAACATGAAGATAAGTAGGTAATTCCATCAGATCCACAAACGGGATTATAAGCTGCCGTTTTACAGTCACAATCACTATTACAGGGTGCATAAGGGTCCAAATCCATGTATGAGACAGATCTGCAACATAAGGAATTCTTTCAGTTTAAGCAGTACAGCTCTGATGAGAGAGAGCGAGTCTTGCTGACTCACACTGACTCCCTTATCTCTCCGACATTGAAATTAACATTTTCTTCCTCATGTATAAATCTTCAACCTCTGTAATCTATGCCTCCCTAACACCCTCCCCTTCCCATCCCACCAAAATTCTCCATTCCTCCTGGTTTTCATAGAATCCCTACAGTGTGGAAACAGGCCCTCCAGCCCAACAACTCCACACCGACCCTCAGAAGAGTATCCCACTCAGACCCATCCCCCTACCCTATTACTCTACATTTTCCCATGATTAGATTAGATTAGATTACTTACAGTGTGGAAACAGGCCCTTCGGCCCAACAAGTCCACACCGCCCCGCCGAAGCGCAACCCACCCATACCTAACACATTTACCCCTTACCTAACACTACGGACAATTTAGCATGGCCAATTCACCTGACCTGCACATCTTTGGACTGTGGGAGGAAACTGGAGCACCCGGAGGAAACCCACGCAGACACGGGGAGAACGTGCAAACTCCACACAGTCAGTCGCCTGAGGCGGGAATTGAACCCGGGTCTCTAGCGCTGTGAGGCAGCAGTGCTAACCACTGTGCCACCGTGCCGCCCACTAACCTACTCATGACTAACCTACTCATCCCTGGACACTATGGAACACTTAGCATGGCCAATTCACCTAACTTGGACATCTTTGAACTGTGGGAGGAAACCGAAACACCTGGAGGAAACTCACATAGACACAGAGAATGTCCAAACTCCACACAGGCTGTCACTTGAGGCTGGAATTGAACCCAGGTCCCTGGCACTGAGGCAGCAGTGCCAACTACTGAGCCACCTTGCCACCTTGCATGCACTCTGCTTGTGTTTGAGGACCATGGGTCAACTGTTTGGCTTATTAATTCTGAATTTCTCTCCTGAAACATTTTCATCGAAAGATACTAACAAATTTCTAACCAAACATATTAGCTTTCTTCTGCTGAACCAAAAGAGAATAAAGTAGATGTATAATAGGTAATAGACGACCAATGTCCATACTATTACTCTTTGTGTTCAGTTGGGAATTATTTAGAAGCTCTTACTGTGTCCCACATGGGCACAGCAAACTTTCACTGTACTATGATGAATAATGCGGTAATTACCCATGCTTGTTCTTCCACTGTCTCTCTCTCTCCTTTTTTGTTTTTTGCTTATCTGTCCTTCTCTTTTCCTGCTTTCCATGGGAAGCACTTAGTTTGTACCCTCTTCTTGGGAGTTACAATCCATACTTTATGGTAAGTCCTCTCCCAAGTCTAAATGACTTTCAGGCCTACCAACAGGTGAGGGTATTGATAAGAAGGCACAGAACTTCATTACTGATCCATCTTATCCACATTTTTTGGACTTAAATCTCAAAGGTTGGAGACCAGAAGCCATTAATCCTCCCAGAACCATTGACCCTAGCAATGCACGAATGCCCATCACATGAACTTCCATAATTTAAAGACATTGTACTCACGTGTTTCCATAAGGGACGGTGACCCCAGCTATGGGTCCTGTATCACATCCCAGAAAGAGAAAGGAAATGTAGCAGGCAGTGGACACGAGGTTAACTAACATCGCCATCCTAATGGCACCCAGAGGTGTCAAGCTGAGTTTCTTCACTAGAAGCCCTCCAAGGAAGATGCCCAGACATGCACAGGGAATGGCTGTCATCCCTGTGCGACAGGAGAAATAAAATTAAAATGCCACGTCTGCCTACTACATAAACCCACAAGGGCTTACATTTATGCAGCCATTTTAACACTGCGATACACCCAATAGAGAGTCACAAAGATGTTACCAAAAGAGAACAACATCATATTAAAGTAATTTAGAGGACTTCACAAATATACTGGTGTCGAAGGTGTAGCTTTGCTTAGGCAAATGCAGCAGTCATTTTGTACCAGTGCCAACAAAAAGCAACACGATTATAAAGTTTTTGTGGTATTGATTCAGAGAGAAATGTTGCCGAAAACATTCGGTCACCTTCAAATACTGTCTTAGAATACTTTAAATACCCGTCTTAGAATACTTTAAATACCCACCTACTCAGTTGGATTATCCCACTAATCAATGTTTCTGGTATTATGTGACATGATTGAAATCAGGAAATTGAGGTGCATGGAGCAAAGCGAATGCCATAAACATGACTGGCTTCAATCTATGTACAGACTGGGCAACTCTAATCAGCACTAATGCTGTGAAGGAAGAATTTCTAGAATGTGTTATAGAGTAGAATACAGCATGGAAACAGACCCTTCGGTACAACCAATCCATACCGAATGTAATCCCACACTAAACTAGTCTCATCTGCCTATGCTTGGCCCATATCCCTTCAAACATTTTTATTCACGTACTTATCAAAATATTTTTTAAACGTTGTAACTGTACTCTCATCCATCACATCTTCTGGAAGGTCATTCCACACACGAACCATTCTACGTAAAAAAAATTGCCCCTTGTGTCTTTTTAAAACCTTTCTCCTCTCCCCTTAAAATTATACCCCCAGTCTTGAAATCCTCAACCTAGGGAAAAGACACCTTATCTATATCCCTCATGATTTTATAAACCTCCGAAGGTCACCTCTGACCTTCTACATTCCACTGAAAAGAGTCCAGTATCTCCTTATAACTGAAACCTTCCATTCCCAGCAACATCCTGGTAAATCTCTTCTGGACCCTCTCCAGCTTCATATAGCAGTGAGATTAAACTGGACACAGTGTTCAAAACAGTTTTCTCGGGAAAACATTGACAAACCAATTGTGACACAAGTTATTTTAGATCTAGCATTATGCAGTGAGCAAGGATTAATTGATAATATTGCTGTCAAAAAAACCCCCATCAATGAAAAGGTATCATAGTAGGACTAAATTTTCCACTAAGTTTGAAAAAGATGTATTTAAGATTCAAACTATGGTCTTAAACCTAATCAAGGGCAGTTATGAAGGTATGGGAAAGAAGTTGGCTTTGGTGAATTGGAAAATACATGAAAAGGTTTGACCGCAGATGGACAATAGCTGTATCTAAAGAACTAATAGAGCCATAGAGATGTACAGCATAGAAACAGACCCTTCGGTCCAACCCGTCCACACCGAACAGATATCCCAACCCAATCTAATCCCACCTACCAGCACCCAGCCCATATCCCTCCAAACCCTTCCTAGTCATATACCCATTCAAATGCCTCTTAAATGTTGCAATTGTACCAGCCTCCGCCACTTCCTCTGGCAACTTATTCCATACTCATACTACCATCTGTGTGAAAAGTTGCCCCTTGGGTCCCTTTTATATCTTTTCCCCTCTTACCTTAAACCTATGCCCTCTAGTTCTGGACTCTCCCACCCCAGGGAAAAGATTTTGTCTATTTATCCTATCCATGCCCCTCATAATTTTGTAAACCTCTATAAGGTCACCCCTCAGCCTCCGACACTCGAGGGAAAACAGCCCCAGCCTGTTCAGCCTCTCCCTATAGCTCAAATCCTCCAACCCTGGCAACATCCTTGTAAATCTTTTCTGAACCCTTTCAAGTTTCACAACATCTTTCCGATAGGAAGGAGACCATGATTGCACGCAATATTCCAACAGTGGCCTAACCAATGTCCTGTACAGCCGCAACATGACCTCCCAACTCCTGTACTCAATACTCTGATCAATAAAGGAAAGCATACCAACCGCTGCCTTCACTATCCTATCTACCTGTGAGTCCACTTTCAAGGAGCTATCAACCTGCACTCCAAGGTCTCTTTGTTCAGTAACACTCCCTAGGACCTTACCATTAAGTGTATAAGTCCTGCTAAGATTTGCTTTCCCAAACTACAGCTCCTCGCATTTATCTGAATTAAACTCTATCTGCCGCTTCTCAGCCTATTGGCCCATCTGGTCAAGATACTGTTGTAATCTGAGGTAACCCTCTCCACTATACCTCCAATGTTGGTGTCATCTGCAAACTTACTAACTGTACCTCCTTATGCTCGCATCCAAATCATTTATGTAAATGACAAAAAGTAGAGGGCCCAGCACCGATCCTTGTGGCACTCCACTGGTCACAGGCCTCCAGTCTGAAAAACAGCTCTCCACCACCACCCTCTGTCTTCTACCTTTGAGCCAGTTCTGTATCCAAATATTTAGTTCTCCCTGTATTCCGTGAGATCTAACCTTGCTAATCAGTCTCCCATGGGGAACCTTCTTGAACGCCATACTGAAGTGCATATAGATCACATCTACCGTTCTGCCATCATCAATCCTCTGTTACTTCTTCAAAAAACTCAATCAAGTTTGTGAGACATGATCTCCCACGCACAAAGCCATGTTGACTATCCATAATCAGTCCTTGCCTTTCCAATTACATGTACATCCTGTCCCTCAGGATTCTCTCCAACAACTTGCCCACCTGCTCAGGCTCACTGGTCTATAGTTCCCTGACTTGTCCTTACCGCCCTTCTTAAAATGTTTTTTTTAATAGATATTTTTATTGAAAAAGAAGATTTTTGTAATTTTTTACAAAATTACAAAAATAGTACAAACTAGTGTATTCCACTTTACAATATAATACAATATAGAATTTTTAAAAACTAACTAATCTGTTCTACAAACAACCAAAACATAAAATAGGATATCATACATTACTAACAATAAACAAAAGGAGAAAAGAAATCTTTAAGTAAACAAATAAGTAAATAAATAACTAAATACATATTCAAAATAAATTTATATCAAGTCATAACAAAACCCGTATTTATACGGGAGTGCTCCTCCCGGGAGCCCCCGAACCAGCCAGAACCATTACCACTGCTAAACATAAGCCCTGAACAATATGGATGAAATATCGGTGACAATGTAATTCAAAAAGGGCTGCCACGTTCTATAAAATAATTCCGTTTTTTTGGTGCACCATATTCGTAAGGAAGTCTAGGGGGATATATTCCATGACTATCCTATGCCAATTGGATACTCAATTCACTAAAATGTTTTTCCTCGCAGAAAAGGAAAGGATAGTGAATAACTTCCTCCCGTATACATCCAAAGAGGGGAAATTTGGGGAGCCCAAAAGTAAAGACACTGGGTCTAGCCCAATCTCCGGTACCCAAAATCTTTGTCAAGGCATTCGCTACTCTGTCCCAGTACCTGCGGATCTTATGGCACATCCACAGAATATGCGTGAGAGTACCAACTTCTATTTTGCGTTGAAGATGCACCTGCCTTGAACTTTGCAAGTGCCATGTGAGCCCTGTGAAGTGTCTTCAACTGAGTAGCCTGAATTCTATTACAGATAGAGATCTTCCTGGCATTTTCCCAGACATCCTCCTACATTTCTAAGGAGATTTTCATCCCCAATTCTTGACTCTAGTTTTCATATAACCATTCCATGTCCTTCGATATCTCCTTACATAGTAAGTGGTAGAGAGTACTGACTGAGGGCGGACCCGTTAGCCGAAGCACTCTCCTTTCCCTAACCAATTTATAAGGATTAATTATCAGTGTGGTCGTCTTTTGTATGAAGTCTTGTATTTGAAAATACTGAAAAAGGTCCTTGCTCGACAGTCCAAACTTTTGACGCAGCTGTTTGAAGGACATCACAACCTCCCCATCGAACAGATCTCCCAAACAGAAGATACCTCTGGACTCCCAGGTTTTGAATACAGCATCAGTCAGCCCTGGCTGGAATCTCAACGTTCCCACTATAGGGGTATAAGGGAAGGTTTTTTGTAGGTTACCCTCATCCTGTCCCATTATTCTCCAGTCTTTGTATTTAATACAATAGGGTTTTTACATTAATCCGTAATAACTCTCCTCTTGTCCATAAATAGTAGATTTGATGAGGGGACATTTTGCTTGGGAGGCCTCAACATCTAACCAGATTGGGTCTCGTGACCCACAATCAATCAGCTACATAGATAATAGGGAGCTCAATTGGTACCTCCTGAAATCCAGAAAGTCCAGCCCACCCCTTGCTTGTGGAAGCTGCAGCCTTTCTAATTTAATAAGGGGCCGTCTATGATTCCAAATAAAGGAGCTGAGCCATCTATAAAGCTTACGCAACGCCTGTCTCAGCAGCATCAAGGGGAGCATTCTCATAGGGTATAAAAGGCCAGGTAGAATATTCATCTTAACTAAAGCTATTCTACCTCGCCAGGATATCGGGAGATCTTCCCAGCTTTGAGGGTCCTGTTTTATTTTCTCCAATAAGTGTGTATAATTGCCCACCTGGAGTAATAAAAATATCTAAGTAAAGAAAACCTCTAGTGACCACCAAATGGGGAAACAGGATCCATCCGGTAAATTCGATACACTGGCAAGACCACCCAGCGGCATGGCCTCCAATTTCATAACATTGATTTTGTAACCTGAGAACATACCAAATAAGTTAACCACTTGAACTAAGCAGGGCACAGATGTTAATGAATCACTTTAAGAAAAGGAGGACATCACCCGCATAGATTAATTTCGTGCTTGCCCGATCCAACCTCCAGAGCAGTTTGTATTAGAGTCAGCTCGTATAGCTTCCGCCAGTGTCTCAATCACTAGCATAAATAATAATAGTGAGAGAGGGCATCCCTGATGACAGCCTCTGCCAATGCTAAAGCTATCCGAACTTAAACCATTGGTAATCACCACTGCTTTGGGATCATTACAAAATACTGTAACCCATTTAGTAAAGACCTCTCCAACACCAAACTGTTCCAACGTATAAAAGAGATATGGCCTTTCTACCCAATCGAATGCCTTCTCTGCATCTAGGGAGACAACTAATCCCGGTATCGCTCCCTGCTGGCAGATTTGTACCATATTTAAGACCCTTCTATTGTTGTTAATTGACCTGTGACTCTTTCTAAACCCCGTCTGGACCTCTTTTATAATGAATGGTAAAATCCTCTCCAGTCTTAATGCCAGCATTTTTGAGAGAATTTTAAAATCCACATTTAACAAGGATAAGAGCAGTCATCTGGGGCCTTTCCCTCCTTAAGAATGAGAGAAATATTTGCTTCTCTCAGCGAAGGTGGGAAGCAGCCCTGACTATATGAATAGTTATACATATTTTTAAGTGGCCTGACCAGTTCCCCTATAAATTCTTTATAGAACTCTGCCTGGAATCCATCTGGTCCAGGCGCTTTGTCACTTTGCCTCACCGCCTCCTGTACTTCCTGGGTTGCCAGGGTGCATTCAAGATTGAGACCTGCTCTGAGGTTAGGCCCGGGAGGGCCAGATCTTTTAAAAAAAGACACCTCTTCCTCGTTCTATCCTCACAGTCCTGCAACTTATACAATTCGAAATAGAACTTTCTATAGACTGCATTGATCTTTTTCCGATCACAAGTCCGGGTACCAGCACGCTCTCTAATAGACGTAATGGCTTGGGGAGACTTTTTCTTTCTGGCAAGGTATGCTAGATACCTGCCAGGCTTGTCACTGTATTCAAATAGTCTCTGCTTCGCGAGTAATATCTCTCTCTTTGCTCCCAAAAGAGAAAATGCTGGAAAATCTCACCAGGTCTGGCAGCATCTGTAAGGAGAGAAAAGAGCTGATGTTTTGAGTCTAACTGACCCTTTGTCAAAGCTAAAAAAAGGGGAGAAATAGGGAGTAGAGGTATAGGCTGAGAGAAAGGGAGTCATGGCTCCAGAAGCAAAGGTAGCAATAAAGAGGTGATAATGACAGCGCATAGAGAGATTATAGGGAGATTAGGAGCTGTGAGTGACCAAGGCTGAAGCCAGGGCTATGTGACAAAATATGTGGGGGATGGGGGGGATGAGTGAAGCAGAGGCAAAATGGAAAACAGGGGAGAAAGGTAGCAAAGGGGGAAGAGGAGAGGAAAAAGGTGAATGAGAGAGTGGGGAGCGAGAGAAAGAGACAATCAAAAAATAAGAGATACAGAACAGTGAAAAAAATATATAAAGAAGATAAATAAAATAAAATTACAGAGCAGAATGAAAACAGAAGGGTTGAGATGGGATAATCATCTGAAGTTATTGAATTCAATGTTGAGACTGGCAGGCTGTAACGCTTGGATGGTGAGCATGGAAGAGGTAAAGGGGCAGGTGTTGCACCTTCTGCAATTGCATGGGAAGGTGCCGTGTGTGATGGGAGAGGTGTTAGGTGTGATGGGAAGGTGCTGTGTGTGATGGGAGAGGTGTTAGGTGCGATGGAGGAGTGGACTAGGTTGTCCTGGAGGGAATGATCTCTGGGGAATGCAGACGGGGGAGGGAAGGGAAGTTGTGTTTAGTGGTGGTGTCGTGTTGGAGTTGGCGAAAATGGCGGAGGATTATTCTTTGCATGTGAAGGCTGGTGGGCTGAAAGGTGAGAACAAGAGGGACCCTATCCTTGTTAGAGGAGGGAAAGGGGGGGGAGGGTCGTGGCGCGGGAGATGGATCGCACGCTGTCGAGAGCCCTGTCAACAACTGTAGATGGGAAGCCACGGTTGGAGAAGAAGGAGCACATACAAAGATCATCACTTTGGAAAGTGGCCTCATTGGAACAAATGCAGCGGAGGCGAAGGAGCTGAGAGAAAGCGGTAGAGTCCTTATAGGACGTGGGGTGAGAAGAGCTGTAGTCCAGATAGCTGTGTGAGTCAGTGGGCTTGTAATGGATATTAGTGGATAGACTATTGCCGGAAATGGAGACAGAAAGGTCAAGGAAAGGAAGGCAAGTGTCGGAGATGGACCAGGTGAAGGTGATGGAGGGATGGAAACTGGAAGCGAAGTTTATGAATTTTTCCAGGTCAGGACGAGAGCATGAAGCCGCACCGAAATAGTCATCGATGTACCGATTAAAGCAGTTGTGGGAGGGGACCCAGGTAGGCCTGGAACAAGAAATGTTCCACATACCCCATGAAAAGGCAGGCATAGCTAAGACCCATGTGGGTACCCATTGATTTGGAGAAAATGGGATGAGTTGAAGGAGAAGTTGAGAGAGAGAACAAGTTCAGCCAGGCGGAGGAGAGTGTGGATGGAGATTGTTCGGGCCTCTTTTCGAGAAAGTAGCGAAGAGCTTTCAAGCTGTCTTGGTGTGGGATGGAGGTGTTAAGAGAATGCACATCGATGGTGAATAAGTGGTGGTTAGGGCCTGCGAATTGAAAGCTATCAATGTGTCGCAGGGCATCAGAGGAATCCCGGATGTAAGGTGGGGAGGGTGTGTGAACCAGAGGAGTAAGGATGGAGTCAAGGCAGGAGGAAATAAGTTCAGTGGGGCAGGAGCATGCTGACACAATGGGCCTGCCGGGACAGCCCTTCTTGTGGATTTTGAGGAGTCAGTAGAAATGGGCTGTCCGGGTTGGGAGACTGAGGTTGGAAGCTGTTGGGGGGGGGGGGGTGAGGGGAGGCATCCGGAGGAAATGAGGTCAGTCACGGTGTTGGAGACAATGGCTTTACACTCTGTTTGAGTAAGTGCGGTATTCAAGTTGCCCTAAGGACTGTGATCCACTGTAGTTTAGTAATAGAGGTCCTATTCAGTTGCCTTCAGGCGAGCCTCGAGCAGACGCTGTTGCTCTCCCTTTTGTCTTTTCCGGGTTACAGAATATGAGATAACCAAGCCTCATGCATATGCCTTAGCAGTCTCCAACATCACTGAAGGGTTACTGGCCGTGCCTGAGTTGATATCCCAGAAGGTTTTAAATTCCTGCGTAAAATTATTTTATGAACTTACTATCCTTCAATAGGGAAGGGTCCATATGCCAATGTCAGGAACCTATCTCATCACCACTAGTCTTAACCTCCATATATACTGCAGCATGGTCAGAAATAGTTATCTTACCTATTTTACAGGACAATATCGAGTTCAAAAGGGTCAAGGGGACAAAAACATATTGATTCTGGTATGGCACTTGTGTGGATTAGAATAGAAAGTAAGTCTCTACCCTCAGGATGAAGACACCTCCACACATCTACCAGCCCCAACTCCCTATTCAGATCCGCCAACTGCCTAGACCATAAAGATATGCCCGCAGAGCTCCTAGGTATCCTGTCCATTTCTGGGTCAATGATGCAATTATCGGGGGAGGTTTTAATTATATGGCGCACCCCAAGAGCCATCAACTTGGAGAACCTTTCCATTAAAAATTTAAGAGTGTGCCGGGGGCCAATTAAGATTCAAGAACATGGAATCCTCTCCATATATTAGGGCTTTAATTAATACATACAGTCCAGACTCATCTTTTATCTGGCTTCGCATTTGGAAGGGAAGATTCTTTCAAATAAGTATGGCTACTCCCCTACTCTTTGAGCTGAAAGATGAAAAGAACACCTGGCCAAACCCACCCTGTTGCAGCTTCGAATGCTCCTTATGAAGTAGATGTGTCCCCTGGAGAAGGGCTACATCAACCCTTTCTTTTATAAGACTTGATAATATCTTTTTCCTTTTGATTGGTGAGTGGCTCCCCTTGACATTCCAGGTGCACCACCTAAACAAATGGCTAGCCATGATCGCCCAGGCAAGCCCGAGACCCCCCAGGAGGAAGAACCCCACCCAAAAGACAATGAATAAAAATCAAAAATGATTCTCTTTAAAACAGCTAAGAACTACTCCTAAGTATAAATAACATAAGGCATATTTCAAAGGAGACTTTCCCCCTTGTTCACAGGAGGCACTACTACCTTCCAGTACTCCCGACATAACATCTCCCAGCCAGAACCATGCCCTCGGCCCAGGCATTACAAAGTAGAGTAAATAAATTCCAATATGTTATAAAACAGTAGTTAATAGAGGGTGACCCCCCCCCCCAATACTATCACCTAGATACTCTTAGCAAACCAACACAAGATAAGAATATAAAAGATTACAAAATTACAATCCCAGCAAGTATTAAGCAACCAAATAAAAAAAAACCACTCAGAAACAACCCCCAATAATCAAATAAACTGTGCAAGCTATAGATAAGGGTCAAAAGAAAGAATATGGAATGAGCCCCACCCCAAGGAAAGAGGTAGAAAGGAGAAGGGAAAGACAAAAGAGGAGCAAAATAAAGTCATTATCCATACAGTTCAAATTCTGCAGTCTATTCGAGAGCATCCAGGAACACTCTCACTTTTTCCGGTGACCTGAAGTTATATACAGATCCTCCATGACTGAAGCGCAGCGTTGCCGGATGTCACGTGGAATATTGAATATTTAAGTCTCTCAGACCTGCTTCGCCTCATCAAGTGCCTTCCACTTGCGGACCACAACCAGAGAGAAGTCCTGAAACAACATTATCTTGGAGCCCTGTTATATCATAGCATGGGGATCCTCCCCCAAGACTCTGAAGGCCTCTAGCAGCATTTGATTTTCCCTGTAGCATTGAAGTTGAACTAGGGCAGGGTGCTGGTCTGACCCGGGCCTGCGCACAGCAACCTGGTGGGCCCACTTAACCCCCACCCAGCCCAGCACTGACTCCAATTTCAGCAGCTCCAGGAAATCAACAAGCTGGCCTTCCTCCTCCCATTCGGGAAGGCCCAGCAACCAAATATTTTTCCGATGAGCTTGATTTTCGAGGTCGTCGATTATGTTCCTCCAGGGTCCAGACTCAACACTCCTGAGCCCAGACCTAACCATAGATGACTCAGCAGCGGTCTCTGAGGCGGCAGCCCGTTGCTCCGCTTCTGCAGCATGACTGAGATCGTCTCCCACCTAGACCGGGTCTCCTCGATGGACGCATCAATCTTCTCTCGAAGTTTAATGAACTCTGAGATCAGGCTCACCTCTGCAGGTAAGTCCCCTTGGGCGGCCACGGACATCTCCGTTGCTGTGGGGGGGGTTCCTGTCTGCTGCGAACTGTGAGACCCTTTGCCTTTGGTCATTTTAAAAAGCATCTGACTGCTAAAGTTTGATGCAGAATGGCCAAGGGTGCTGGGCAAAACAATTTTAAGCAATTTAGCAGGTGAGGTGAAGGTGAGTACCCCAATTTGCCTGAGTCTTGGGCAGAGCTCTGCAGACTCAGACCTACTGGGTCACCGCCATCTTGGATCTCCACTAATGCTTTTTATAAAAAAAAACATACATTTCTATAAGGCAAAAATAACCAACAGGAAAAGCAAAAGAGCCATGGATAACGTGGAAAGGGCTTATGAAGTTGCCAAAAATCGTTGTAGGCCCGATGATTTTGAGAATTTTAGAATCCAGTCAGGAAATCAAAAAACAATTGATGAAGAAAAAAAAACATGAATATAAAAATAGGAAGAATCACAAGAATGGGTTGTAAAAGCTTGCATAGGTACGTAAAAATAAATAACAAAGGCATTTGTTCCATTACAGGCAGAGTTTATAAAGGAAATTGAGAAATAGCACAGAAGCTAAATAAATACTTCTCAGTCTTCACAGGAGAAGATACAAAAGGTCTCCCAGAAATAATTAAAATCCTGAGGTTTAGTGGGATCCTGGAACAAAAAGATTTTAATGCTGTTAAAAACTTGGGACTGAAAGTTGGCGCATTTTAGGAAGTGGATGACCTTCAATTTTGAGTGTAGACAGAAATTGCTACTGAATGGATTTATCGATGATCATCTTTCAAAATCTTAATTTCCTAATAGCTTCTGCAGATTGGAATGCTGCGGATGTAACCCCACTCATAAAAGAAACAAGGAAGAAAAAAACCAGATCTGTTATGTTTGAGAAAATAGAGAAAATACTAGAACCTTTATTAAAAGACTGATTGCTGTGTCTTTAGAAAATAATTGTCTGATTGGGCAGAGACAACATGGATTATTGAAGAGGAAGTCATGTTTAACAAACCTGAATTTATTTCGGAATGTTTCTAGCAGAGTTGATTAGGAGGCATTAGCAGCTGAGGGGTATTTTGATTTTCAAAAGCTGCATTGGTTTCCTCCCATAGTCCAAAGAAGTGCAGGTTAGTGTGGATTGGCCATGCTAAATTGCCCATAATGTCCAGGGATGTTTAGGTTATGTATAATAGTCGGGGAAATGTAGGGGAATGGGGCTGGGTGGGTTACTCTTTGGAGGGTCAGTGTGGACTTGTTGGGCCAAATGACCTGTTGCCACACTGCAGGAAATGTATGATAAAATACCAGAGAATGTTAATAAGCAGAATCAAATAGCATAGGATAAGGAATGATATACTAGCATGAGTTCAAAGTTGGTAACAAGTAGAAAGCAGCAAGTATGAATAAATGGGTCATTCTTGGGTTGTCAGGCTGTGATGTATGGGGTACTTGCAAGAATTATTATTGGAACTGTTTATGATCAATATCAATAATTTGCAAATAGGGGCAATTTTAAAACTTCCAAGTTTGCGAATGGTCTAAAAATAAAATCTTTATAAGAATGTGAGTTGTTAGGATGATGCAAAGAAGCTTTAAGGAAGTGAGACAGGCTGAGTGAGTATATTCTAAGCATGGTAGATCACTAGACAAGTGTATTCTATGGACTTTAGAAGAATGAGAGGTAATTTCATTAAAACTTTCAAAATTCTTAAAGGAGATTTACAAGGATGTTGCCAGGGTTAGAGGGTTTGAGCTATTAAAGAGGGGATGGATAGGCTGGGGCTGTTTTCTCTCATGTCGGAGGCTGAGGGGTGACCACATAGTCGTTTCATAAAATCATGAGGGGCATGGATAGGGTAAATAGACAACGTCTTTTCCCCGGCTTGGGGGAATGCAAAACTAGAGGGCATAGGTTTAAAGTGAGAGGTGAAAGATTTTAAGAGGGCAACATTTTCATGCAGAGGGTGGTGTGTGTATGGAATGAGCTGCCAGAGGAAGTGATGGAGGCTGGTATAATTACAACATTTAAAAGGAATCTGGATGAGTATATGAATAGGAAGGCTTTCGAGGGATATGAGCCAAATGCTGGCAAATGGGATGAGATTAATTTAGGATATCTGGTCAGCATGAATAAGTTGGACCGAGGGGTATATTTCTATGCTGGACAGCTCTGTGACTCTGAGCAGACAGTAGATGTTGAAAAGAATGTTTCCTCTGACTGTGGAGTCTAGAACTAGGGGACAAATAAAAGACAAGCTATTTAGGATTGTGATGAGGAAGAAAGTCTTCACTCAGTGAGCGTTGAGCATTTGGAATTCTCTACTCCAAAGGGTGGTGAGCGCTCAGTCATTAAATAAGTTCAAGGCAGAGATAAATAGATTTACTGACGACATCAAGGGGTGTAGAGATAGTGTATTGGATAGACGATTAGCCGTGATTTAAAATGATGAAGCAGACTTGAGGGGCTGAAAGGCCTTCACTCACTTCTATGTCCCTATGTCAGAATCACTAAATTGTCACAGTACAAATGTAGGTTTTTCAGCTTGTAATGTCTGCACCTGCTCTCCAAATGAGCAATTCAGTGTGTGCCCTTCTCCCAGGAACCCTGCAGCATCTTCCTTTTCAGACAATGTCCTAGTGCCCTGCTGAATGCTTGAATTCAAGCAATCTCTGCTGTGCTCTCAGACAGCACGTTCCAGCACGGAGTGGGACCATTCGGCACAGCCATTTTGGCGCAAGCGATTTGGCGCGGCCTGTTTGGCGCAGCCTATTTTGCCGCAGACCCATTTAAGTGCAGAACTATTTTGGCGCAGATATATGGTAGTCACCAACGAAAATCAACATAATAGTAGAATTGTTAAATGGGTAGTTTCCAGTAGTTTGTAGTTATTTGTGTATCAACTGCATTTAGTCTGTGAATAGTCCACACCTAACCGTGGTTCCTCAAAAATTTCTAAAAAAAGAAAATATAACTCATTTAAATTCCCTGAATTTCTTTAATTTCAACGGAATATCGTGCCCTGCTACGAGATGTACAAGTTCAAAGTCACAGTTGATAATGTCAGGGCAGTATTCAGGCTGTATTTCCAGAACCATTTCAAATAATTTATCATATGTTGTTCGTAACTTATTTGGGAGTAATGCATACAACAGTGGGAACACACTTTTATGTATTTCCCCTAAAATTATATAAACTTGTGAAAATAGAGGTGGGGAAATTTTGCATGTTCCATCATATAACTGTTTCAGAAACTCGGCATTCTTTTTCTTCCAAATATAAGAATTCTGCAGGTGGTGCTATCGCTGTTGGCTAGTAAAAATTGTTCTTCATTATATTCAATAACAGAATGTTTTAAAGCTATCTGGAATTACAAGTTCTTCTAAATTTCTTGGATTTACAGGGTAAGCAGCAATTTCTTTCCTTTGTCCTACAAACCATTTTCTTCAGCGCTCTGTCGTTAGGCAAGCTTCTGACAAATTTTCTAGGCACTCGTTAATTACTTGTAAAGTTCCCTCTACGGATGTTTTTCTTTGATGACTAGTTATTTTAATAATAACTACAAACTACTGGAAACTACCCATTTAATAATTCTATTATGTTGATTTTCGTTGATGACTACCGTACATCTGCACCAAAATAGTTCTGTGCCTAAATGGATCTGTGGCAAAATAGGCTGCGCCAAACAGTCCGCGCCAAAATGGCTGCGCCGAATGGTCTTAAATCCCATACTACATGAGAAAACTTGTTCTCATGTCACTTTTGCTTTTTTGGTTCATTATTTTAAACCTTTGCCTCTTGTTACTGATGCCTTCACAAATAGAAACAATAAAACAAAGGCCCTCTGTGCTGCGATAGCATCGAACACTGCCCTAACCCTGTCCTCCCCTGCCACACTGAACGAGTGCATGCTCCAGGACTTATGCTGAGTTAAGTGATGCCAGGCTGGTAGGGGCAGTTTTGGGAGAACTGGCCTCAGTGACACTGGGCTGGGAAGAGGAGGAGTAACCAGTTTAGGGGTTGCTGCTCCCCATTGTCAGCTGCTGCAAAGCATGTGCGCAAGAAAAGATTCCAGATACTGCTGTTTTTCACCTACAATGATTCATGACCTGTTTGAGTGGCAGTAACAGGGAACCTGAGTTTTGATCTGGATTAACCTTACCTCCCCTTTCCCTCTACTTCCTGTCTCATACTTTATTCCACTGTTACTGGTTTCGTCCCTGTTCTTCAATTTTTTGCCCGCTTGTTCAATAAATGCTCTCCATTCAATACCCCATTGCTATGTTACATGAAAAAGGTAAATAAGAGTTGTTTGTCCCATCACCAATATCTTCCCTGTATCTTGTCCTTCAGGGCTCAAGTAGACGAGTATGGATGAGAATAGCCAGCTTCTGGGCTAATTGCAAGAGTTTTTTGGGGAGTAAACAAAATACATTTTATAGCATCTTTGTAACTATTCATGATACAGAGTCAGCTAGGTGAGTCCCAGTCTGATTCTTATATAATTTTTAGTTTTTTTTCACCAGTCCTCAGGGCATCACCATTGAATGCTATAGTGCTACCTACAATCAGTATTGGCCTTTTCAGACCCCGAGACATTATCTTCCCCCAATCTTTTGTTCGTCATTGCATTATTCTTATACAGGTGTTTATAACATTGCATTTCCTGCCATCGCATCTCCTTTACAAATTCTAATGATCTGGAGGCTTCACTATTCTCCCTAAGTGCAATCTCTTAGGACTTGAAAGGCAATTTGTTGAGAAAAAGTTAATTCTCTTGGACTTTCTTCATTATGGTATGAGTTCTGTAATTCTGTCTGAGCTGTAAGACACTTAATTCCAAGGAGGAAATTGTCCCTGCCAGAGTGAGGCCATTTCTTTAGGTAATATTGTGCATCTTTGGACATTGCTGCTTTCTTCATAATGGTGGCTTCCATGGAGTTGTGTTGAATACACCTTAAATTTGTCAGGAGACTGTGAACTCAATCTGCCTTTTGATCTTTGCTGAAGTACAGAGAACTAATAGTTCAACTTGTGTATTAGTTTGGATTTCCTTGTTTGCCTTTATTAATCTGTTGGTGAAACTAACCATTCACTTCCTAAATTGTTATTTGAAGATTCCTTCTTTCTTAATGATCTCTGTTTTTAATGTTCGGGTGTATCTCACAGATCAGGAGGATGACCGTATAAGGTAGTTGGATGTTCCATTTGGACTTGTCTCTTCCAAATGTTAGTGTCTAGTGTCACACTTAAATTTGTCAGGAATAGTTTTACGCTAAAATGCTGCAATCTGACTCAATTGAGTTCCAGATTCTTCAAATATTTTGAGTGGGGTGAAATATTCATTGTTTCTTTTTTTATATATCTTCTAGAGGTTTGTTGGTATTTGGAACCTGAACACTCTTGAATGTTGATTACAGCTGAGAGAAAGAGGGAGCGAGAAAGCGGCATTTAGGGGGGAGAGAGAGAAAGACTGAGAGAGAGAGAGACCATTTCTATTTGTAGACTTAGTTGTACCACATCTTGTGGGGCAGAGATTTCAGAATATGTTGTACACACTGATCCAAGGAGTTTGATAGCTCTTTATAAAAAATAACCTTGTTCCAACTTTCCATTCTGTGAATGGAAATAGAATATACACTGAAACTGTCTGACAATGAAAGTACAAATAGTTTGAAGGTTGTGTACAACTCAAGATCACCTATAATCAGCTGAATGCTCACACGGTCTCTCTCATTACCTGTTCTAACAAGTGACCTGTGAATTACCCTCAGCGTTTCTTCAAGGCATGGCTCAGATCAATAATAATCTCTGATTCCCAGCTTTTATTAAAATATATTTGACTATTTCACCCTCAAATATATTAACTCTGGAAGTTCCCTGCAAACAATACTGTTTTCTCAATCCTGAAACTCATTATGCCTTCCATAACTATCTCTGTCCAAAACACACTCTTGTTTTCTGCAACTCCAGATTGATCTTGGCTTCTGATCCACTATTTTATTGTCAGTGCTCTGAAATCCTCTGTCCTTGAAATTTTATCCCTCATAACTGCTCTACATCTCTTTGACTTTGCGGTTCATTTTCCCCATTCAAGTTTGTTGGTCTATGCTACAGTCCTTCAAATATGGAATGGCTACAGCTCAGAAAAAGGCCATTCAGCCCCTTATGTCTGTGCTGCTTCTCTACAAGAGCAAATCAGCAAGTCTCAGTTACTCACCCTTTCCCTGCAGCCCTGAAAGGTATTTATCAGCAAACCATTATTCACTACTTTTTTGAAAGCGACAAGTGAACCTACATCTACCACACTGTCAGACTGTGTGCATTCCACAACCTGACTACACTCCATGCAAAAAATTCTCTTCCTCCTCCTCGTCTTAATAAAAGAAGTTATCAGCACCTTCAATGAAGGAAAATGTTTCAGGATGTGGTGCAGAGTTGCAAAGATAAAATCCACACTAACCCAAGAAAGGGGTTTGAATAAGAGAATGAGAATTTAAAATTGGAGCTGTTGAGAGTTAACTAAAAGACAGCAGATGTTCAGATTGGTACTGGAGTGGAATTCATTCAGAATCTGCAGAATTCAGGTTATGTTTTGGTCAAAACCCTGGAATATTCTGGAACATCCTTCACCCAAGGACTGCTGCAGTTCAAGCAGGACAACTCAGAAACCACTCTCTCTCGAGGGCAGCTAAGGATGAACAATAATTGTTGGTCCAGCCAGCAACTTCCCATGAATGCCAAGACTATCAATGTTTTGTTTTAGACAGAGGTGATTGTGATTGGTGTTTTCTGGCCAGACCTGGTGATGAAACGAGAGGTGCACTCAAAACGGCGTCCTTGAGACTTGAAGGGAGAGAAGGTGGAGGTTGTAGCACAGTGAGAGGCCAAGATGCAAGAGTGTTAACTGTGTTAATATTCTAGCCTTGCCCAACTTCCAAACAGGTACATGATCAGTGGAAAGTGTTCTGCGTGAGTATCCATCTCCCTACAGGGAGTGACAGAGACCAACCTGTGCTCAGCTTGGTGTCTCTGTGTAGTTCAGGTAACATGAACAGTACATTTCCCAGTTAAACCATTGTGAAGATAACAGAACACAAATGACAGCACATAAATATTAAAGACACATAATCCTATCAGCACAATGATATTCATAATTAATACACAGGAGACATTTGCTTCATCTGAACTTTAAACTACCCAGTTGTCAAGCTCCATTAAGTCCCATTGTGATATGACAAAAGGCAATCTCACATCTCTATCCTGAAGCTACTGGAGCTCTGAAATGTATATCTTCCCTTTCTCTCATGACAGGAGACAGCTCACATCAGGTGCAAGAAAAAATTACGTTGATGTTACAGCAGAAGAAACTTTCTGCCCAGCTGAACAACACCAGTACTGATGCCCCACACCAGTCTCCTCCATGTGGCATGGTGTTGACACTTTGGAAATTGGGGGTTGCAAGGGCACGAAGACCCAGGAATGTGCACAACTGTTCACATCTCTTTCATTTGCTGGCACTGCTCGAGTGAACACAAGTGATAGAAGATCAAGGGAATACACATGTATGTCATTGTTGCTAATGTTCACATTTGTACAATCACAATGGCATGACACTAGCAAAGATAGTCATTGTTAATTAGTGTAAGAGCTATAACATTCATAATACACTCAGCAGCATCTATTTTAACAGTGTTAGCAGCTTGTAGCAGAGGAAGTTCAGGGAACAGGATAAACTCTCCTCCCTAATTTCAGCAGGACATAAAAACAGGATATAAAATTCAGAGCAGGAGTAGGATGCTCTGTCATTTGATGAGATCGTGCTAATCTGACTATGGCCCCAACTCCAGCTTCTTGTTTGGTCCCCCTGAAAATCTTGGATCAAAAATCTGCCTAACCCAGTCCCAATGTATTCAATGACCAAGTCTCCACTGGTCCTGAGGAAGAGAATTTCAAATATTGACTAGTAAGTAATTAGGAATGCTAATAGAATGTTGTCAGTTATTGCGAGAGGAATTGAATACAAATGTGAAAAAGTTACGCCTCAGTTACACGGGGCGCAGCTGAGACCACATCTGGAGTATTGTGTACAGTGTTAGTCACCTTTTATGTGAGGAAGAATACAAATACATTGCAGGTAGTTCAGAAGAGATTTCCTCAACCCGTACCTGCAGCGAGAGGGAGGTGGGGTAATGTTACCTTCTGTGGAAAAGTTGGATAGGGGTAACTTGTTGTCCGCAGGAATAAAAACAAAAAGGCGGACGGTGCCAGAAATCCAAAACAAACAACACAGAATATTGGAGAAACTCAGCTGTTCTGGCAGCATCTGTGGAGATTCTGAAAACTGTCACTAGACTTGAAACGTTAACCCTGTTTTCTCTCTCTGGATGCTGCCAGGCCTGCTGAGTTTCTCCTCTATTCACTGTGCTTGTTTCAGATATCCAGCAACCACAGCATATTGCTATTATTTCTCAGATACAAGCCTAGCCCTGTGCAATTCTTTGTGCTGGTGCCTGCTGAAGTTGAGAAGAACAGCAATAGGACATTTCATTGAAACCTACAAGGTCTTGGCAGGGTAGGTGAGGACAGGATGGATCTACGGCTAAGGAGTCACTGGTTAAAAATAACAAATAGATGAGGTGAAATTCTTTTGAACAGTGTTGAGTCTCAACAGGAGTTCTTCCTGAAAAGGTGCTAAACGCAGAGCCCTTGAATGTTTTTAAGGTCATGGAAGTTGCAGTATTGTTAAGCAAGGCGGCGGGGGGGGGGGGGGGGTGAAAAGTTATTGGGGATATGTAAGAATGTGGATGAGAGGTTACTATCAAATCAGCCATGATCTTAATAGAATGTTGGAGCAGGTTTGAGGGGCTGAATGGCCTACTCCTTCGCTTATGGCCTACTCTATCTGTTCATAAGAGCTGTCTGAGAGAATAAAAGATTATCCTCATCACAGCCTTAAACAGGCAGCCACTCCATAATCAAGGATCCCTCCAGTGCAAAGATAGGCCATTCAGCCCATTAAAAGGGCAACCCAAACCCATCATCCCACATGGGGTTTTTAACCATGATTTAACCAACCTAACAGACACATCCCTGGACACTACAAGACAATTATTTTAAGCATGGCTAATCCACCCAACCTGTACACCTTTGGATTGTGAGAGGAAACCAGAGCACCCAGAGGAAACCCACACAGACAGGGGAGAATGTGCAAACTCCACACAGGAGTAGCCTGAGGGTGGAATTGAACCCAAGTCCCTAGCGCTGTGAGGCAGCAGTGCCAACCACTGAGCCACCTAATGTCAACAGCTATTCAACTTCGGGAGTCAAAAAGTGCAATGCTGGAAAAGCACAGCAGGACAGGCAGCATTCGAGGAGCAGGAGAATTGACATTCGTGAGCCAAGTGCTTGGCAGGACAGACAGTCAAATGGTCTCACTTACCCAGAAGCTGATTGGCGGAAGAGGCTGAAAGGTTGAACTGCTGCTCGAGGTATTTGCCCAGGAAGGCAGCAAATCCTGCGACAACAGCAATCTCCATACAGGCAGCGAGAACGATACACGTAAACACTGGGTTTGACAACAAGTGCTTGGTCACCTTTGGAATCACTGCAACAGGGAAAAATAAACCCAGGTGGTCAGGTCATAGAGACATATAGACATACACCATGGAACCAGACCTTGGGGTCCAACTTGAACATGCCAACTAAATATCCTCACCTAATCCTGTTCCATTTGCCAGCACCTGGCCCATATCCCTCTACACCCTTCCTATTTATATACCCATCCAGATGCCTTTTAAATGTTGTAATTGTACCAGCCTCCATCACTTCGTCTGGCAGTTCATTCCATACACACACCACCCTCTGCGTGAAAAGGTTACCCCTTACATCCTCTTTAAATCTTTCCCCTCTCCGCAAATCTGTGTCATCTAGTTTTGGACTCCCCCCCACCCTGAGGAACAAACCTTCTCTATTTACCTTTTCCATGCCTCCCATGATTTTATAAACCTCCAATAGGTCACCCCTCAGCCTCCGACGCTCCAGGGAAAATAGCCCCAGCCTGTTCAGCCTCTCCCTTTGTCAGACCCTCCAATCCCTCTGCCCAGAGACAAGATTATTAATCATTGCCAATATGACAGCAAACGTCACAATCTCTACATTTCCTATTCCTCAGGATTCCATCTTCCCCATTACACAGGACCTGACCAATACACAGGATAAACACTGGCCCTTCATCAGAGGGCCGAAGTTCACAGATGCTAAACCAGGGCCCCTTCTAACCACTGAGGTGGACACAATGTCCTGGGGACCTGGGTTCAAATCATGACACAGTAGATGGTGGAACTTGAATTCAATAAACACCTGGAATTAAGAGTCTAGTGATGACCATGAAACCATTGTAGATTGTTCGAAAACTCCATCTGGTTCACTAATATCCTTTAGGGAAGGAAACTGCCATCCTTACTTGGTCTGGCCTACATGTGACTTTAGACCCACAGCAATGTGGTTAACCTAACTGCCCTCTGGGCAATTAGGAATAGACGATAAATGTTGGCCTAGACAGTGACACCCTTGTCTCATGAATGAATAAAACAGAACACAAACTCATGGCACTGTTATGAAGAAGGGCTGTTGAGATCTACCCGTTCCCCATGACCTCTCTTCCTAACAGCACTGCAGCTGGGTGGGGACGTTAGCAAGGACTCCAAGGACTGCAGCGATTTTAATAAAGCAGTTGTCCACCACTATCGAGAGCAATTAGGGTTGGACAATTAATGCTAGCCCAGTCAGTGATGCCAATATCCCATGAGCATAATGTTCAGGGATGTGTAGGTTACATGCATTAGTTAGCTATAAGTGTAGAATAATAGGGTAGGGGAATGGGTCTGGGTGGGATAGTGTTCGGAGAGTCAGTGTGGACTTGTTGGGCCAAATGGCCTGTTTCCACACTGTAGGGATTCTAAAACAAAAAGAAGGTACACCTCAAGTTGACATCACTAAAAACAGTTGAGCAGATTTGAAAGGAAGAAAATGGTTCGATGGTATAGTGACTTTCATGACCTCCAAAATTCATAAAATAATGTGTATTCACTGCTGGATAGGAAATGTGCCAGCTGCGTTGAGCAGTGAAGTAAATGAGCAGATTTTGGGTTGGTTAAGGAACAAACATTGGACAGAACTCCCTGTTCCTCTTTGTAATAGCACCACTTCCAAGCTTCAGAGGAGCCAACATGAACTGATTTTAACAACTTGATTGAAACATGGCACTTCCAATAATGCAGCATGCTGTCAGCACTGCACTGGAAAGGGGGCATACCCATGCCTCTGGATTGGTGACTGAAGCTATGACTTTCTGACCTGAAGGGGGCAGTGCTCCCCCGAGACACACCAGGCTGGGCTATGGGTTGGAAACATTCCTTGGTACACTGCACGGAAACCAAGGCTTTTTCTGTAGCTACAAGACTTTGGAAGGTGAATTGAATCGAAAGAATGGCAATACAAATTAAAGACAAAGATATCAATGCAAGACCTGAGATTGGTGTCTGGCCTCTGAGTTCCCTTTGACATCTCATCCATTGAGAAGGCTAATGGAGTCTGAGAGGATTGGAGCGAAGAGGCCAGAGAGAGTCAGTCACCATGGTTCTGAATGGATCCCCTGCTCTTGTCTGCAAAGTGACATGGCAGGACTTCAGAGAGATTGGGAACTGAGCAGAACCCACTGGTTTGCACTCTCCCCAGACCATCACCCACTGGCATATCTTTCCAATGGGATCTGCATCATCTGCTATGGTACCCACTCTATAGGGAGCTGGTAGAGTGGTGAGGGTGAAGTTGAGGGTATTCGACTGTGGAAGTATCACAGCTGTGCTGATGCTCCCCTCATCTCCCGGACAGTCTCACTGAAACGACGAAGGGCAAAAGCAAAACTTGTACCAAAGCTTTCTTCAGAATCTGGAGAGATTTCTCCACAAGAACGTGTGCAAGTTTTTAAAAAAGTATGTAAATAGAAACTTTTTTTTTTGAAAAGAAAAATTTGTAAAGAGGGTTCTGTATACATTTAGACTTTTAAAAATCTATCTTGTCTAAGATGTCCTTTTTATTGGTTTTAAAAAAAAATTTTCCCCTATGATTTAGAGAAGCTTATTTGGGTGGGCAGGGGCTTAATGTACATCACATCCAATTTTTGCCCCACTGGATGGGAGCAGACACACACCAAATGAGAAATGGGGTGGGTGATGGATGTGTCCTGACTGACCTCTCAGCTGTTGGAAACAGGAAGTGGTGCTGGACGGATGGAGGTGCTCTGCTACTCCATTGCTGGGCTTCGGTCTCTCAAATTCCTGTGGGATATTCTGTGGAAGCATGGCCTGTTCACTCTCTGGGATCCGGTCACCCTTGATAGCCAGCGACTGCGGGAACCCAAACATGAAGAGAGCTGAGAAGAAGAGCAAAGCACCACAGAGCAGGAAGCCCCCCCACCAAGCTCCGATCCAGCGAGGGTCCTCAGGAGAAATGTCCAGTTTACCTGCAACAAATGGTATGACACTCAAAAGCAGCAATCAAATCCTATCCTCACAGTATTTCGTTAAACATTTACCCTTCCGTGTGAGAGTTTTCACTTCTCGGTACATAACCTGAGTCATTGTGTCACTGAGACCAGAACAGGTTGCCCTGGGCAGTTTCTGCTGTGAACTTGGTTGGCCATTCAGCATTAGCTCCCATTCCACCCAGAACTCACTGAAAATTGTCACCCTCATGTTCATCCACCTCCATGGCCCTGCCCATCCCTACTTCTGTAACATGCTTTGAGATCTCTACACCTCTCCTCCAAACCTCGCTTCTTCTGTAACCCTCACTTTGGTTTTAACTGGCTATGACCAAATTCTAGAATACACCCTCTCAAATTCTGTGCCTATACTCCTCAAATGTACCAAATGGTATGAGATGGAGCAGGAAGATGCCAAGTTCAATGTCCGTTTTGTGATAATGATTTCAAATCCGCAACAAACTCTCCACCATCCTTGCAGATGGACTGATCCCTTGTTCCCAACTGAGAGGTTTCTACAATCTCCAATGGCTTGGGACAGTGGTGCTACTAAGATCACACAACATGCCCGAGAACAGTGCTTTGGCAGAGGTGTGCAAATTCTTGGGCATTTCACAAACTTGTTTGGTCAGAAATATTATTCTAATCCTTTCCTCAGCACTGCCTGATTACCATGGATAATCAGGACCATCCAGGAGACCACAAACAGTGAGAAACTTCTAAAGGCACTCCACATACACACCAAAAAACTCTTGATTATAACTGTACTCTCCCAAATAATACCTGTTAATGCAGCTTTCTCCAAAGGTCAGTCCATCAACTGGCTTTCCATTCTAAAACTAGCAAAATCTCAAAAAAACTCTAAATTTCTCCAGCAGATTACTGGAAGCTCCATTAAATTCAAATCTATTCAAATGGGGACATCTAAAGCCAACATGGTATCCATACAGAACAAACTAAACACAGCAGAGTGTGGGGAAAAGTAATGTCGAATGAAATCAATTTCTTTTGGTGCGTATATATACAAAACATATGGTGTCCTATAATATGCACATATATAAATGGACACATGGGATCTGTGTGTGTAAGTAATTTGTCTGAGTATGTGTGTGTGTGTGTGTGTCATAGAGTCTGAGAGATCTATGCCACAGAAAAAGGCCCTTTTGGTCTACCATGTCTGTGCTGCAAAAACAACCACTTAACTATTCTAACCCCATTTTCCAGCTTGTGACCCACCATCATCTGTGCTTTACCACTGTAAGCACACTTCTAAATACTTCTTAAATGTGATGATGGTTTGTGCCTTTATCACCCTTAACATGCAGTGTGTTCCAGATTTCCACCAGTACCAGGGTGATGTTTTGCCTCCTATCCCCTCTAAATCTCCTGTCCGTCAAATCTACATCCCCCAGTCATGGAACCCTCCGCCAAGTGGCAAAGTTTCATCCTGTCTATGCCCCTCATAATTTTATCCATCTCAGTCATGCCCTCCCACAATCCCTTCTGCTCCAGGGGAAAATGTGTGTGTGTGTGTGTGATTGACCCTGTCTGTGTGAGAGATAACATTTGCACGTGTGTGTGTGTGTGTCAGTGATTGTATAAGTGTGAATGCACAGGCCTTGCCTGTAACACACAGATTTGTCTGAAAGGGTTGAACACCAGTCATTGCAATATCCCACTGTTTTCTCATGTGCTGATGGCGTGCGGGAGAGGAGCAGAGGAAATTGGACAGGAGAGAAATAAGTAGGAAGGGACAAAAATAAACAAAGAGCCTAACATTAGTGGCAGGATGACCTTACATACTTGTGTCGATGAAAACTGCATCCACGTAGAACTTGGTGCAAAGGGAACCAAGAATGAAACCACAAGCTGGGCCGAAAACCAAGGTGGTGAAGAGAATTCCTAAAAGAGAGAAGGACAAAAGACAAAGTGAAGAAGATTTAGTTTTGTTTGGTGCTGTCTCTGCGTTCAATCCTATGAATAAATCTTAGTGTTCACCCCAGGGATTAAAATAGTCAATCCAGACAATATGGACAAGTGGTTTCAGGCTGGGCACCTCAATCAGTTATGTCTTGTGGTGCCCTTAGTCTGAAATAATTGAGCTTTTAAACCATAAGACGCTAGAACTGACATTTAAAGTATTCCTCAGATCTCACTATGCACTGCACAGAGGGTATGGAGCAGATGGGAGACGGGGGCTGTGGTGGAGCTTAGGTGGTGGGTGAAGGAGGATGGCGTTATGGCGGAGTTAGGGCTATGGAGTGTGGGGTGACAGGGATGTGGGAGCACTGGGGTGAGGGCGGGGGAGTATGAGGGTGTGGGAACTGGGGAGGTCTGGGTGGGATGCAGGAGATGGGAGAGTGTGGGGGTATGGGATGCACGCTTGCAGTGTCCCCTGCTCGGCATAGAGCCCACTCACAACTGCGATACAGTGCAGCAATAGCCTAGGGCCAATTGCAGTGATGCAGATGAAGTAGGGCTATGAGAATTGCAACATCATTCTCTATCCTGATCTGCCTGGGGTGTGGGCAATAGGTCATAAATAATAGACAATAGGTGCAGGAGTAGGCCATTCTGCCCTTCAAGCCTGCACCACCATTCAATATGATCATGGCTGATCATCCTTAATCAGTATCCTGTTCCTGCCTTATCTCCATAACCCTTGATTCCCCTATCCTTGAGAGCTCTATCCAACTCTTTCTTAAATGAATCCAGAGACTGGGCCTCCACTGCCCTCTGGGGCAGAGCATTCCACGCAGCCACCACTCTCTGGGTGAAGAAGTTTCTCCTCATCTCTGTCCTAAATGGTCTACCCCGTATTTTTAAACTGTGTCCTCTGGTTCGGCACTCACCCATCAGCGGAAACATGTTTCCTGCCTCCAGAGTGTCCAATCCTTTAATAATCTTATGTCTCAATCAGATCCCCTCTCAGTCTTCTAAGCTCAAGGGTATACAAGCCCAGTCGCTCCAGTCTTTGAGCGTAAGGTAGTCCCGCCATTCCAGGAATTGACCTTGTGAACCTACGCTGTACTCCCTCAATAGCCAGAATGTCTTTCCTCAAATTTGGAGACCAGAACTGCACACAATATCCCAGATGCGGTCTCAACAGGGCCCTGTACAGCTGCAGAAGAACCTCTTTGCTTCTATACTCAATCCCTCTTGTTATGAAGGCCAGCATGCTATTAGCCGCCTTCACTACCTGCTGTACCTGCATGCTTACCTTCATTGACTGGTGTACTAAAAAACACCCAGATCTCATTGTACTGCCCCTTTACCTAAATTGATTCCATTTAGGTAGTAATCTGCCTTCCTGTTCTTGCCACCAAAGTGGATAACCATACATTTATCCACATTAAACTGCATCTGCCATGCCTCTGACCGCTCACCTAACCTGTCCAGGTCACCCTGTAATCTCCTAACATCCTCCTCACATTTCACCCTGCCACCCAACTTAGTATCATCAGCAAATTTGCTAATGTTATTGCTGATACTATCTTCTATATCGTTAATAGCTCCATAGTTCCCTTTATTCAACAGAAATATTGTCACTTCCGATTGTACCCTCACCCTCTCAAATTGCAGATTGAAGCCTCCATCATGGGGACATGGAGCACAGAAACCTGCAGAAGCAGCAGGGCCCATGGCCTTAAATCAACTATAGTGCTGTAAGGAGTAATGGGTTTTCTGGATTTAGCCACATTACACAATTTAACTTTTATTTAATAATCTAACACTAGGCAGCAGAGGCATGGGAACACCACCAGCAGCAAGTTCCCCTCTAAGCCGCATACCCACTTGACCTGGAATCATATAGTCATGACCTCACTGTCACTGGGTCAAAATCTCTGAACTCGGACCCTAACAGCACTGAGTGTGTGTCAGTAACCCAAGAACTGCAGCTCACCACCACCTTCTCCAGGGTAATTAGGGACAGGCAATAAATGGCGGCCCAGCCAGTGACACCCGCATCCTATTGAAATAAAAACACACCTACTGGGATTGAAATGACTCTTCCCCCTTTAATCAACCTCTCACCTGGTTCATGGTATGAAGGTGTTACATGGCACATTGTTTTCTCCACTCGGTGGGAGGGTGGATTTTTGGAATTGTCTACCCCAGGGGGTTACAGAGACTCCATTAATAATTACATTCAAGAGATGGATTTCTGGATATGAATGACATTGAAGGATATGTAGATAATTTGGTTCAGTGATCAGCCTCAATCTAGAATGGTGAACTCAAGAGGGACTGAATGGCCTACCACCATGCCTATATTGACTTGGAGTTATTTTGAAGAGTTTAATTTCACTCCTCTCTGAGGTTACTTAAAGTGTCTTTGTTGAAGATTCACTTCAGGGATTACCCATGATTTTTATATTGAGGAACATTAAACTGAGCTAATAACCAAACTGGTTAACTCTGAGTCTGTTCACACTGAGATGTTTGCTCTGTCTCTGTTTCTCTCTCTAATGTGGAGTAGAGTGCCCTCCTGTGTTCACTAATAGCCTTTTCCTGATCTCGTTTCCAGTGGTTCCCCTGTTGGTTAATCACATTCTTGGGACCAGAAATTTGATACCATCTAGTGGCAACAGTCTGTAGTTTTAGAATCAATGTTAGGAAGGCCACAATATTAATTTTTTACATTGCCGTAGAAATAAGGTTTTTGTCTTGTTTCATTTGGTTAAAATGACAAAGCGCTAAATTGCCTGTAGTGTTAGGTGAAGGGGTAAATGTAGGGGTGGGTCGCTCTTTGGAGGGTCACTGTGGACTTGTTGGGCTGATGGGCCTGTTTCCACACTGCAAGTAATCTAATCTAAATGCTCCCCTCGAGACAGGACAGACTGAGCCACAGCCCAGGAGATGGATACATCTATATTTCAGGGTGCCTTTATATCATATAAAATAAAACAGAATATGCTGGAGGAATTCAGCAGATCTAGTAGAGTTCTGTGGTGAGAGGAACAGAGTTAATGTTTCAAATCCGGTATGACCTTTCTTCAGAACTGAAAGGAGTTGGAAAACAGTGATTGTTGTGTTCGAACATAGAAAAGTACAGCACAGGACAGGCCCCTTGGCCCTCAATGTTGAGTCGGCCTTTTATCCCACTCTAAGATCAGGCTAACCTACATACCCTTCATTGCATTATGTTCCATGTGCCTATCCAAGAGTCGCTTAAATGTCTCTAATGTATCTGACTCTACTACCAATGCTGGCAGTGCATTCCACGCACCCATCATTCTTTAAGTAAAGACCCTACCCCTGACATCTCCCCTAAACCTTCCTCCAATCACCTTAAAATTATGCCCCTTGTAACAGACCTTTCTGTCATGGGACAAAGTCTCTGGCTATCTACTCTATCTACGCCTCAACATCTTGTGCACCTCTATCAAGTCACCTCTCATCTTCCTTCATTCCAATGAGAGAAACCTTAGCTCCCTCAACCTTTTTTTTCATAAGACATGCCCTCCAATCCAGGCAGCATCCTGGTAAATCTCCTCTGCTCCCTCTCTAAAGCTTCCACATTTTTCCTATAATGAGGTGACCAGAACTGAACACACTATTCCAAGTGTGGTCTGACCAGGATTGTATAGAGCTGCAGCATAACCTCATGGCTCTTAAACTCAATTCCCCTGCTAATGAAAGCCAACACACCACATGCCTTCTTAACAAACCTATCAACTTGGGTGACAATTTTAAGAGACCTATGGACCTGGAGCCAAGATCCTTCTCTTCCTCCACACTGCCAAGAATCCTGCCTTTAACCCTGTATTCTGCATTCAAATTCAACCTTCCAAAGTGAATGACTTCATACTTTTTCAGATTGAACTCTATCTATCTGCCATTTATCAGCCCAGTTCTGCATCCTGTCAATGTCCTGTTGCAACCTACAACAGCCCTCCCACTATCCACAATTCCACCAACTTTCATGTCATCAGCAAACTTACAAACCTACCCTTCCACTTCATCATCCAAGTCATTTATAAAAATCACAAAGAGCAGAGGTCCCAGATCAGATCCCTGTAGAACACCACTGGTCACCGAGCTCCAGGCTGAATACTTTCCAACTACCACCACCCTCTCACTTCTATGGGCCAGCCAATTCTGTATCCAGACAGCTAAATTTCCCTGTATTCTATGCCTCCTTACTTTCTGAATGAGCATACCTTATCAAACGCTTGCAAAAATCCATGTACACCACACCCACTGCTCTAAATTCATTAACGTGTTTTGTTACATCCTCAATTAATTCAATAAAGTTTGTGAGGTATGACCTGCCCTTTACAAAGCCATGCTGACTGTCTGTACTCAAACTATGGTTTTCCAAGTAATCATAAATCCTGTCTCTCGGAATCCTCTCTAATATTTTGCCCACTACAGACGTGAGATTGACTGACTGGTCTGTAATTCCCAGGGTTATTCCTATTCCCTCCCTTGAACAAGGGAACAACATTTGCCACCCCCAATTATTTAGCACTACTCCAGTGGACAGTGAGGAAGCAAACATCATTGTCAAAGGCACAGCAATCTATTCTGTCACTTCCTGTCGTAACCATGGGTACATCTCGTCTGGTCCAGGGGATTTATTTACCCTTACAGTTTTCAAAATTTCCATCACATCCTCCTCCCTAACATCAACCTGTTCTAGCATATCGGTCTGTACTCAAGGGTGGGAGGAGGAATGTATGGAGTAGGTGGTGAATGTCTTTACCTGTACCCCTGGTTATTGACTCATAAGATAAGATTAGATTACCTACAGTGTGGAAACAGGCTCTTTGGCCCAACAGGTCCACATCAACCCTGCGAAGAGTAACTCACCGAGACCCATTCCCCTACCCCCTGACTAATGCGCTTAACACTAGGGAAATTTGTAATGGCCATTTCACCTGACCTGCACGTCTTTGGATTGTAAGAGGAAACCAGAGCACCCGGAGGAAGCCCACGCAGACACTGGGAGAACGTGCAAACCCCACACAGTCATCTGAGGCTGGAATTGAACCTTGGTCCCTGGTGCTGTGAGGCAGTAGTGCTAACCACTGAGCCACTACACCGCCCCATTGTTTTCCCAGAGAGGTGAAAGGTTTCTCTTTATCTACCTTCTCTAATGCCCCTCAGCATTTTCTCCAATGTTCGATATTCTCCTGAAGTTTCAAGCAGTGGGGGTGTTACTGAGGGTCTACGCATGGCCTGCTGATGCTAGTCATGGCACTGACCTCTCTTTCTGGAAGGTATCACCATGAAAGAATTCACAGGAACAGCAATGTCAGAGGTCCTGCTCACTCTGAGAGCTGGCTCTGAGGGAGCTGGGTCAGTTCAAGGATTCTCCACGGGTAAATAAAGGGTGACTTGGTTATTGGATACCAGCTTCTGAAATTATTTCATACACCATGCACTGTATCTTGGGGGACCTTCATTAAGTGGACTCTGTATGTTTTAGTCAGTTAGTTGACATGATAGCACGACTTAGCTATAACAAGGTTTGACTGAGTCAAAATGAGTCCTCTCAATGGTTCAGCGTCAAACTGATGAGAAATCCAGTGAGCTCAGATACTGTACATAAATTAACTTAGCAAAGTCACTCGTGAACTGGAACTCATTTTGCAATATTGCTGACTGCATAGAAGACAAAGTTTGTCTATTATTCCTTGTTACATACATTTTTGTAACGAGTCATTTTTCTGAAATTGATCACCCTTCCCTTAGCTGTAACATTTCCTTCACTAATGGTTGCTGTGTCTTCTGTCAGCTATCATCCCGAGCTCCAGGATTTCCTCCCTAAATCTCACCAGCTCCTTTGCTGTTGTTCAGTTGCTCCTTAAAAGTGATCTCTATGCTGAACTATCCTAAAGTTAATGCCCCTTTGGTTAATGCCAATTATTCTCAGTCTGCATCCCTGTGAACTGCAAATGAATATGTTATTGTTACTGAAGGCACTACATAGAAGCGAGTTATTGATAACTTGTCTTCCTATTATCTCTAAATACTGCTTCCTTAATGTCTGGGTCTGTATCTCTGGTTGTTGGTTTCTTCATACATGGAAATACCAGAAATAGAAACCAGGAATAGGCCATTTGACCCCTCCAGTCAGCTCCAGCATGGGTCATACAGTAGATACTCCCAGCTCTTCAAAGGCATGTTGCATTTGTGTTAATGAGCCTTGATGTGACAGTCAGCAGCATGCTGATATACATGCTGGGCTCAATGTCTAAAATAACACAGAGAATGCTGGAGAAACTCCAGCAGGTCTGGCAACATCTTAGCAACAGAGTTAGTGTTTCGAATACAGTCTGACCTCTCTCTAGGCGTTCAGAAGAACAGTCCCACAGACTTGATATGTTTACCCTCTTTCCTTCTCTATGGATGCTGCCAGACCGGCTGAGTTTCTCTCGCATTTTCTGTGTTTTGTTTCAGATTTTTAGCTCCTGCAGTATTTTGCCTTTGGATATCTGAGATTCTGTTTCCCAAGGGATTTGGGACAGGTGGGGATGGGCCGCTTGTAAAACATCTCAATTTCTTAGATTGGTAGCACTGGCACAATTCAACTGTGTGGAAGGACTTCCCTCGGAGTCATCATTCTGCCTTTCTTTGGGTCTTCCAGCTGTGAAAGTCAGGGAGCATCCACCACCTCACATTTTGCTTGGTGCATTGCTCACGAACTGTGTGCAGACACAGGGTGTCACTCTGTGCCTACTTTGCACTCTTAGACAAAGCACCTGAAGAGGGAGCGAGGCTCTGTGTGGAAGCCATTTTCTTGGTCATGGCTTCCCTCCCAGTAAAGGAACCATTTTGCTGATGTGCCCCTCACCCCACAGAACTTGGCATGTAGCTGTGAGAGGCTGTTTCGCAGCCTCCAATACATAACTTAGTTCCTCTCTCACAAGGAGGTAATGCTAAAGTGTAACTTATCTGTTCAAGGCACCTCGGTTTGCCTGCTCAATGTTTCCCCACTGTGATGCATTGCTAGAGCATGTTGCTTAGTTGCTCAAGTGTGTTAGCCCTGTCAATTAGTTTATGATATATTGCCAATGTCTGTGGTTCCTCTAATTAAAGACATCTGTCCTACATTTGTTACGGATCTCTGTACACAGCATGTTAGGCGATAACTTTCATTCCTGTCCACTTGTGGAATGTGTAGCATCAATTAGAGCTGACCCCGAGAGCTGACCCCTGATTTGGTACCTCCTTGGAGCATCTTGACACCTTGTGATTAACGGTCAGCCTGTGTCTCAGCCTGGGTCTTGTTTCTCATATAACTCTAACTTTCTGCTGTACTTTGGAGCTGTTTCGAGCCACTGTGAGGATGGTGAGTCTCCCGTGATGCATCGTGTAATAAACTGGTTAACGCTCAAGATCTGCCTTGTGATTTTCTCCAACACTCTGAAAGCTTCTGTTCTCAAATGAATCTGTTGGACTATAACCTGGTGTTGTGATTTTTGACCTTTTCATCAAAGATCGAGGTTTGGAAAATAAAACAAACTTCACAGATTCAGTCCGCAGCTGGTGTCCTGCTTACTGACCTTCGGAGACTGGTCCTGCTTTAAAACATGAGTAAAGGAGATGCTGTCCCTCACAGGCAGAACAAATACACAGGACCTCCGTGAAATCAATCCCATTTTTGAGAGCTGGTGAATGAACATCTTCAAGTGTCCTGCTGCCATCTGCTGGTCAGATGGTTCCACTTCCATTGAGTTTCACTCACATGTCATCCATTGCTTTTTTTAAATAATATAAAATCCCAACAGTATGGAAACAGGCCATTCAGCGCGACAAGTCCACACCAACCGTCTGAACAGCATCCCACCCAGAGCCATCCCCCAACCAAGCCCTGTAGCCCTGCATTTCTCATGGCCCAATCTACCTAACCTGCACATCTTTGGACTGTGGGAGGAAACCAACTCAGACAGACAGTTGTCCAAGGCTGGAATCGAACCCAGGTCCCTAGTACTGAGGCAGCATTATTAACCAAATATGTTCATGCAAAGTTTTCAATGCTTAGTTCTTTCAATGCTTAGTTATATCACCACATTCCTGAAGAAGGGCTTATACCCGAAACGTCGATTCTCCTGTTCCCTGGATGCTGCCTGACCTGCTGCGCTTTTCCAGCAACACATTTCCAGCTCTGATCTCCAGCATCTGCAGACCTCACTTTCTCCTCAAATATATCACCACATACCCAAAGAATTTAAAGTATAGGTTGCACATTTCACCAATATGTCACTTAAATAACCTTTTCAGAGTCAGAGTACGGAAATAGACCCCCCGGTCCAACCAGTCCATGCTGACCATAATCCCAAACTAAACCAGTCTGACCTGCCTGCACTTGGCCCATATCCCACCTAACATTTCTTATTCATGTATTTACTTAAATGTCTTATAAATGCTGTAAATGCACCCGGGTCCACCACTTCCTCTGGAGGTTCATTCCACCTATGAACCACGCTGTGTAAAAACAAAAAAGAAATTGCCTCCCGTGTCTTTTTCAATTCTTTCTCCTCTGACCTTAAAAATATGCCGCCTAGTCTAACTTAAAATCGAATGTTCATCTTGCTTTTGTGCAGTTGTAACCTTGTATACCTCGTTGTGACAAAGCGCCCGACAATCCAAATGTCCTTGTTTGCTATGATCTGCTCACAAAACAACTTTTCACTGTTCTTATGTACATGTGGCAACTATAAATCAAATCAAAAGAACGTTTTGCCTTGGGACTTGCCAGGAGTGTCATTTGTTATGACGCCCGGGATATCACCACATTCACAGGAATGAAAGCCCTCAATTAGACAAAATGCCCTGGCAGGTTCATTAAAAGAATAATTAAATCAAAAACTGGAAGAAGTTCAGGTTCTTATCCAGTCCCATCTGTGATGAATGGCACCATGTGGGATAAAAGTTCCTACCTGAGCATAGCACTTCTCTCTCATTAGACAGAGAGAGAGAGAAAGACGATTTGGTTTAATCTGAGGGTCACCATGCCTCAGATGAGAGGAGAGTTGCTCATGATAGCCTCAGATGGTGGGAATTGAACCTGTGCTGTTGGCATTACAAACCTGCTGTCCTGCCAACTGAGTTAACCAACTCCCATCATATGGTTTAGATTAGATTCCCTACAGTAGGGAAACAGGCCCTTTTTGGCCCAACAGGTGGGTTACTCTGAAGTAACCTGACCTGCACACCTTTGGATTGTGGGAGGAAACCGGAGCACCCGATATAAATCCATAAGTCGAGAACAGGCAGGAGTGTGGAGCTGAACTGATTTATCCCACATGGAAGCTTTTGCGATCAGGCCTTTAGGTATCTTGCACCTCCATTCTCACCCAAAGTCACTCCATCTTCTTCACTCACTCTTCCCACCAGTTAAACTAGTGCTTGCATCTATAATGGCTGACTTAACTTTTTCATCTACCACATGGACCCAGCTCCTTCACATCATTCAGCCACTTCATTGCTTTCTTGTTACAGTCAAAAAGTGTGGTGCTGGAAAAGCACAGACACTCAGGCAGCGTCCGAGGAACAGGAGAGTTGATGCTTCAAGCATAAGTTCTTGCCACAGTTATATAATCCTTCCCAATGAGTTGTTCATCCAATTTTCTTTTGGAAATTCCTCTTAAAGTCTGTACACTCCCTACAGATCATTAAAACTCAAACGTTTTATCTCAGGGTCATCAATCTTCAAACCAATTGCAGCCCCTTCTCTGTGTATGTGCTGTTGAACTAATGCACTAGTATAGACTGGTGTGCTGTGAAAGTCACAGCTTGAGGATAGTCACCCTTGGTATCTCAGCTGATATTTATCCCTTAGCCAACATCACTCAAATGAACCATTTAGTCATTATCGCATTGCTTCTTGTGGGAGCTCTTTTTTTTTTGGAACATTGGCTGCCATGTTTCCTACTGGTGACTGCTCTGGAATCTCCCACGGTGTTATAGAAATGCAATTATCCCTTCAGCCTCCAGCTCATTGTAACGGGATCGGGTGGTCTCTCTTTCTCTCTACGGACCCTATGATTGACTAAACAGAATAATCCTCACGTCAGTATGCTCTCAGTAATGAGAGCCACCTATTAACACTTAAAAGTAATTAGTTTGAATGTCACAACAAATTTAAAATGGTGCAATATTTGATTCACTAGTGGCAGCTCTCTAGGCTAACACACACAGATCATAAAACCCTTTTCTTATAAACCAATACTGAATAAAATCCCAACCATTTTACTGCACATCAGTTTCAGCTGATGAATGAGAAGCCTCTTCCTCACAACTCTGCAGAATTTCTCATGGTCTCTCTCCTTGCTTTCTTATGTCCCCACCCCCACCATAATAAACCTCTCTGCCTCTGCAAGGCAATGAAGGAATTAAACATTAAAGTGAGCCTGACAGATGTTTAGAAAGACCCAAGGCCTCTAATTAATAAGGCCTGACCTAAAAATGCCAGGTATTAATGTACAGAGATTACTCTGATGAAGATCAAAGCTTTTCTAACCATGCTGAATACAGCATGAAATTTATCTTTCCTACCATGAATCTTTTTCCTCAGCCACATATAATTCACAGAACAGGCATGTGCCATATATTTATGTCCTTCAAAGGCAAGCCACTTAAACTGTGAGGAAACAGCCCAAGGGGAATCATTTTGAATTTTGCATTTTTACCGCAGCTAACTGGCATTGTACTGTAGGGTCTAAGAATAGGTTATTTCCATAGTGTATTTATTCAGCTGCAAATCCTAGTGGAGTGGTATGGGCATGTTACAGATCACCCAGGAAGTCTGGGTTCCTGTAGTAACACATATATTTACAAACAACGTTGTAGCCTGGAGATATAACTGTTGATGGTAGAGGCTCCAACTTTCTTTCCATCACTTGCCACAGTCAGGAATCTCTCCTGCCTTTAGTGTGTGTTGGAAGGTTCTACAACTTGATATCCAAATTATTTGAGCTGTTTTCATGGCCTATCATGTCCTGGGATGGAAAATGAAATTGGAACTTCTGGGATCAGAGATACGGACATTACTATCTGTGCAACAAGACTACAGCAAACAGTCATGAATATTTCACAGTTAGAAATTTATATCCATGTACTCATAACATTCACACAAATATCAATACTTATATCAAAAAGCCAACTTTTCTATACAGACCAAAGTAGGGACAATGCATTCATTTTGTCTTTTTCTTTTCTCTAGTTCTTTTCCTGTCTCCCACTTTTTTTCACATTCCCCTCTCTCTAATCTAGCTGGAGAGTGAGACAGCAAAAATGAGTTCAGCAATGGAAGCCAACCTATCCCAGCATTCCCTGCCCTAGCGGTAGTCCTGTATTAAAAACATGAATCAGATACAACTCTCCAAGGAGGAGAGCAACAGGAATTAACAGCACCATTCCTACATGGAGAAAAGTACATTATCAGAGAGAATATCACTCTTCAGTACATAAATCCACATTGAGAAGTGAATCTGTGGAATTCGTTACTGCAGAGAATTGTAGAGGCTGGGTCATTAAGTATATTCACGGTTGAGACAGACAGACATTTTTAATCAGGAAGGGAATCAAGGGTTAGGGGGTAAAGGCAGGGAAGTGGAGTTGAGGATTATGGGTCAGCCATGATCTCATTGAATGGTACAGCAGATTCAATGGGCTGAATGGCCTACTCCTGCTTCTATATCTTAGTTTCAATTCTGCGAGGAGACTCAGCAGGCATTTAATCTTGAAATAGCGTAACTGCAGCCTGTGTACTAAATCTGCGATACGTCAGGTTACACACCAGACAACTGCTTATAAAATTATTTGTGCAATGTGCTCATAGTTGTCTGCCTTGTGCATGTGAACAGAAAAAGAAGTTGAATTTATAAATACCTAACCAACCTATTCGGGTGTGTTATAACACACATCGTCTTACAGTGTGGAAACAGACCCTTCAATCCAACCTGCTGACCAGGTTTCCCAAACTAAACTAGTTCCATTTGGCAATATTTGGCCCATAACCCTTTAAACCTTTCTTATTCATGTACCTGTCCAAATATCTTTTAAATGGTGTAACTGTACATGCACCCACTACTTCCTCTGGCAGTTTATTCCATATACAAACCACCCCTTCTGTGAAAACATTTTATGGGCAGGTCACTTCAGCTGTTTAACAGCTGATCAGCTCCTTGCCTGTCCTTTCCTTTGCCTGAAAACACATGGGAATGTATCTTTGCCTCTTTCGTTTTGTTATTTTCAAGACAGAAGTAAGATTACAAATGAATTATTTGTTTGCGTGTGAGTGGAAAGGGGAAATGGAGCCTGTAGTTTTGGCTCAAGTCTGGAAAGACTTGGTCTAACAGAATGGTTGACCTTCTCAGTTCAAAGAGCTTCCTCAAGATGTGAAACTTACAGCTTCACACTGTCGCTGTGTCAGCAATTTATGTGATATACTTCATGAGGATTTCAATTCCTCACAGTCAGTCAGAGTCTCTGAGTTTGATTCTGGGTTTGATTCTGGCCTTGGGCAACTGTTTGCTCATGTGGAGTTTGTACATTCTCTCTGTGTCTGTGTGGATTTGCTGAGGTTTCCTCCCACAGTCCAAAGAAATGCAGGCTGGCTGGATTGGCCAAGCTAAATTGCCCCATAGTGTCCAGGGATGTGCAGGCTAGGTGGGTTAGCCATGGGAAATAGATGCTCTTTGGAAGATTAGTGTGGACTCAATGGGCTGACTGGCCTGTTCAACATTAGGGATTCTGAGAGCTGGGGAATTCTGCCTGAACTCTCATCACAAAACTGGGGAACTCGGATATTGCTGGATGTGGGATCGTCCCATGCATAAATCTTATTTGCTACATTACAACAGTGACTTTTCTCAAAGTGTACTTCATTGGCCATGAAGCACTTTGGATGCATTAAGATTGTGCAATATAAATGCAGGTCTTTCCAATGAATAATTGTCTTTTTAAACAATAATCTAACAGTCTAATATTTATTATTTTCATTTTACTGATGACAGCTTTTTATACCCAACTTCCCAAAATAAATGAAAATTTCAACTCTAAAGGTGTTGTGGTGGGAAGTGAGCTGCTGGAGATGGATTGCTGGTCCAGAGCTAGTAACCACCAGGAGACTTGTGCTGGGATAGTTGTGTATATCAGTGTGTTTTGTGGGCTTTGGGTGAGATCCTGAACAAGTTAGCTGCATTGCAGTCTGCCTGCAAAATAACAGCAGCAGGATAGGTGCTGCATGTCATCCCAGATTGATAGTTACTTATTTGCGGCAGGTTGCTGCAGTGTGCAGAGAAATAAAACGCGTCCAAGAGAGAAAAAGCAGCTGAAGTCAGCCTCTAACCTATTCAAATGCAGAGGTTTCAATGAGCAGCTTCCCTCCGAGGACTGGGACGATTGGTGCATCAAAGACTGCATGAGATTCTCTGCTGAAAATAGACATATCTTGGAGCTCACATGGGATGACCCAGTTGGAAACCGCTTGAGGGAAGAAGCAGACTTCACGCAGCTTGCATTTTCAATTGATGAATGATGTGAATACTAAAAATGTACTGGGAGGAATATGAATTGTCTTCCACAATTTATGTAGTGGGCCGTAAGGAAACACTGGACAGATGACTGGAGCAAGGTTTACAGTCATAGAACTATGCTTCATGGAAACAGGCCCTTCGGCCCAACTCATCCATGCTGACCAGGTTTCCTAAACTGAACTAGTCCCAATTGTCTGTGTTTGGTCCACATCCCTCTAAACCTTTCGTACCTCACATACCTGAAGCACGATTGGCACTACAACACACTTTTAAAAAATAGCACACAGAAATTAAATGTAACATTTCAGATGGACAAGGGTCACTAACATAGTCTTCTACTTGCACTTTGCCTTCTAGTAATCTTCTTTTTTCCTTCTCTTGCCAATATTTGCCCTTTGCTCATCACAGCTGACCTGACTGTAGGAGATAGGAGAGTTTTCACTTGTTCGCCCACAGAAGTAGCAATGGAGGTAGAACTGTCCCAGCATTCATAGCAGTTGAGAAAGGCCTCTACTGAAGCTATAGACCAGTGTGACCCGGCAAGGAAAATTAATGGGAACTGCCTATGGAAAGTGCTTACAGGAACAGTCACACATCTGAATCTGGACAAATGTTACTTCAACAAAGTTAGTTGGAGATATGTATCACTGTCCTCTTTAATATTAGTGTACAGTGGGACAGGGTCATGCTGGTAGAATTCACATCATAGAATTGTTATGGTTACAGAAGGAGACCATTCAGCCCACTGTGTTTGCACTGGCCCTCCTAATATGCATCTCAATTTGCGCTATTCTTCTGTTTTCTTCCTGTAATCTTACACATTGTTTCTTTTCAAATAACCATCCAATACCTTGCATGCTTCATTTGACCTATCTCTATTACACTCTGTCAGTGTGTTCTAGACGTTGACCATTCCCTACATGAATAAGTTTTTTTCTCATGTTACTTTTGCTTGTTTTGCCTAATACCTTAAACCTGTGCCCTCTTGATTTTTATCCTTTCATGACTGAGAACAGTTTCTGACCATCTACTCTGTCCAGACTCTATTTGATTTCCTCCCAGCCTTCTCCTCTTGAAGTAAAACAGTCCTCAATTCTCCAATCTATCTTCATTACCAGACTTCCTTGTCCCTGGAGCCATTTTTGTAAAACATTTCTGCACTCTCTCTAATATGATCACATCCTTTCTAAAGTATCGTGCCCTACACTAGATACACTACTCCAGTTGAGACTGTGCTCATGTCTCATACACGTTTAACAGAACCTCCTAATGCTTTTATGTTATGTCTTTGGTAATAAAGCCCCGGACATCGTATGCATTATTAACTACTCTCTCAATTGTCTTGTCACCTTCAATGACTTATGCATGTATACGTCCAGGTCCTTCTACTTCTGAATTGTTCTGCTTGTGCTACATTTGTCTCTCCATGTTCTTCCAGTCAAAATGAATCACCTCACATTTCTTGCATTGAACTTCAACCACCTGTCTGCTCATTCTGCTAACTTTTTCATGTTGTTTTGTGGTTCCACACTATCCTCCTCGCAGCTTACAATGCTTCAGGTTTGAGATGGTGAACAGGGATAGGAGGAAGCTTGTGTGGATTGGAAACACAGGCATGGCTCAGTTGAATGGTCTGTTTCAGTCCTAGCTCAGTCCTCCGTATTGACCTTTAACAGTTGTGTTAAGACACAGGGTGAACGGTTCAGGTTTTCCCGTAGCTTGTCAAAGCATCTGAGTATCCAAAATCCTTTCTGAGAAATTAAATGCAGTTTTGTATGTAGAGTGGTGAGGAGCAAGTTTGGATTACAGGTCTGTGCAGAGCTGATTGAATTCACATGGAATTGCATTGAAAGCAAAGGCATTCACCTCACATTAACCAGTTTGCGAAGAATCAGTGGAGGTTCTCACAGCACGGTCTAGTCAGTCCTATGGAAAAGCTTGTGTGGTTGAATTTGGAACTCCCATCACAGTAGAATCAGACTTTAAGAAACACTGTGCAGACACTGTTCCAGGAGGGCTCACTGCACCCTGATCAGGTCTGTGATTGTCAGTTTCCCATCTCAGGGAATTTTTCCTTTCTGTAGCTGCTATTCATTGTAGCTGCCTCACTGCTTCCCAAACTGAGAACAGGTCTAGGATTAAAGCCGGGATCTTACTGCTCTGTAAAAGCAATGTAATTCTGAGCAGAGAGCTGCAGGGCTACTTATTGATGTCTAGGCTTAGTAACCAAGTGCAGGGACTAGAGTCACATAACAGCCATGGTTTCATGACTAATATTCAAGATTACGTTAGCTCTATTTAATATAAACTTTATTTCTCTGGACGTCTTGGTTGGATTGGTTGTCATCAACGCTCCCTCATAGCTGCTTGGAGGATCCTGTGCACTGCTACTGAGGTACTGACTTCATTTCTAGCATTGGCACCTGTTTTCAGGAGCTGAGGTCATGCACAGCGGAGTAAACAAAATAACAATTTCAGGGAAGGTCAGTAGTCACCCTCAGTGCATTTGCCATTTTATTTATCTGTGTATACATGTATGTATATAGCTGGGAAGGGTGTGTTGAGGAAAAGGCAGGGTTGATGTTGTGCAAATATAACGTGAATGCACTGACGGAGAGTCTTCCTCCATATCGATCTTGGAATCAAAATCACAGATTTGTTGCAGTGCAGAAAGAGGCCATTCAGCCCATTGCATCTTCACCAATTCTTCAAACTTTATAGCTTGTGGTTGGTAACAAAGAAGATGATTGTAGGTTACAAGAAGGTATAGGTGGGTTGGTCAGATGGGCAGAGCACTGGCAGATGGTATTTAACCCTGATACGTGCAAGGGTTAAATCAGGTATCAGAAGAAGCCAGATGAGGGAATATGTAATGAATAGCAGGACACTGGGTAACTCAGAGGAATGGAAGGATCTTTCTGTAATTATTTACAGATCCCTGAAGTCAGCAAAACACATGAATAGGATAGTTAAGAAGGAATGTGGGACACTTGCTTTCATCAGTTATGGTATACAGTATAAGAGCAAGGAGGTAATGCTGCAGATGTACAGAGCATTGGTCAGGTCGCAGCTGGAGCACTGTGTGCAGTTCTGGTCCCCTCACTACAGGAAGGATGTGATAGCACTAGAGGGGGCACAGGGGAGGTTCACCAGGATGTTGCCTAAGATGGAGAAATTGAGCTATAAGGAGAAACTAGATAGGCTTGGGTTATTTTCTTGAGAGCAGAGAAGGCTGAGGGGGACATGATTGAGGTGTATAAGGTTTTGAGGGGTATGGACAGTGTGAATAGAGAGTAGCTGTTCCCCTTGGTTGAGGGGTCAGTCACAAAGGGGCATAGTTTTAGGGTAAAGGAGCAGGAGATTTAGAAGAAGGTTGAGAAAACATTTTTCACTCAGGGTGGTGGGAATCTGGAATGCACTGCCTGGATGGTAGTGAAGGCCAGAAACCTTACAATTGTTTTTTTAAAAAAAAGTGGATGAGCACTTAAAATATCACAACATTCAAGGATATGGGACAAATGCAGGAAATGGGGATTAATGCACTTTTAGAGGTAGTAGCAATGTAATTCTGAGCAGAGAGCTGCAGGGCTACTTATTGATGTCTAGGCAGGGACTAGAGTCACATAACAGCCATGGTTTCATGACTAATATTGACTAGGAAAACTTACTGGTGTTTATTAGAGACAGCTTCACTCTGCATCTTAAACAATGTACCAGAAATAAAAAGAAAATGAGTGCTGGAGAAACTCATCAGTTCTGGCAGCAACTTTGGAGAGAAAAAGTATGACGTTTCTTCGGAGTTCTGATGAAGAGTCATACGAGACTTCAAATTTGATTCTCTCTCCACAAATGCTACCAGAAATTCTCCAGCACACTCTCTTCTACTTTTATTTTAGCTTCTGTAGTATTGTGCTATTTAATGTTGGACCAGATGTGAGAATGCTTAATGCAGCACTGAAGAGAAAATTGAACTCTGCATCTAATCTACTCTAGGTTTCGCTGGGAGTACGTGATTTTAACACAATGCGAAAGTAGTCTGGACCCTAACATTGATAACTCTGATCCTGAAAAGCCCAAAAATAATTAACATGAAAGACAAAATTGAAAGTTTTCCTAGTCAAGTACAATACGTCCTGTAAGAGCTACATCTATGCTGGATTAAACAGCACCTCATCTGCATTCTCAGAAGACTGAGCATACTGCAGTTAAGTGTCAATTCCTGTTCTCTCCCAAGAGAACTTGGGATGCTGGAAATATTCTATCAGAGACTTTTGTAGCTGGGATCCAAACAGATTCCCACCAAAGATCTTTAGCAATGATCTGGGCAAAAGCCATGAGAATGACACCAGGTCATGGTCAAGGGTCATACAGCACAGAACAGGCCCTTTAGCCCATCAAGTCTGCACTGACATAACTACCTCTAAAAGTGCATTAA
>NC_057745.1:7429895-7445128 GCF_004010195.1 Chiloscyllium plagiosum | reverse complement strand
ATTGTTGGGAACACAGGAACAGGAGTTGGCCCTTCGGCCCATTGAACCTTTTCCGCCATTCGGTACGATTGTGGCTAATGGAACTCTTTAATACCTTTCATCCAGCCCATCCCCATTATCCAGTATTCCATTGGTACTCAGAAATGTATCTCTACTTTAAACATAGGCAAAGACTGAGCCTCCACAGCCCTTTGAGTTAGAGAATTCCACAGGTTCACAACCCTGAGTTTTCTGTAATTTCCCCCACTCCTCTCCTGAAATCCCTAATGGCTAAGGGATTATGGTTCAAGAAGTGCCAACATTTTCTTCAATACTTCATGAAAGTGCTTATTCTTCATGTGTTGGCAGAGTCAGAGAAGATCAGTGGGATATTTGACCGTGTAAGGCATCACTGCTGAAACCCAAGCCCACCACATGCTCGTGGTGCACACATGTTCTTAGGCAAGGTTTCCTCCTTCCTGCTTGGGCATAAATGACCAGTTTTTGGGCAGAGAATAAGGGGGAAATTGGACTGCAGACTGGCGATGAAGCACACTCCTCCTGAAGAAATTACTTATGCCAAGTTTGAAGATCGTACATTTCGCCTTAACCTTTTAGTCCTCCCGCCCAAAAACTGGATTCTGATTAACACAGCACAGCAGGGATTAAATATGACATCTTTCTGTCCTTATTGGGCAGTTCCTTCCTGAATGGGGCATGTTGAAATGGCAATTGGGCTGAAAGGGTCAAAGTAGAAGGTTTGAATTAACTTCACCCACGGATATTATAAATGACTGTCTTTTTTTGGGGGGAGCTAGTCAGTCAGCTCTAGTTTGTTGTTAGTTGTTAAGTCAGCTCTACAGGCTACAGCAATGTAATTTAGGACATAGAATACTGTAAGATGGTAACTGTGCAGTTGTGGTCACCCTATTATTGGTAGGATATTATTAAACTGGAGATGGTTCAGAAAAGATTTACCAGGATGGTGCCAGAAATGGAGGGCTTGAGATATAAAAATAGACTGGACAGACTGGGACCTTTTTCACTGGCATAGGAGGTTAAGTGGTAAACTTATTGAGGTTGAGAAAATGATGAGGGGCATGGATAAGGTGGATGATAAGGGCCTTTTCCCTAGGGTGGGAGTGGAATTAGAAACTAGCGGGCATATATTTAATGTGACAGAAGAAGAAAATTTTAAAAAGGACATTAGGGGCAACCTATTTACACAGTGGTTCATATCTGGAATGAACTTCCAGAGGAAGTGGTGGATACAGTAACAGTTACATTTAAAAGATGTTTGGATAAGATATGGGCCAGGAGCAGGCAGGCCGGCCTAATTTAGTTTGGGAACATAAGCATGGACTGGTTGGACTGAAAGGTCTATTTCCATTTTGTATGGCTCTGACTCTGAGGAGATAACAATGTCCTTTACCTACTGCTAATGGAGGTAACCAGTCTTAAGTGAATGAAACCTGTTATCATCTTATTATTCGATAAATTATTTCTTATTACTCTTTGCTAAAGACTCATTAGTGGTTAATCTTTCTTCAGTATTACTAGCAATTCTTGTGGTGTGGTAGTGAAGGAAGGGTAGTGGTAGCAAATCTACTTCAGGAAGGTCCCAGTGCCAGAAGCAGGCATCTTACAACAGGACACTTCAGGACGAAACTAGGAGGGGAGCTGGACAATGGGTGCATAAAGCAGCCTGTGTCCAATTGTCCACAGCCAACCTTCCCCTGTGACATCATTGAATAGGCTAGGGCTGTATCCCCTGGAGCATCAGAGGCTGAGGGGTGACCTTATAGAGGTTTAGAAAATCATGAGGGCATAAATAGACAAGGCCTTTTTCCTGGGTTTGGGGAGTCCAGAACTAAAGGGCATTGGTTTAGGATGAGAGGGGAAAGATATAAAAGAGACCTAAGGGGCAACTGTTTCACACAGAGGGTGGTACTTGTATGGAACGAGCTGCCAGAGGAAGTGGTGGAGGCTGGTACAATTGCAACACTTAAAAGGAATCTGGATGGGTATATGAGTAGAAAGGGTTTGGAGGGGTATGAGCTGGGTGCTAGCAGGTGGGACTAGATTGGGTTGGGATATCTGGTTAGCATGGACAAGTTGGACTGAAAGGTCTGTTTCTGTGCTGTACATTTCTATGACTCAATGTTTCGACAGGAGGCCAGTTAATCTCCAAACAGAAGTGGTACTTGTACCTCCCACACCAGGATATTAGAGATTTATAGTTTGATACCTGGCTAGAAAATGAAAAGGTACAGGGTCACCTAGCATATCATTTAGAGAAGTTAAACAATTCATAGCACATTACAAACCTGGGTGCCTCCTATTTACAATACTGCAGTGTAACGTACGTGACCAAAGGCAACTGAATGGCAATGTTTACTGCTGTGTGCGTTTGTGTGCAGGTTAGGATTTGAATTAAGCATGTGAACATAAATGCACACCCCATGTGAAACGTGGAGAGACAGACTGCTGGACTGTGGCCAGATCTGGTCGCTGAGACACTCTCAAAGTACCCCTGTAAATCCACTGCAGCATTTAGGATATTGTAGAAAGAAGTTCTATTGGTGGTTAAACAATGGATCTCGTCCTCGCTTCATCCGTTCCTTTGGTGCCCCGATATGTGCTGACTGTACATCAATGAATTGAAACAATGTCGCAAGTGTGCAGGAAGGGCACATGTCAGCACTGTCACTAAGTCTTCAATTCAGGCTGTTCAGCACCAGGGCTGTTCCACACTGTACAAGCCCCCTGCCTCCGCCCCTGATGCCACAAGTTCCACAATGTGGAAAGTTAATATCGAGTGGTAGAAGACTTTTTTTTTGTGGCAAAGCTCATGAGGAGTTAGGGCACAGTCCAGAACAGGTCCCTGGAGCTGTGGGGCAGCAGTGCTAACCACTGAGCCACCAAGACTTTGACTACATTGTAACACTGGCACTTGTATTACGATTCCCTTCCTAGAGTTTGTCTGGCACAGTGAGTCTTCCTGGGAGTAGGATTGCCAATTCAGTGACCACAGTTTTAAATTATTTTTAACTCCAAATTGGCTCACCACACAAAATACCAGCTAATCATGTAGATGACAGCTTTAAATGGATGCAAATGCACATTCAATTTTCATGAGAAACTTGAAAAGCTCACTGTTTATTCAAGGTGACCGGGAGATGTTTAATTGATGAACGGTATTTAATCGCTTTTGGCTGAGACCTGATTATAATTAAAGTGGTGCTGTCCTTTGATAACCTCTAAACTGCCATATATTTTTGTGATACTAAGCAGCCTTTTAAATATGTTTTTTTAATTAAAAAGATCTTTTTTGCATCTTAAAATTTAAAAGCACAAATGGAGAGCTGCAATAGCAAAATGAAAGGAGAACACATCACAGATACACAGCAGGTTTATCAGAGTTGGAAATAAAGGCTGTTTAGTGACATGGAATAGGGTGGCCAACTCTCCAGGACTCTCCTTGATTAAAGTTTCATCAACAGGACGGTGTGGTGAGAAAACACAGGAGGAAAAGGTTTGGTGGAATAAAAATTATATGGTCCTTTTGTTCCCTTTAAGCACTGAGAGTTCTTAGCTATAAAAATATTGAAGATAGGAAAACAGTCAAGAACTGGCCCAGTTGATTAACAATTGGATCATTTTATCTTTCCATAAGACCATAAAACTGTAAGAATGGGAGTAGGCCATTTGGCCCCTCGAGACTGTTGGAGTATTTAATAGGATCATCTACGTTCCTCTCTTTTCCCATAATAGTTGATTTCAGTATTGGTCAAGAATTCATCTCAGCTTCAAAAGTACACAAGGTCACTGCCCCCTGCTCACATCCCCCCTCCCCACCTCCACCCCCTCCACCATGCTCTTTGGCCTGGAGTTCCAAAGACTCAAAACCCTTTTGAGAGAAAGAATTCTTCCTCATCTCAGTCTTAACTTGGCACCCCTTAATTTTGCAACCATGCCCCCTGGTCCCAGACCCTCATGTGGGGAAACATCCTCTCAGGATTCAACCTTTTGGTTTTGTAAGAATCTTGTAGGTTTCAATGAGATCATTTTCCGTTCTTCTGAACTCCAATTATTAAAGTCCAGAAGGATCTTGCTATTGCTGGCACTACTTGGTCAAGGGAGGTCCCAGCCCTTTGGCTAATGGGTCTCAGATGTGGGATGTCTTCTTGAATGGATATGGAAGCGCATTCATCATAAAATGGCCACAGAATGAACTGGCTCATCATTAACTTGTACGTCGGAGAGTGAGGACCCTGACTCAAGCAACAATCTGCTCACGGTGGGAGGGAGGCAGCTGAAGATAAGGAGTCAGGTGATGAATTCTGCCAGCATAAACAATTAGAAATAGCATCTCCAGAAATATTTCAGGCAAAACGTGATTCATTCTGCCCTAATGCAGGATTTTACATTTGTTCCAACCATTAAATTCATATATCGCTTCTCTCAGGATTTTTTAAGAACATAGAACAATACTATACAGAAACAGGCCCTTTGGCCCATCGTGTCTGTGTTGACTCTGAAACCATTTTAAACTAATCTCATCTGATACATTCCAATCTAGGCAGCATCTGGTAACCACTTTTGCACCCTCTCCAAAGTCTCCACATCCTCCCTGTAGTATGGCGACCAGAATTGCACGCAATACTTCAAATGTGGCTTGACCAAAGTCTTATACAGCTGTGACATGATTTGCCAAATTTTATACTCCGTGCCACAACCAATAAAGGCAAGTATGCCATAAGTCGCCTTTACCACCTTATCCACATGTGTTGTCACTTTCAGGGAGCTATGGACTTGGACCCCAAGATCCTTGTATATATCAGAGCATGTCCAGCCATTTACTGTATACTTTCCTCTTGCATTTGACCTCCAAAAATGCATTGCCTCACACTTGTCTGGATTAAACTTCATCTGTCATATCTTCACCCAACTTTTCAGCTGATCTGTATCTTGCTGTATCCTTTAATACCTTTCTCACTATCCACAATTCCACTAAGATCAATGTTATCTGCAAGCTTACTAATCAGATCACTGACGTTTTCATCTAAGCCATTTATATCTGTTATAAACAACAGCACTGATCCTTGTGGAATACCACTGGTCATAGACTTCCAGTCAGAAAAACACCCCTACACAACTACTCTCTGTCTTCTATGGAATTTTGTATCCAACTTGCCAACTCACAATGGAGTCAATGCCATTTGACCTTCTAAACCAACCTACCATGAGGGACCTTGTCAAAGGCCTTGCTAAAGTCCATTGCCTTCCCCTCACCAATTGTCTTTGTCACTTCCTCAAAACACTCAACCAAATTTTTGAGACAAGACCTCCCCTGTAAAAACCATGCTGACCCTCCCTCATAAGTCCATTCTTCTTTAAATGCAAGTAAATTCTGTCCCAAAGAATCTTCTCCAATTATTTCCCGACCACTGATGTAAGGATCCCTGACCTATAATTTCCTGAACCGTCCTTGTTGCACTTATTGAACAAAGGAATGACATTGGCTATTCTCCAGTCTTTTGGGACCTCACCTGTGGCTGATGAGGAGGAGTTCAGAACTAGAGGGCATAGGTTTAGGGTGAGAGGGGAAAGATGTAAAAGAGACCTAAGGGGCAACCTTTTCACACAAAGGGTGGTACGGAATGAGCTGCCAGAGGAAGTGGTGGAGGCTGGTACAATTGCAACATTTAAAAGGCATCTGGATGGGTATATGAATAGGAAGGGTTTGGAGGGATATGGGCCAGGTGCTGGCAGGTAGGACTAGATTGGGTTGGGATATCTGGTCGGCATGGACAGGTTGGACCGAAGGGCCTGTCTCTATGCTGTACATCTCTATGACTCTATGAAAGATCTCTGTCAAAACCTCAGCAATCTCCTCCCTTGCTTCCTTCTGTATCCTTGGATAGATCCCATTTGGCCCTGAGGACTTAGCTACTTTAATGTTTTTCAAGACACCCAACACCATCACCCCCTTAATACTGACATGCTTTACCGTATCAACAAACCCCTCTTTAAAAATCCATATCCTTTTTATCCTTGGTGAGTACCGATGCGAAGAACTCATTAAGGGTCTCACCCACTTCCTCTGGCTCCACATTATAAGTTCCCTTCTCTAACCTTGAGTGGACTGACCCTTTGCCTAGTTACCCTCTTGCTTCTGGTATATGAACAAAATTCCTTTAAATTCCAAGCATATTTAATGGCCCTGTCTAAACCTCGTAATTTATTTTTAAAGTTCTTTTCTACTTTCTTTATACTCCTCAAGGCCCTTGTTTGATTTCTGTTTCCTAGACCTTACACTTGCTTCTTTATGCAGGAGAAAGTGAGACTGCGGATGCTGGATCAGCGTCGAGGTAAACATGCAACATCCTCATCATCTAAGCTTCCTGAATCTTGCCATCCTTATCTTTCATCCTCACAGGAAGATGCTAGTCCTGATCCCTGGCCTTTAGCGGCTTTTGGAAGACTCCTACATGTCAGATGTTGATTTATCTTCAGCTGCTCCCAATCCAATTTTTCCAGTTCCTGCTCGATACTGTTGCAATTAGCCTTCCTCAATTTAGACTTTCACCCAAGGACCAGTCTTATCCATCTCCATAAGTATCTTAAAACTTGTTAAATTATGATCACTGTTCCCAAAATGCTCCCCCACTGAAACTTTGATCACCTGGGCAGGCTCATTCACCAATACTGCTGGCTATTGGGAGGCGTATAGTGTACCTCATCATAGTGATTGTAACTTTATTCCTAAATCTGTACCCACATTGCATCACTGGATGAGCCCTCCAAGATACATTTTGTTGGTAAAGTTGTGACATTCTCCTTAATCAATAACTCCCCACCCTCTACATCTCATTCTATCTCGCCTGAAACATCTAAACCCTGGAATGTTGAGCTGTCAGTCGTGCCCCCTTCTCTCAACCAAGTTTCTGTTGATTCCACCATATTGTAGTCCCATGTAATAATCCAGGCTCTAATCTCACCTGTTTTACATGTAATAACCCTTGTATTAAACTAAATACCCTTCAGATTACCTATCCCATCGTGTTCATTAACTTGGCCCTGCCTAATCTTCCTACTAAACCTAATTGATTTAGCCCCTCTCTTCTCTTCAAACACTCTACATGCTGACCTACTGCTCTGGTTTCAACCCCCCTACCACATTAGTTTAAACCCTCCTAAGTGGCACTAATAAGCCTTCCTGCCAGGATATTGGTGCCCCTCTAGTTCAGATGCAACCTATCCCTCTTTCTTGCAAGAACTCCCAATGATCCTGATGGTTGAATCCCTCCCTCCTATGCCAGTTCTTTTAACCACACATTCATTCAGCTGCATTATCTTCCTATTTCTGCCTCATTAACATGAGATACAGGAAGTAATCCTAAGATTACAACTCTGAAGGTCCTGCTTTACAACTTCTGACCTAACTCCCCAAATTCCCTTGACAGGACCTCATCATTCTTTCATACCAATATGTGGCCCATGCCCTCTGGCTGCTCACCCTCCCCCTTCAGAGTATTGGGTGGAACTTTGACCCTGGCACCAGGGAGACAACACACCATCCTGGAGTCATGGTGTATCAGTCTTTAATCCCCAACTTAATCATTTTGAGAGGCTCGAAGGTGTAGAATTGTCTGGGATGGACTTTTCTCTTTATCTTTTTGGATGGTTGGCTTCCAAAAATTGGAGCTTCCAGTTTTAGACACTGTATTTTATAGAAGCCACTTGTTTCCATGCTGTTAATTTTACTGGATCGTATCTTGAGTGGATGTATTAAAGGATGGGTGACTTAGTGCACTCCTATTCCATCTGGGTAGTGAAGAGAACATTTCTACCCTGTCATCTCCCTGTGTCTCCCATTTCTAATACAATCATGAAGCATTTAATACTCCAGCTTGCTGCATCTATCCACTCTCTTTCCTGATTAATCATTGTCTCTTTTACCTTATGGTCTCCCATACAATTTCCCCCAGCCCTTCAGCTATTTTTCACAAAAGAGGCCACGTCATTTCTATCTCTTCATGGGTAGGACAAATGTCCAGCACAGTTTACACGTGAGGCAATTGATTTTGTTTTGTCTTTGTATTGCACGACCTAAGATAATCTGAACTATATAAAGCAAAATCTATAAGGATAAACTTCACAAATTCTTCTTTGAAATTAATTGTTTGCAATGTTATTTTCAGGTGTCAACCTGAAATAGAATGAGAAATCGCCACTATTCAGCCCACCATCTCCATGTGTCCATAGACCAGATAACCCCCTCTTCTTGAGACTACCCACCTACATGTACCGCCGTGAGGAAAAATTCAGTAAAGATGATTCCTGCTCCTTGTAAAACTCCAGAATTTCTAGCATTGCACAGTCTTGACATTTCCATGCTCCTACAGAGCAGCATCATCATATTCCCCAACTATTAAACAAAGCTAAGATTTTTTGTTTGCTCATGGGATGTGGGATGGTGTGTTGTCTCCCTGGTGCCAGGGTCAAAGTTCCACACAATATTCTGAAGGGGGAGAGAGAGCAGCCAGAGGGCATGGGCCATATGGATATGAACTCCTGGCTGGTTGGGCTGGGAGTTACTGACCTTCTCTAATTGTCCTTGGGAAGGTGGCAATGAGCTGCCTCCATGAAAAACCAAGCTTAATCCCCAGTTGTGTGGCACACTACATGGTTCATTGTCAACTATTCGTTCTAACTCTGAGCAAACTTAATGAATTTAGTAGCACATTAACAAGAATAGGCCAGTCTGCCCCTCAAGCCTGTACTGCCATTCAATGCAACGGCTGATCTGTGATCTTAGTCTATGGGTAGAACCTTATGAAGGTTTGAGCGATGTGAGCAATGATGGAATTTGTGAGAAATCCAGTGAAGCTGATAGTCATATAGGTCAATTTGTCAATGCTGACCAGATATCCGAAATTAATCTAGTCCCAATTGCCTGCATTTGGCCCACATCTCTCTCAACCTTTCCTATTCATGTACCCATCCAGATGCCTTTCAATATGTTGTAAATATACCCACCTCCACTAGTTACTCTGGCAGCTTATTCCATTAATGCACCACCATGTGCTTGAAAAGTCGCCCCTTGGGTCCCTTTTTAACTTTCCTCTCTCACCTTAAACCTATGCCCTCTAGTTTTGGACTCCCCTACCCTAGGGAAAGGACTTGGCTATTCACCCTCATGATTTCATAAACCTTTATAAGGTCAACCCTCAGCTTCCAACACTGCAGAGAAGATAGCTCCAGCCTATTCAGCCTCTCCGTCCATCTCAACATCAGGCTTCACTCTTTTTACAAATGCTGCAGAAATCCCTCTAATAACTCAATACACTTTTATTTGGCCAAAACATTAAGATTCAGCCAATAATGTCCTTTGTTTTTTAACTGCATCATTCGCGTATCCTTAGTACCTTTGGTTACGAAGAAGTTACCAAATCCAGTTAGAACATAAAGACTAAAATCTTTACCTCATCTAAGTTCAAGTGTTCACCCACTGCCATGAGCTCACCAAAAGGCATCTCAAATCCCTGTAACGTTTATAGATTTTAAACAAAATAAGAAGATGCACAGTATCCAGTGTCTAAAAGTAAATCAAGTTACTTATTGTCATGAACCACATTGACCTAGTTCCATTTATACTGAGGCAATTATGGCCATGAGCTGTCCTGAGCTAGGAAATGCTCGAGATTGAACTTAAATTAATCTGTAATCTTTAATGTAGAAGTTGCATTGAAGAGCTGATCAAGAGAATGTCTGAACAGGAAGATCAAGCTAATGATTAAAGAACATAAAGACATAAAACACAACAGTAAACCCATTCGCCCTTCAGTCCTGTTCCCCCTATCACTAAGATCATGACTGACCTTGCACCTCAATTAATTACACTAAATGAATCAATAACATCTAAAGGATAATAATAAATGAATAAGTCATGAAACAATGAAATTTGTTTTGGAAGGAAGCTTATCAATTTACAGATGTAGATTGGAAAGGTTCCAATTGCCTGTCCTTCCAAACATTAACCATGTTGGGAATCCCAAGGATCCTAATGCCAAATGCATGTTATTTGCTTACTCTTTCTTTTTGAAGAATAGCCCTTCATGTCAAGGTCTGGGCAAGAACTACTGAACATCAATTCAGGTGCACCTGAAAGTTTACAATGACAAAGTGTCAACTTTGATTATTGATGGTAAGACTGTGATTTGAGCACTTTACTCACATGCCACTGGACCCTTCCCAGGATTAACAAAGGCTGACTGATTACAAAGAACAGTGTGTTCTCCAGGTTTACATTGGCACTGGCTCCATTACTGATTTGGCAACACAATATTGTAGAAGAGAAATATTACCTGGGATTAGCTTCTACTCTTCCAGGGCAGGCTGTCACTGCCAATGTTTGTACCTACAGCTTCCCTGACTCAACAAACAAAAAGTACAGGGGATGGTAACTTTCTAATATAATTCTGGAGTCTTTACGAACAATGAAACTATTTGCCTTAACTTCTTTTGTGCCCAGAACAGCTCAATATTGATGCACTTAATTTCAGAATTCTGTGTAGGCTGTAGTTCATTGGGTAGCACACTCATCACTGGATCAGAAGGCCGTAGATGCTATGTCTTGTATAAAATCTAGGCTGACAATCCCAGTGAAGTACTGAAGATATGTTGCACTGTTCTATACCGTCTCTTCAATTAGAATTTAAATTGATACCCTGCGGTCATCTTGAGTGATCTCTTGGCACTACGGGAAGTAAAAGCAACAGAGATCTTCCTAGTATCCTGTCCAACATGTATCCGACAACCGACGGCATTCTGTTGAAGCTTACCAGTTCATGTTAGCATTGCTGTTTATGGGATCTTGCTGCATATAAATTAATAGTCATGTTCCTTACATTGCAACATGATTTCATTTTTAAAATATTTCACTAGAGGGAAATACTTTAGATATCCTGAGATTGTGAAAGGTGCTTCTAAATGCAAGTTTGTCCTCTTTCTGACACCTTGGATTCTAATGATATAACTTGGGTACAGTGTTCCTCATTTTGGTATTTTGGTTGCATCAATTAAAGCTTGCAAATAGGAAGATGGACTTGGGTTAGGGGACAGGTTGAGAAGGAGGGTACTCCTTAGTAATATCAGTTGGTGTAGGAATTGAATTCATGCTTCTGGCATCACAAACCAGTTGTCCAGCCGATTTGAGCTGTTCTTGACTGACTAGACTATACTGAACACACAAGCAAGCCCAGATAAGAGCTTTAGAAAGGTGATGACATTTAGATAGGGATGGGATGATAAGAAAACAACTTTTTTTGCAAAATACACAAACTTACTAGTTGAAAAAAATATAGAACAAAAAACAGACTGTGTGCATATTGTAAAAGAATTGCATTTCATTCCATGTATTTATTTTCACGGGAAGACCAACCAATCCATTTCCCAGAAAGTATATCACTTTCCTTGTTTAACATAAAATCCAATCTTTTTCTTAACCAAAACCTAAAGGTGGCTTAAGAAACTCAATTATTCATCTCTTAATTATTTTTAACCTATTGAGACATATACATTTCTCAGTCAATTAAGCCTTTCCACCAACACACATGTACAGCTCTTAGGCACGTCATCAAGCGTTCCCATAGTAATGGCATTTTGTACTACAGTGTCCTGGCTTTTCTACTGAAATGTAACATGGCCCCAATGGTTGGGTCCTCTCTGGGGATTGGTCTATCTGGGAGACGCACTATGTTAATGAAGGCAATGACTCACATGAAGGAAAAGGAAACCAATGAGGAAGTCAACCTCTATGGTGCTACTCCATCTAACTGCCTTTCTGCCCTCTGCATTCTTTGCCATTCTCCAATTCTGGCCACTTTTGCGTCCTTGATTATGGTCACTCTGCAACTGAAAGCTGAGCCTTCAGCTGCCTTAGCTGTAAAGGTCAGAATGACCTTCCTAACCCCTTGTCCTCTCTGACTAGCTCACTCTTCCTTCAAAACCCTGCCTTAAATCTATCAGGTTGACATGTTCCAATATCTCCTTATGCATCATGTTTTGTTTGCTATTAGTTCTTTGGAAACACCTTGAAACAATTTAATATGTCAATTATGCAATTTAAATGTAAGTTGTTGATGTTGTAGTTGTTGTTTAGCAGTAGTAGGTATGTTTCCCAGTAACTTGGTTATTCTGTTGACTTAAGTATGTTTATGGTATATCTCCTGGGCAGGAGAGAGTGCCAGTTGGTGAGGATCTAGAATAGTCTACATGATAGAGTAATGGAGGTAGATTCAACTGTGACCTTTAAATAATCTTTGGATAATTACTGAAGAGATAAATAATTGCAGAACTACATGGAAAGACTAGGGAGGATGGGACTAACTGAGCTGCACTTGCAGCTCAGGCATGATAGGCTGAATGGCCACTTTCTCTGTTGTGATCATTCTACGATTCACTCAGAATATCAAGGGTCCGATACAGTAATAAAGGACCAGGAAGTAGGGCTTCCCTCATGGCCTCTGGAGCATGTGCAGCATTTAAGTGTCAAGCTGGATTGCACCCTTCAGGAAGGCTCCAAGTATTTCCACCTGCGTTGACCTCAGCACCTCCGTGTTTGGGTGGGGAGAAAGTAGGGGTGATTGATCACAATGCACTAACTTTCCACTAGACAGAGGGAGAGGGAAAATGTGTGCATGTGTCTGTGTATATCTGATGTGTGTGTTTGTGAAGCACAATCTGTGTGTGTGTGTGGGGTATGATATGTGTCTTTTTTTCATTCATTCATGAGATGTGCGTGTCATTGCCTAGCCAGCATTTATTGCCTGCCCCTTGAGAAGATGAGGATGAGCTACTTTCTTGAACCACTGTAGGTAGACTCTCAATGACATTAGGGAGGCAATTCCAGGATTTTGACCCAACAACAATGAGGGAATGGTGATATATTTCAAAGTCAGGATGGTAAGTGGCTTGGAGGGGAATTTGCAGGGGGTAGTGTTCCAATGTATCTGCTGCCCTTGTCTTTCTAGATGGGGAAAGATTCATGGGTTTTGAAGGGTGCTGTCTGAGGATCTTAGGTGAATTTCTGCAGTGCATCTTGTAGATAGTACATACTACTGTTAGAGAGTCAGTGTTCGATGGAATGGATGGTTGTGGATGCAGTGCTAATCAAGCGGGGGCTGTTTTGTCCTGGATGGTGTCAATCTTCTTGAGTGTTGTTGGAACTGCATCCATCCAGGTAAATGGGGAGTATTCCATCACACTCTTGACTCATACCTTGTAGGTGATGGACAAGCTTTGGGGAGTCAGGATGTGAGTTATTTGCTGCAGTATTCCTAGCCTCTGAGCTGCTCTTGTAGCCACTACGTTTATGTGGCTAGTCCAGTTCAGTTTCTGGACAATGGTAAATCCCAGGATATTGATAGTAGGGGATTCAGTAATGGTAACAGCATTCAATAAGAGGGGAGGTGGTGTGATGGTCATCGCCTGCCATTTCTGTGGCACATGTGTATATGTGTGTGTGCATGCACGGTATGATGTGTATGCAAGATGGTCTTCAGAGTTCAGCAATGTTCAAACTAGGATCTGCAGATCTCCTCCTGGGGTGGTCTAAATTTCTCTGCTATAAGTATTAACTACCCATTAGTACATCTCATGATGCGTTAAGGAGAAATCTTTTCACTCAGAGTTGAGAACTTCCATGGAGTAGTTAATAGCAGAGATGCATTTAAGTTGTAATGGATGAGGGAGAAAGTGTTTGAGGGTTAATGCTGAAAGGGTTAGATGAAGAGGAATGGAGGAAGTTAGGTGTCCTGCACTGTAACTTCAACTTTGGTTTTCTATCGTGTCGAGCTGCTATCAGATTTCTATATTGTCTGACGATTTGGTAATTGGTTAGCATTGCACTGCAACAAAAGCTGTTGGAAATTGAGAGTCACAGTATTTGCTGAAGATCTTCTGAATTTGTAGAGAGTCCCTTGCATGCGCTGATCAGGGGCACTTGGAAGAACCCACTGGGGAAAAAAAAATGGAAAATGTAGCACCAAGTGTATAACCCACCTTTAACTGAGGACGGAAATTTGTGGGGAGGAGAGGGTGGGAGAAGAAAGTTAGAATGGAGCAATGGATGGACTGATGTTATTTGAGAGGCGGTAAGCTGTTTGATTTTGCCAGCTCAGTGGTGCTGCAAGGTAACTCACCCATGGTAAATTATGGAGCACAGTTCTCCTGCTCTAACTGCAGAACTGAAGTCACCTCAAGTCACCCTGTCTGGCTAGAACTCTGTGGTTGACTGGCCGTAATGAATCACATCACTTATTGGCTTTGCCACGAGGTGCAGAGGTTCCCAGAAGCAGACTGTTCCCGTGGAAAAGAAAAAGAAGCAGAATCTGAGATGGCTATCTCTCCTCAATGCAGGCCTTCAGTGGGGTGTGCAAAGGTGAATGAGCACATTGTTTGGCAGGTAGCTTTAACAATACTACATTCCCTGGGAGGTAGTTGCAAAAAAAGCTGAGGGGATCATTCATTTTAATTTTTTTCTCTATCAAATTCCGATATTAAATTTCAGGATGGCTTTGGGTCACTGAACCAGCTACTTAAAACAAATGCTCCTCCCTATCAAATTTCCCATATATTAGAGTTGATATTTCTCTGCACCTTCTCTGTAGTTGTTACTCTGTATTCACAAGGAATTAAGGGCTACGGGGAGAATGTGGGTAAGTGGAGTTGAAATGCCCATCAGCCATGATTGAATGGCGGAGTGGACTCGATGGGCCGAATGGCCTTACTTCCGCCCCTATGTGTTATGGTCTTATGGTCTTATTCTGCATCCTGCTACCATCCATAACCTCACCACCTCAGGGGATCTCCCATCCACCGCCTCCAACCTCATAGTCCCACAAACCCGTACCGCCCGTTTCTACCTCCTGCCCAAAATCCACAAACCTGACTGCCCCGGCCGACCCATTGTCTCAGCCTGCTCCTGCCCCACCGAACTCATCTCTGCATACCTCAACACGGTCCTAACCCCTTAGTCCAAGAACTCCCCACCTACGTTCGGGACACCACCCACACCCTCCACCTTCTCCATGATTTTTGCTTCCCCGGTCCCCAACGCCTTATCTTCAGCATGGACATCCAGTGCCTATACACCTCCATCCCCCATCACGAAGGCCTCAAAACCCTCCGCTTCTTCCTTTCCCGCCGTACCAACCAGTACCCTTCCACTGACACCCTCCTTCGAC
>NC_057745.1:7423987-7428806 GCF_004010195.1 Chiloscyllium plagiosum | reverse complement strand
ACCCTCCTCATTCCTGAAGAAGGGCTTATGCCCGAAACGTCGATTCTCCTGCTCCTTGGATGCTGCCTGACCTGCTGCGCTTTTCCAGCAACACATTTTTCAGCCAAAGTATAATTTGTCTGGTTAACACACAAAACAATACTTTTCACTGCATCTCAGGACAATAATAAGATAAATCAAATCAAAATCATTTTTAAACCCACAACTGCTCTGGTTCTTTCAGTGCAACAACTGACAGCATTATATGTATTGCACGCCACGCATGACGTGTGAATCATGTGATGACATCACATCTGCCCCTCTCCCAGGGTTCAATTTCTGCCAAATTGTTTCAGTGAGCAATACCAACTTGATGGCTCAGGATAACTGAGTCTGAGTTCAGTTAAAAGGTGGGCAAAGCTCAGCATCTGCTCTTTCTGTTGACCATCATTATCACCGATTGCATGCAAAGCAATTAGAATTACACAGTGAAAGTGGGAGAGTTATTTCCACAGGCAGACATTCAATCACTAGAAGTGACATTTTGAGAAGGATCCAAGAATATCTGAGTGTTTGATGAAGGTTGTAGGCAATTAGGAGTGATGATTCATGAAGGGAATTTGAAAGTACACTTTAGAAAACGTTTCAAGCCTTTTGTGGCAGTTTAAAAGCCTCTCACATTTAAATATCTTCCTTCTACGTACATTACAATGGCAGGAGCTGTGTACCAGAGGCACTTTTAATCAATCTATTCAGCGGTGTTATAACACACCTCTGGTGCAGGTGGGACTTGAATCCAGGCCTCCTCGCTCAGAGGTACTGACACTACCACATGTGCTACATCAGCCTTTTAGCTGCAGCTCCCTGCAGTGACTCAACTTTGTCAATAGTACTTCCCAAACCTGTGACCTTTACTACCCTGAAGGGTAAGGGTAGATGGGTGGCTCAGTGGTTAGCACTGCTGCCTCTCCAGGGATATGGGGTGACTGTCTGCGTGGAGCTTGCACATTCTCCCCGTGTCTGCATGGGTTTCCTCTGGATGCTCCAGTTCCCTCCCACAGTCCAAAGACATGCAGGTTAGGTGGATTGGTCATGCTAAACACAAGGTTATGGAAATAGGGTGGGATGCTCTTTGGAGGTTCAGTACAGGCTGAATTGTTTCTATCTGCTCTTTTGAGGATTCTATGTAATACAATACCATCACTTTCAAGATCCCCTCTGGGCCAGACAGCATCCTGAGTCAGGCAAATGTTGCAATTTCTTCATGGGTTTCTGGCACTTTTAAAAATTTGTGTATGGGATTTGGGAAGGCCAGAATTTACATACCATTGCTGAGAGACCATCCAAGAATTTTACCCGAAACATTGATTTTCCTGCTCCTTGGATGCTGCCTGATCTGCTGTGCTTTTCCAGCACCACTCTAATCTTGACTCCAATCTCCAGCATCTGCAGTACTCACTTCTGCCATATCTCTCTGGGCCTTTCCTGTTTATGCACTTGTCTAAGCATCTTTACACCACTGTTGGTGGTCTTAATAGGCTCTCTCATTTACATGGGAGGCTTACTTTGGTAAGGTTGAAGGTGAGCTTGACAGCATAGTTTGAATTTGTCTGATTGCTTCAGATACGTAGGCTATCCTTGTAAAATATGCAGTGCAGCAGATATGTGCTCAGATAAGCTCCATCCCAATAGCAAAGTGAAATTCTAATGGAGGAGCAAGAGGGCAACATCAAGGAGCACATGGGTGCTACGTCCTCCAGCAACATCCTGTGTCCCGTTATTATGGAGGTGGGGTGGCCTCCCCTCTGACCCCAGTGTTTCAGTATCCCATCCTGTTTCCACGGTAACCACTGAAACATGGAACAAACCCTATTCACTGATTTGCTGCTCCTCTTGTCGGCTCAACACCTGTAAGGTCAAACAGATGGCCCAAAGGTTTCAGACTCTCTCTGGCCCAGTGCGTCTGGATGTCCTGTCAAGCATCTGCTGGCAACGTTTTGTTTTCGTGTGGGTTTGTCAGCGTGAAAACTTGTCAAGTCTAACTATTGGACACTTAGACTGCTGAAATCAATAGTTTCTGTCTTCTATTTTTTTTAAAAAAAGTACAAGCCCATTTATTTAAATTGATTTAACATTTTTGAATATAATAGCAATTTGATATAGACCTATTTACACTGGAGATAACTGCCTGTAATCGGTATAGGGGTCTGATGTTTTGCTTCAATGCTTTGAGGTTTAATTTTGACAAGTAGTGCTCTGTGTTAATGTGCTCGACTACAGTTCCATTGTGTGCTATGTTAATAGTCATTAGACCAGTTAGTGACTGCTGAATGGTTGATGTATTAACCAGTGCACCATCAGACACAATTAAATCCCTGCATATTGCAGAAAAGTACAGGTTAAATTCCCTCATCTTGGGAAATTTTAGAATTTAAAATAATTTTGGGAATTGGATGAGGAAGAAAGAGAAACAGGGCTGCACTGAGCAGATGATTTTGTTTTTTTCTGTTTGTGTAGCAATACAAAGTTTAGCACATGTTGCCTATAAATCTCCTGTCCTAATGTTTCACTAAGAAATCCTATCCCTCTCCATCCTTAGCTTATTGAACCAAATGTATTGTTTTTAAAGAAAGATGCTATGAAAGCTGCAAATATGTTTAAAGCTGCTGTAATTGCTCAGTTGTCTCCTGGGACCTGACGTTTATTGTCACATCACCATCCTAGACCAAGTGACAGAGTTTGTCAAATAAACGCACCCAGCTTTGGAGTGGTTACAGAAGCAGATTGTGAGAAACAATGAATCTTGTGTGTTCTCAAACTTGTCAAACTTCCTACAAACACACACACACGCACGCACGCACGCACACACACACACACACACACACCCTCTCAGACACATCAGGCACACATTCTCACAGTGATTTGGGATTGTAGGGTGCAGTTTTATATCTGCCCAGTCTCTGATCTTGTAATTTCAGGCTTTTTATGGCAAGTCGCTTGAGGGGAAAAATCTAGAACTATTGTTTAATCTTCCCCATTGAAAGTTGACTCACATGACCTCAGCTCGAGATTTATTTGTCCAAGTGGCTGTTTAGCTGAAACTATTTTTTTGGAAGTGGTCACGTTTAATGTTTATAAATTGTGTTCCATTTATTTTCTATCCATGATCTTTCTTAAATGAGGAAAAGGGGAGGAATGCGAGACTGAGGAATGGTTTTGTTTGGTTCAGGCGCAAGTGGTAGATAGAGTTTAATTTAGATAATGTGAGGTGTTTCATTTTGGTAAGGCAAATCAGGACAGGATTTCTACAGTAAATGGTAGGGCCCTGGGGAGTGTTGCTGAACAAAGAAACTTAGGGGTGCAGGTGCATAGTTCCTTGAAAGTGGGTGGTGAAGAAGGCTTTCAATGGTCAGTGCATTGAGTATAGGACTTTATGTTGCAGCTATTCAAGACATTGGGTTAGGTCACTTTTAGAATACTGCATTCAATTCTGGGCTCTCTGCTATTAGAAAGGTGTAGTTTAAAAATAAAAGGGTTCAGAATAGATCTACAAGGATGTTGCCAGGATTGGATGGTTTGATCTATTGGGAGAGGCTGAGTAGGTTGGGGCTGTTTTCCCTGGAGTGTCGGAGGCTGGGGGATGACATTATAGACGTTTATAAAATCATGAGGTGCATAGATAGGGTGAATAGCCAAGGTCTTTTTCCTATGGTAAGGGAGTCCACAACTAGTGGGCATAGGTTTAAGGAGAGAGGGGAAAGATGTAAAAGGGACCTGAGGGGCAACTTTTTAAGCAGAGGGTGGTGCGCATGTACGGAGCAAGCTACCGAGGAAGTGATGGAGGTGGGTACAATTAGAACATTTAAAAGGCATCTGGATGAGTACATGAATAGGAAGGGTTTAGAGAGAAATGGGTAAAATCAATGACTGCAGATGCTGGAAACGAGATTCTGGATTAATGATGCTGGAAGAGCAAAGCAGTTCAGGCAGCATCTGAGGAGCAGAAAAATCGATGTTTCGGGCAAAAACCCTTCATCAGGAATAAAGGCAGAGAGCATGAAGGGTGGAGAGGTAAGCTCGAGGAGGGTGGGGGTGGGGAGAAAGTAGCATAGAGTACAATAGGTGAGTGGGGGAGGGGATGAAGGTGATAGGTCAGGGAGGAGGGTGGAGTGCATAGGTGGAAAAGAAGATAGGCAGGTAGGACAAGGCATGGGACAGTGCTGAGCTGGAAGTTTGGAACTAGAGTGAGGTGGGGAAAGGGGAAATGAGGAAACTGTTGAAGTCCACATTGATGCCCAGGGGTTGAAGTGTTCTGAGGCACAAGATGAGGCATTCTTCCTCCAGGAGTCTGGTGGTGAGGGAGCGGCGGTGAAGCATGCCCAGGACCTCCATGTCCTCAGCCGAGTGGGAGGGGGAGTTGAAATGTTGGGCCATAGGGCGGTGTGGTTGATTAGTGCGGGTGTCCTGGAGATGTTCCAGGCACAAGATGAGGCATTCTTCCTCCAGGAGTCTGGTGGTGAGGGAGCGGCGGTGAAGCAGGCCCAGGACCTCCATGTCCTCAGCCGAGTGGGAGGGGGAGTTGAAATGTTGGGCCATAGGATGGTGTGGTTGATTAGTGCGGGTGTCCCGGAGATGTTCCCTAAAGTGCTCTGCTAGGAGGCGTCCAGTCTCCCCAGTGTAGAGGAGACCGCATCGGGAGCAACGGATACAATAAATGATATTAGTGGATGTGCAGGTAAAACTTTGATGGATGTGGAAGGCTCCTTTAGGGCCTTGGATGGAGGTGAGGGAGGAGGTGTGGGCACAGGTTTTACAGTTCCTGCGGTAGCAGGGGAAAGTG
>NC_057745.1:7411155-7422430 GCF_004010195.1 Chiloscyllium plagiosum | reverse complement strand
GAGCAGAGGGATTGGAGGGCTGCGCGTTGTGAGGGTGAGAGGTTGGAGTGGGGAAGGGAGGTAGACAGGTTGAGGCGGTTCATGTCCCGGTGGCAGTTGGAAATGAAGAGGTCGAGGGCAGGTAATAGGCTAGCGCGGGGTGTCCAGGTTGATGCAGTGTGTTGGAGGTGGGCGAAGGGATCCTCGGAAGTTGGGCGGGAGTCCTGATTGTGAAAGTAAGCTCGGAGGCGGAGGCGGCGGAAGAAGTTTTCGACGTCACGGCGTGTATTAAATTCATTGTTGCATGGACAGAGGGGGATGAAGGTGAGTCCTTTGCTGCGGACTGATTGTTCGTTCGTCCTCAGTGAGGGGGAGGTGTGGAGGGGTGGTGAAAACGCGGCAGGGCTGGGAGCTGGGATCTGGTGTGGGTGTGGAGCTGAGAGTGGGGTTGGAGCCGGTAACTGGAGTGGGTGTGATGGTGGGGGGAATGGGGATGAAGTCATGAGCAGGGGTGGTGTTCCCCTCAGGGTTCTGGGGGCCGGGAATGGTGACAGTGGGATCTGTGGGGGGTGTGTCAGCAGAATGCAGGTGAGTGGCGTTGATGGGGGCGGAAGTGGTGGCCGACACGGCAGCAGGGGTGGCGGAAGTCACTGAGCGTGTGACATCAGCGATGATATGAGGGGCGGAAGTGATGTCACGTGTGATGGGCCAAATGCTGGCAAATGGGACAAGATCGGTTTAGGATATCTGATTGGCAAGGACAAATTGGACCGAAGGGTCTATTTTCATGCTGTGTAACTCAATAGCAATGAAACCATATCATATGAAGCTCTGATAAAGATACATACCTTGCCTTAAGTCACTCTCTTTGAATACTAGCATCATAAGTTGTATTTTTATAATGTTGAGTTTCATTACTGAGCACAGAACCCAGGCTCTGTGTATAAGCCTGTGATATTGTAATCTTGTAAATAATGTGTTACAAATAAACTTCAAGATGTCAAGGTCAACGAGATCCCAATTATCTGTCATAAATGTTCGGTAGGCTAATGTCGAATAAGATCAAAGACAGCATCACTGAGTGCGACAAAAGATTCCACAATTCATGATGGTGAGGCAAAAGAATTCAAGTCAGACAGAAATATATTCCATTGAAACTTAAAGGGTAGTTCTTCACCTGTATGTGTCAGGTGGGTTCACTAAATCTCCAACATTGCACATTCAAAATTCCATTAGGTAATCTTTTAATATCAGAGTTAACAAGATCCCAACTAATCCCTTGAATAGATGATCATCCATTTAACACCAAACTCATGGATGAGTTACCCTTTGAATACATGGCTGAACCCTACTACTCTGATCTGATGGTGCACAAACTGTGCACCAGTGAGGGACCTGAAAGTGGCAGCCAACATGGGGTTCATGTAAACCGGGAAGACATGGGACCTTGGAAAAGGTTGTTGAGAAGCACTGAAGGTTACAATGTAGAAGAATAAAAGTTAGTTAAAGAAAATGTAACTATTTCATCAGGGCACTGTTTTAATCATCCAAATTGAAAGAGCTATTAACATGACTCTAAAACATCAATTCAGGAGAACAAGAGCTCTCTAAGCAGAGCAAGTCTAGCAATAAAATTGAACATTTCTATTTGTCAAATCAATGTATTTCACAATTGTTTCTTTCTGTGCTTATGAATAATTCAATTCATTAATATATAGCATAACTGTACATTTTCAGAGCTTAGACTAGCACTGTTCAAACTCAGCAGTAACATTGCTCAGTGGTTTTCCTTTCTAGCTCAGCTTTGTTTAACTGGATTCTTTTGCAATACTTAATTCCAGTTGCTACAAAGAACTCGGCTGTACTTTCAAGAATAACAGCTGTTTATGCTCCAAGCAGTATTTAGAACATAGAACAGTACAGCACAGAACAGGCCCTTCAGTCCATGATGTTGTGCCGACCACTGATCCTCTTGTATGCACCCTCAAATTTCTGTGACAAAGTGTGATTTGGGGGTGTCTTGTATTCTGATGAAGAGTCAGGAAATTAACTCCATTTCTTCCTCCACAGATGCTGCCAGAACTGCTGTCTGCACTTTGTTTTCATTTAAGATTTCTGACATCTGCAGTATTTTGCTTTTATTTGTTGGGGCGGGTGGGGGGTGGAATCTTGTTGGGCTACATAAACTTAATATGTCTAATCTGAAAAACATTGATGCCAAGATGGATGAATAATGTGTGATAAGTAAACCTGGACATCTGGAGCTTTTCCCCTGCTGGACTGATCGATGCTAACCAGCCTGCCATTTTGGCCTGATTAAGAAAGAGGTCAACAGGGGTCATGAGTTAGCAGATCAGCCATAATCCTGCAGGGTGGCAAAACAGGCTCAAAAGATTTACGCATGCTCATATATTTTTGTAATTCATTCACAGGATATGGATCTCATTGGTCCAGCATTTAATGCCCAGCCGTACTTTCCCTTGAGAAGTCATGATTTGGAGGAGCTGGTGTTGGACTGGGGTGGACAAAGTTTAAAAATCACACACCAGGTTATAGTCCAACAGGTTTATTTGGAAGCCCTAGCTTTCGGAGTGCTGCTCCTTCATCAGGTGGTTGTGATGCCTATAACCACCTGATGGAGCAGCGCTGTGAAAGCTAGTGCTTCCAAATAAACCTGTTGGACTATAACCTGATGTTGTGTGATCTTTAACTTTTCCCTTGAGGAGGTGGTAATGAGCTGCCCTCTTGAACTGCTGCAGTGCACCGGTGTAGCTGAACTCTCAATGCCAGGATTCTCACCCAGTGATAGTGAGGAAACGATGATATATTTCCAAGTCAGTATGGCATTTGGCTTGTAGGGGAGCTTGCAATTGGTGGTATTCCTGTGTATTTGTGGACCTTGTCATTCTCGATGCTCAAGGGCATGAGTTTGGAAGGCCCTGGGTGAGTTGTTGCACTGCAAATTTGGACAGTACACCATGTGCCACTGTGTATCAGTGGTGGAGGGAGTGAATATTGAAAGTGTTAGGTAGGGTGCCTATCATGTGGGGTGCTTTGTTCCGAATGTGTTAAGCTTCTTGAGTGTTGTTGCACCTGCATCCATCCAAGAAAGTGGGAAGTATTCTATCACATTTCTGACTTATAGATGGTGGACAAGCTTTGAGGGGTCAGGAGGTGACCTATGGCCGAGTTCCCAGCCTCTGACTTGCTCGTCTTGTCATAGTATGTATATGGCATGTTCAGTTGAGTTTCTGGTCAGTGTTCAAGGGGATTGACAAAGTAGATGTGGAAAGGATACTTCCTCATGTGGGGCAATCAGGAATGATCGGTCATAGTTTTATGATAATGGGAGCAGATTTAAAACAGATGGAGGGAAAGTATTTCTCTCAAATGGTTGTGTGTCAATGGAACTCACTACTCCAGAGTGCATTGGACGTTGGGATATTCAGTAAACGTAATGAAAAGATAGATTTTTAAAAATCAATAATGAGTCCCAAGGGTTATGAGGAGCAGGCAGGAAAGTGGAGTTGAGGGCTAGGTGGGATCAACCATGATCATACTGAATAGTGAAAGAAGATCAAGAGACTGAATGGCCAACTCCTGTTCCTAATTCTTCTGCTCTTACTTGAAGAGGAGGAGAGGTATTCTCCTTTGTTTGACTAACATATATTTCTCATGCAACAACACAAACAGCTTAACTGTGTGTGCAAATTGACTACCACATTCCCAACATTATAACAGTAGCTGTGCATCAACAAGCCATGTCTTGGCTGTGAAGCACTTTGAACTGTCTTGAGGTTATGTAAGGGATGCTGCATAAATGCATGTCTCATCTGACATTTGCCAAGCTGTGAAAATAAATCAACTGAAACAATACTGCATTTCGATTGGAACACCCCCAGCTTTAGAAGCCAGCTCGGTTTGCTTGTGCTGCAGCTCTGTCAGGGCACTGCAGCAGAAAGGTCCCCTTGGGATGAAGAATTATTCCATATCGTGCTCCAACCACAGCCGATCCACTTCAGCATAGTTTGTCATCCAATTTTCTCTGCACTGAATAATTTACTGAAATGAGGAGAATCCATTGATGGACATAAGATATCTACTTAAAATACCTTTTCACAACAATATGACGATGAAGAGAAATGATTCCCAGGAAGAGCTCACTGGCTACTTCCTACCACTACCCCCCCCCATCTCTCTCCCAAAGGGTCGTGCTCTGCCAGGAGTGATTTTTCAAAAATAGCCAACAGCTCTCCTGCAGCGCAACCAATTAATAAACACTCACGTGAAGTTAGACAATGAGCTAAACTCTTCAACCATGGGAGGCTTCATCGCCAAGGCTGATCCCACCTTCACCTAACTTCGCTCGCGTCTGTTTGCACAAGGGGTTATTAAATGGAAAGCAAGAGGGGGATCCCAGGATATTTCTCATTGCTGAACCCAGGGTTGTTTCGACTAATGGACACAATTCACCTGCAGATCCAATGTTTATTCACCTCCCTAACTGTCCTGGAGAAGACAGCGATGAGCTGTCCAGCTGTCTCCCTGAACTGCTGGAATCGTCGGGAGAAGGTGCTGCCCCAATGCTATTGGGAAAAGAGTTCCACGTCTGTGAAACAGAACAGCAGAATCAGCTAAGATTGAGAGTCACCTCTCGGACAGTGTGCCCTTTATGACTGCTGATCCCATGATTACTATGACCGAACCCAAAGTTCACTTGAGTACAGAGGAAGAAATTAGGTAGGGTACACAAAAAAAGACATATTTCCACTCCCACTCTATCTGCTAACCCCTCCTTCCTCCCATCCTGTGAAAGTACCCTGATATCGTGTAAGACCAGAATCAGTATATGCTGTTATTGTATTTTGCTCATTTGTTGTATAATGTATTTATCTCTGAGCAATGCAGAGATGACATCAGTTTCTAAGTATGCAACAGATTAATTTACAATTCTTTTAAAATATGGCCACAATCATCATTTCTCTGCATTCACATTTGCAGCTCAGCTTCTGGGTCTCTGTATAATTGCGTTGAGTCTATGTCCAGGTTTAACCAATCAAGCACAGTGAGCATACATCAGTTACCAGACTCTCATAATCAAGCTGAGAACAACTGTGTGCTTGTTTGACAGCAGCAGTTGCAGTGCCACTGATTGAATAGCAAACTGAATGCAACTGTCTGAGTTCAATATTATGAAAAATATTCAATTGTGTTAGGTGTGGAAATGGAAGGGTAGAGCTGTGAAATTGCTCACCTCTTCAGAATGGAACTGGGGGAACAGGAAGGGCTTGCAATCATTCCAAAACACGAAACGCTGTCGCATGTCGAAGGAAGGCTGTCACTGACACATCCGAGTGAGCATTTCACAATATGTTTAATTCACAATATGTCTGTATTCCACTTGGATAGAGAACATTTGTATGTTTCCATTACTGAGTTCCATGAAAACTAAGAAACCAATTATCTCTGAAGAGGATCAAGGAGAAGATATAATTTCAGAAGTACTAAAATTATCTTTGCTCATTTGTAAAGGCAAGATGCAAGAGAAAAAACACTTTTTGAAATAAGATACATTAATCTCCATCGAGTCAGTTAACACAGAAACCTACAATACAGGAGCAGGTGTAGGCTATTTGTCCATTGATTCCTGATGAAAGGCTTTTGCCTGAAAGGTTGATTTTCTTGTTCCTTGGATGCTGTCTGACCTGCTGTGCTTTTCCAGCACCACACTCTTGACTCTAATCTCCAGCATCTGGCTGCTCACTTTTGCCTATTTGCCCTTTGAGTCTGCCCCACCATTCAATAAGATCATGGCTGATCATCCAACTCAGTCCCCTGTTCCTGCTTTCTTCCCATACCCTTTGATCCCTTTTTGCTCTAAGAATGTTATCTATCTCTTTCTTGAAAACCCTAAAATGTGCCTCCTCTTGATATTCGATGACATTACCATGACCTTACCCACACCATCCACATCCTGGCAGTTACCACTAATTGGAAACTTCACAAGACCAGCCATGAGGGGTCACCTTTCCAGGACAGAGATATGGATAATTCTTTTTCACTGAGGATTGAACAACTTTGGAACACTCTGCCTCTGAAGATGGAGCTCACTGGATATTTTTAAACAGAAGTGCATAACTTACTACTGGGCAAGGGAATCAAAGAGTATCAGTTTAGATGGTAATATGGAAATCAAAGTCCAAACAGATCTTAAACAAAAATAGAAACTGGTGGAGAAACTTAGTAGGTCAGGCAGCATCCATGGAGGTTAACTTTCACATCCAGTGACTCTTTGGACTCAAAATGTGAACTGTTTCTCTACAGATGCTGCCAGACCTGCTGAGTTTCTCCAGCACATTTTGTTCTTGTTTCAGATTTCTACATTCAAAGTTCTTTGTGTTTATATCAACCATAATCTTATTGAATGGTGGAGTAGGCCTAATGGACCAAATGGCCTATATCTGCTCTTAATATGCATATAAGGACATAAGGCCTAGGAGCAGGAGTAGGCCATCTGGCCCTTCGAGCCTGCTCCACCATTCAACACGATCGTGGCTGATCTTTCTGTGGCCTCAGCTCCATTTACCCACGCTTTCACCATAACCCTTAATTCCTTTTGCTGTTCAACTAAATTATCTTAGCTTTAAAAACATTCTATGAGGAAGCCTCAGCTACTTCACTGGGCAGGGAATTCCACAGATTCACAAACCTCTGGGTGAAGAAGTTCCTTCTCAATTCAGTCCTAAATCTGCTTCTCCTAATTTTGAGGCTATGCCCTCTTGTCCTAATTTCACCTGCCTGTGGAAAAATCCTCTCTACTTCTATCTTATCTATTCCCTTCGTAATTTTATATGTTTCTATAAGATTCCCCCCCCCCCCACGCTTCTAAATTCCAATGAATATAACTCCAGTCTACTCAGTCTCTCCTCATAAGCCATATGTTCATATAGAAATACTATGGCTACAACAGTAAGTCAGAGATTGGGCATTCTGTGATAAGTAATGTACCTCTTAAGTCCCCATAAACTGTCCACAATCTGCAAATTACATGTCAGGAGCAATAATGAAATGAACACTTCCCATTTGCCTGGATAACACTCAAGAAACTTGACACCATCCAGGCCATAGCAGCCAACATGATAAATATCTCATCCTCCAAGTTAAAATATTCACTCCTTCCATCACTGATGAACAGTAGCAGCAGTGTGCACCATCTACAAGGAACACTGCAGCAACTCACCAAGCTCCTTTGACAGCACCTTCTAAACCTGTGATCTCTACCACCTGGAAGAAAAAGGGGATCAGTTACATGGGAACACTAGCACTTGCATGTTCTCCTCCATGCTGCACGCCATCCTGACTTGGACCTGTGTTGCTGTTCTTTTTCTGATGCTGAGTTGAAAAGCTGGAATTCCCACTCACTAGCACTGTTCATGGACTTACACCAGATGCACTCCAGCGACTTAAGAAAGCAACTCCCTCACCACTCTCTCAACAGAAAAGCTAGGATGGAAAATAAAATGGCTTCACCAGTCACACTCATCCCATGAAAAAATGACAAAGAAAAGAGCATAGGGAGATCATTACAATGTTTAATGATTTTGAAAATATTGTATCAGCTGCTGACTCAGCTCCTCAGATAGAGAAAATTGGTATTCTGCAAAGGTGAGATCAAAAGTCATGGGTTTTCTTCATCTGAACTAATTTGCTGATGTTGCAAGGCACCTTTAGGAACTGAAAGTGCTGTACTAGATCTTCTGCATTGCACAGACTGAAAGGAAAGCTAATAGAACAGCACTGTACCATTGAGGTCCAGCGATCAGCTTCCACAATGGGGCACAGGAAAACTCCATATTTGGTCTTAGGTCAATACAGAACTAGTTGATCTTACCTGAGCAGAAATTGGGAATTACTCATTGCCTATGGTAAATGCAAGATTGGAAAGGGGAAGGAAAGTGGGTCATCATTTCCTCTCATACGATCATACATTTTAGGAGTGGGGAAATGCCATTTGGTTCCTCTCATCTGCTCCACTGTTCAGATTTTGCCTGATCTGATGGTGAGCTCAACACCACTTTCTGCCTACCTCTGACAACCATCGGTTCTCTTGTCAATTGAGAATACATCTACCGCTACCTTTTAAAATATTTAGTGACCTTGCAACCATCACTCGCTGGAGAAGACAGATCCACTGAGACCACCCTCTGAGAGAAAAACACTCCTCCTCAGAAACCATATGCTGTTAAATGGTCTCCTCCATTCCAATTTACCCCACAAGAGGAAAGGTCCTTTGAGCGTGCACCTTGTCAATCCCTCTCGGAGGATCTTCAATGTTTTAGTAAGATCACCTCTTATTCTTCCAATGGATGCAGTCCCAGCCTGTCCAACTTTTCTGAGATAAACCTTCCCCCGCCTGCCTCATCCCATCCCAGGTATCAGTTGAATGAACCATCTCCTGTAACCAATGGACGCATCTGTGAGGGAAGTGAGTATTGTGTTTAGTTGTGATAACCTCCGTGGCCAAGTCTGTTGAGACATTTTGCCTTAGGCTTAAAACTGGAAAATGAACGGCTCCTTGGAAAATACCATAGAGTACAACCAGCTCTCTGAAAATCATTCCCCAGAAGGAAATACACTCCATTCAGAGAGGATGAGAGGTAGAGAGAAAATCTGAAGCAACAAAGTCCATTAAATTAAGTGGCTATATCATTAGGTTGAATGCGTCAAGTATATGTAATAGGAGAGAGCCCATACAGGTTAATTTAGCCTCCTCCTGTCTATGCAATATCTCATGGAATTTACCTCATCATTGCTTAGCCCCATGAGATAAAGTTCAAACTCAGGCAAAGAAGTGGAAGTCCTCACCCACTGGTGTACCTGTGACTGTAGAAGTTTATCTGAGAGTCAGTGGGGGCATGAGAAAATTGTCAGTGTGTGGCCTGGTCTATCGTAGCTCTGAATCCTCATATACAGCTTCCAGTCATATGCCTGCTTGTAAGTCCTGACGGAGGTTATGTGCGGTCAGAAAGCTGCTTGCCTACTGCCACTCAGGGTGGGCAGTAAGCTAGGGCAGGAAAGGCCTAGAGCAGGATCAGTCCTGTTCCTCCTGGTTCCCAACAAAGGAAACACCTACACCAACCTGTGTAGGGCAGTCATTCCACCCAGCCAAGGGAAAGCGGAAATAGGTTTTAAGAGATGATTTTAAATTGCACAAATGCTCTGTTTTTATCTGGCTGGATGGTTGAAAATTAAACCCAGTATCTGCGAATGCATGTCTCCCAGATTTCCCTGGTGGAAATATTTACATCTCAACTTGAAATGGGGAATCATTAGGTAGAGCTAGAATGGTGTTCTCACTGGAATACTGTAACCATTGAAATGATGTAGCTGGTGAGATAGTGTGTTCAGGAGAACGGTGCACTCATTGAAATTATAAATCTTCTGAAATGGTGTAGTCTTCACATAGAGTACCTGCTGCAATGATGTACTAATTGGAATGGTGGCTCCAGTAGAATGGTGTACCCACTGAAATGACGTATCTTCTGGAATGATATAGCTGCTGGAATTGTGTATCTACTGGAATGATGTACCAACTGGACAGATGTACATCTAGAATGGTGTACCCAATGTAATGATGTACCTGCTGAAAAGGTGCACATGTGGACATGGTGTACATGGGATTGGTGTAGCTGCTGGAATTGAGTACATGCTTGGTTTCAACGATGGGAATTGCGAGAATTTGTAGCAACTGCATTGCAAGCACAGTGACGGAGCAACTAGAATAAATATGCAGATTTGCTGCAGGTGAAATTTCCCTGGTAAATAAATGAACTGGGATCCAAAGTGACTGGAACAAAGCCAAATTCAACTGCTCACATGAATGCCTACAAATGACAGGCATTATGCTGCAACAGGAGGTTGCGTGATAGATAGAAATCAGATACATGTGTTTGCAAATAGTGTAATATGAACTAAACCAATACTCAATCGTTCTCAGCAATCTTTTTGCGTATTTCCTCCTTTACTGAAGATACAAAATTACATTGGAGTATGGTTCCTATTCTCCGGCACTTTATCCAAACAGCCATTCCTTATGTGTGACCTTGGAAAGTCAGGATGTGTGAGAGGGGAAACTGTACTGGAGCAGGGGAACCTACAGAGGAAATTGGTGAAATATGAAAGAAGCAAATGCCAAAGATTTCCTCAAAGTAAAGATGAAGGAAGGCAATGGCACTTCAAGTTAACTTTGGATGAACTTTCTGAAGCGAGTGTGTGCCTCTCTTTAAGATTCGCATTGCTCTCATTATCAAACAGAGGTTTAATTGAAAATCTTCTTTCTCAACCCGGTTAGTCACGTGAGTATAACAACCTCAGCCAGCAAAATATTAAATACGCTTCATTCCTGTTTTTCTGATGACCCTGTTTGAAGTAGGGCGGCTACGTAAATTCATGGAAGAGGACAGGGCTGTGAAATTCAATCTCACTCACTGAAAGATCGTTGATTTCTCTGAAGGCTGATCTGGTAAAGGTGATGAGTAATGGACTGAAATATTCCAAGCCTTTTCCCATTGTGACTGCACTTTGAGGCTTTACAATTGTCAGGATCCTTTGGTGAGAAATTTTGAGAATTTGAATGGGATACGGAGTGAGGGTTTGAAGGGGTTGTTGGAATACAGATGGGTGGTGGTGAAGATTTATGAGGGGAATGTGCATGGAAGCAATAACCTGTATGTGACTGAACTCCACAGTAACCATTACTCTATTTAGAGCTCGCAAAGGCCAAAATATCACCCATTCGGTGTCCCAAGCCAACGCCTGACATAAATGAAATAACCTCGAACTTCAATCTTCGATTTTCCCTAAATTGCTGATCTCGGTTCGGGTTAATTTTCCCAAAGCTTGAGGGAGGGAAGAATCATTCAGGCCTCTCATTATCAAAGACTCACTCACAGAATCACAGAATTGTTGCGACACAGAAGCAGGCCATTCGGCCCATTGTGGCTGCACCAGTTTAAGTGAGAGTTCAAAACAGTATTCAGGAGAAGTCATGTGATTTCAAGCTAAACACTGGCTCAGCAAAGCGGGTTATGTCAGATTACAACGGGATCTGTTCCAGATGGGCCAATCAGCTGAGAAGTGGCAGATGGAGTTTAATTCAGATAAATGCGAGGTGCTGCATTTTGGGAAAGCAAATCTTAGCAGGACTTATACATTTAATGGTAAGGTCCTAGGGAGTGTTGCTGAACAAAGAGACCTTGGAGTGCAGGTTCATAGCTCCTTGAAAGTGGAGTCGCAG
>NC_057745.1:7354519-7411031 GCF_004010195.1 Chiloscyllium plagiosum | reverse complement strand
ACAGGTTTAGGGTGAGAAAGGAAAGATATAAAAGAGACCTACAGGGCAACTTTTTCATGCAGAGGGTGGTACATGTATGGAATGAGTTGCCAGAGGAAGTGGAGGAGGCAGGTACAATTGCAGCATTTAAGAGGCATTTGGATGGGTATATGAATAGGAAGGGTTTGGAGGGATATGGGCTGGGTGCTGGCAAGTGGGACCAGATTGGGTCGGAATATCTAGTCGGCATGGACGGGTTGGACCGAAGGGTCTGTTTCCATGCTGTACATCTCTATGACTCTATGACTGGCAAAACATCTGGGGAGACAATTGATGATGGAAATGATTGACTTGAGTGAGAGAAATACTGGGGAGGTGGGGTTTGGAACTGAAGCAATTTCTTGCAAAGATAGAACATCCATGAAATAACTGTGCAGAGACCAGTATCCCCTCACCAAGTCACACTTTATTTACACATACACACTAATGGAGTCTAACCAGCTAAATCCGACCCAGTCCCTGGAGTGAGGAGACTTTCGAGATTCCTGTTCCTATCTGTCAGCCAGGGCTCCCCAATTGACCCAGGTTAACAGCCCCAATCAGGGATCTCATACTCAGTGAGATCCACCTGGCCAACCTTGTTTCAATCATTATGGTCAATAACAGTACAGGTTCTGTATTAGTTGTCTCCAAGCAGTCAGGGCTGGGGAGAAGTCTGGAGGTTTTGTAGTAAGAAAGACAAGGCTGGTATGGAGTTGTCAGAGAGGAAGATAGATCTGTTGAGAACATGAGTTTTGGGAATCCATGTTAACTAATAAGTGAGTTGAGGTTAGCCGGTGGCTTAAGGCTCTCGTTTGGAGAAACTTGAAGCAGAAGTAGGCCATTCAGCCCTTTGAGACTGCTCTGCCATTTGAAAAAATCATGGCTATCTCAATCCCATATTCCTGCTTTTTCCCCATACTCCTTGATGCCTTTAAAATTTAAAAGGCAGTCATCTCTTTATTCGATATATTCAGTGACTTGGCTACCACAGCTTTGTGTGGTAGAGAATTCCACAGGCTTACCAAACTTTGAAATTAAGAAATGTTTTCTTATCTTAATGCTAAATGACCTATCCCATATCCTGAAATTCTGGCTCCTAGTCTGAACTCGGGAAAACATTGTCCCTGAATCTTGTATGTCCAGTCCTGCTAAAATATTATACATTCAATCAGATCCTGCTTATCCTCCTTATCTCGTGTGAACACAGTTCTAGTCCAACCAATCTCTCCTCCTAGGACAGTCCTGCCACTCCCAGTATCAGCCGAGAGAATTTCAGCTGCACTCTTTCTATGGCAACTATATCCTTTCTTAGGCAGGGAGACCAAAGGTGTGGTTGCGCCAAGGCCCTGTATAACTGCAGTAAGACATCATTACTTCTGAATTCAAATCTTCTTGCAATGATGGTCAAAGTACCATTTGGCTTCCTAACGGCTGGATGACAGTAAGTAAATGCCAATTAGCCATGCATGACGTCAGCTGGGTCTGAAAAAAATACATGTTAGGTTCATGTCATCCAATTAAAACACTACCTGTTTATTTCCAAAACCTATACCTCAGTTTACAAGCGGAAAGACATTATGGATGCTTAATTAATCCAGCAAGTTGCATCACATACATGAAAACTTAATGCCGAATGGATCTCAAGAACATAGTAAATCATACTACTTGACATGTTAGATCTTCCACAGATCTGGCAAAGAAGCTCCTTACAAAAATTTCACAACTGCACATACTGTCCTGAGTGCATACAGAAAGCATAAGACAATATAATTCATACATGAAAAAGGAGCAGAAGCAGACCATTTGACCCCTCATGCCTTTCATATATTTACAATTAACACATATTTATATAACACATACGTATTTAATGAGATCAGCCCCCACGCTTACCAAGAATCTATCACCTCTGCCTTAAAAATATTGCAAGACTCTGTTTCCTTTTTAGGTAGAGAATTCCAAAGATGCGAGACTCTCGGTGAGACATAAGTTTCACCTCCCCACCCCCCACCCCCGTTTTAAATGGACAACTCGTTATTTTTAAACAGGACTTCCAAGTTTTAGCTTTTCCCATAAGAGGAATCTTCCTCACCACATTGATCCTGTCAAAACCTCTCAGGATCTTATGTACTTCAATCAAGTCACCTCTTACTCTTTCAAACTTCACGGATACAAGCCTAGATGGGTTACTCTGAATGGAATTACTTGCAAAACCTCCATCTCCTCATTGTGGAATAAAAGAACTTCGGAGGTTGGGAGGAAAGATGTTTAGATATTGTTACATCATGCTGTGCATTAGGAATCAGGGGTATGGAATGTATACACAGAGCACTAATAATGAAATAGGTCTTGTTACTAACTGGAACACTAGAATATTTTCATCCAGTGGATATATGGAATTTTTCTGCGCGGGTGAGTTTTATCCAGGGCCCTATATTTCACTTAGTGATCTGAATAGACTTTAGAAGCTGGGATTGTTCTCCCAGAGTAAAGAGGGTCATAGAAGATTAAGCAGTTCCAAATTGTGACGAGTTTTGATAAGAACAAATGGAAACTCTATTCACTTGCACAACAGCTTCTAAAATGTGTCAAAACAACAAAAGGAGAAATTAGAAGTTTTTTTTTACTTTTCAAGTGTGTGCTGAGGGGGAGGTCCAGTCAAAACATTCAAGAGGAAAATGGATGATTATCTGAAGAGGAGGAACATACCAGGTTATGGGGAGAGAGCAGGCAAGTGACACCTAGTGAATTGCTCCTTTAGAGAGCCAGCACAGACACCACTGGTGAACGGTCTCATTCTGTGATTCTATAATTCTAAGTTACATGCACGTAAGGCGTGGTGGAAGGATGGGTTAAGGTTAACTTCCAGAAGACCAGCCATGATCTCATTAAATACATGTGTGTTATATAAATTAGATAATTATTTACATGGCAACATGACAAGTGCCAGGAAGTACTTTGTCTCTCAAGAACTAACAAATGCACAATAGGCTGAATGTCCTGCTTTTGCGCTGTCCTGATTTAATGATTAGAGAACACAGTCTATTAAAATATGATAGATATTGGAAACTCAGCATTTCCTTGGTTGTGTAAAAAAAGTTCTACATTTGTGCTGCAAGGACTATGGTAAATAATTGGCCATCCCGCTGCCTACTGGAATTGTTTTGTGAAACTGCACTCCTCTGAGTATTTGTTATGCACAATTTCACTGCATTACACACGTCACTTACTCTGATGAAGAGTTAGAGTTAGCACTAAATTCCTATTTTATTGTCCTGCTTAAAAATTCCTGAGTTCAACTGGGGAAGTCTCTGTTTTTAGGTTAGCACAAGTTAAGTTGAATCCTGAAACTGTTGCTAAATCCAGGGCAATCTCTGCTCCTCTAACAAAGCAAATGTTACAGTCAGTCATAAAACTGACAAAACTAGCAGCTTTATGATCATAGATCTGTGGGTCGTGCAACACTTAGATTTGGGTGATATTGAGCTTTCATATTGACTTCATCAAGCTACATATTACTGATGAAACATCAGGAGCAAACTCTTCAAGTGTGCCACACTTATCCACCAATTCTGAGGCTGTGGAAGAGTGCAAAATGCTCTTCCTCTCATCTCCGCCTCCTCCTGGGTATGTATGAGAAAAATATTTCATTGAAAACATTAGACTAGTGGCCCAGTAGTGGATTAAACACTAGCCTTTGGAGAAACTGGCTTTGAATTGGAGGGTTATTTGAAAGGCCAAATAAAAGCACTGGACCTTAATTGTGAGGGGAAAAGCAATTTAGGGCAGGCTCCCATGATGAGAGATAAATGTAGGGGAATGGTCTGGGTGGGTTGCTCTTCGGAGGGTCGGTGTGGATTTGTTGGGCCAAAGGGCCTGTTTCCACACTGTAGGGAATCTAATCTAATCTAATCTAATCTAATCTAATCTAATCTAATCTAATCTAATATCAGGACTACCATCTGAGCAGGTCATGGTTTAACTAGCTCTACCCATATAAATGTTGACAAAATATGGATATTAGTCTGTGATGCTCACACAAGTGGAAGGAATCTGGAGTCCTGTTTGCAGTTCTGCTTGCCCTGTTATAGGAAGAATATTGTCAAAGTATGGCGCTGGAAAATCACAGCAGGTCAGGCAGCATCCGAGGAGCAAGAGAATCAACATTTTGGGCAAAAGCCATTCATCAGGAATGCAACATCAGGCATATTCCTGATGAAGGACCAATGCCTGAAAGGACTACCAGCATCTGCAGTTCTCACTTTCTGATAGGAAGAATACTATTAAACTGAAGAGGGTTCAGCAAAGATTTACCAGGATGTTGCTGAGAATGGAGGTATTAAGATTTAAAAATAGACTGGAAAGACTGAACGTTTTTCGCTGGAGCATAGAAGGTTGAGGAGTGACCGTTTTGAGGTTTGTAAAATAATGAGGGGCAGAGGTAAGGTGAATGTAAAGGGGCTTTTCCCTATGGATAAGGAATTCAAAACTAGGGGGCATTTTAAGGTGAGGGGGGAAAGATATAAAAGAGACCTAAGGGCAACTTCTTCACGCAGAGGGTGGTGCGTGTATGGAATGAGCTGCCAGAGGAAGTGGTGGAGGCTGGTACAATTGCAACATTTAAGAGGCATTTGGATGGGTATATGAATAGGAGGGGTTTGGAGGGATATGGATTGGGTGCTGGTAGGTGGGACTAGATTGGGTTGGGATATCTGGTCGGCATGGACAGGTTGGACCGAAGGGTCTGTTTCCACGCTGTACATCTCTATGACTCTATGATTCTATGACATAAGGGGCAACGTTTTTTACACAGAGAGTGGTCCGTGTGTGGAATGAGGAAATGGTGGATGCAGGTAGTTACATCATTTATAAGAAATTTGGATAAGGAATTGAATAGGAAAGTTTGGAGGGATATGGGCCAAATGCAGGCTAATTCATTTTGGGCACATGGTTGGCGTGGACTGGTTGGACTGAAGGGTTTGTTTCCATGCTGTATGACTCTATGACTTTCTGAATGCAAGTCCAAATCAAAACTCCCCCTAATTTGAGATCTTCACTCAGGGATGTCACAAAATATTCTGTGTGGGACACAGAAAACTATGACAAAGATGTAGTGAAGGGTATGCTTTAGTTGAAGTTGAAACCTACCTGCAGAACATAATCAATTGATTGCCTCATAGAAAGGTATGAAATGGGAGCAGAAACACACTATTTGGCCCCACAGACCTTGCTTCATCATGCAACATGGTCATAGTTGATCTGTTTGCATTTCGAATTCCATTCCTATCGAGCCTGGGTAACCTTTGATTCCCTTGTCAACTATGAATCTATCGATCTCTGCCTTAAAAATATTGAGTGACCCCATGCCAGCCAGTTTCTGAGACAAAGAATTCTAAAGTCTTACAAACCTTCAAAAGAAAATAAATTATCCTCATCTGTCCTAAAAAGGGTGACCCCTAATTTTAAAACAGTGTGCTCTAGTTCGGGACTGACTAGCAAGAGGAAACATCCTTTCCACTCCCAATGTGTCAACACCATTCAGGATCTTGTATACTTCAATCAAGTCACCCCTCACTTATAAAGCCTGCGAGCCCTGGGTATTAATTGAAACTCTTGGTGGTGGCGTGCCTGAAGTATGGACTCATGGAATCGGTGGGTCATCGTCTTTGGTGATGGTAGTACCCAGAGCAGGGACTCAGGGGCAGTGGGTCACTGCAGTGGTGGCAGTGCCCAGATAGGGGACACCTGGTTGTGGTATGTCTGAAGTGTGGACTCTTGGCATGATTGTCATTGCTGTGCCCGGAATGGGGACTCCTTCAGGCTTGGGACACCTTTGTAGAGACCTTATAGAAGTGTTGGAGGTGTGTTGAAGACCATTTGTACAGAAGTTGAACTCTGTTTATGTAATTTCTTTCTTTTTTGTAACTCAAAATGGTGTTGGATTTGTGGACAAAACACTTTTCACTGTATTTTTCTAAATATCCGTGACAATAAATAACTCACAACTTTAATTCTCCTGCAGTGGTATCATTTATATGGTTAAATGAAGAAAGAAACATGCAACAGTGATATTGTGTGGGGTAGTGTTTTGTTCACAGGTTGAATATTTTCTGTACTCAAAGCAAGTAAAATCATATCAGTGCTAGCCTTTTCACTAATAACACACATCTACAAGTCTGCAACGTCAGCAATGCTTCTGCTATTCAGTGTCATAGAGCCATACAGCCACAACATGACCTCCCAACTCCTGTACTCAGTACTCTGACCAATATGCTGCAGGAGTGTTTCATTGTCAGAACTGCTGCCTTTCAAATGACATGTGATGCAAACGTTTGCATGTCTATAAAGCCCCTCACAATATCCCAAATGTTTCAGAGCCAATAAAAATATTGTCACTGTTGCAATGGACGTAAATGTAGCAGTCAGTTTCCTTATAGTAAGGTCCCAGAAATCAAGCTGCTTTAGTGATGCAAGCTGAGGGATAAATGTTGCCCAGGATATTATGAAGAGTCAATAAAATGTGGAGCTGGAAAAGGCACTGCAGGTCAAGCAGCATCAGAGGAACAGAAGAGTTGACATTTCAGGTCAAAACCATCTCCAGGATATTATGAACTCAGCCAAGACTTTGAGAATAGGACTGAGTGAGTTGTTAAATATGAATATTTTATTATCTTTTCCTAGCAGACTCCCTCTTTCGGTATGTGTGTATGATCCCTCCAACGTACAAAATGTACAATAAGTTTTCAATGCACTACAATGAGAATGAGAACCTCTGCTTCAAATGGTATAATGGGATCGTTTGCATGCAGCTGAGTAAGCTCAGTGAACATATTCCTTGGAAATCAGTACCTCTGGCATTGTCGTGCTCCCTCAGTACAGCAATGAACTGTCAGCTGAGGTTGTGTGCTCAGGTTCCTGCAATTGGGTTTTGACATTACAGCATTTCATCTCAGGCAAAAAGATTACTGCTGAGCCACCGATGACATCTTAGACACCGATATGCCTATTCTAGTGGGTCATAAAGATCACATAACTCTAACTGGCAAAGATCAGGGAAATTGCTGAAGTCTTAAACAACATTTGGACATTTTCAGAAAGGGCATTTTCAGAACACTGTTGAAATTAGGGAGTATATTGCCTTAACAAAGCAGCTTGTCCATAATGTGAGGGTGCATTTGCCCTTCATAACAGCTTGGTGCAACTACGTTTCATTTAATTAAATATTTTGACAGGTAATATCACAAACTTATGGCAAAACCAATGCAGGAGGAGAGGTTAAGTCAGTTAGGATTGTATTTGCTGGAGCTCAGAGGAATGGGGGATGGAGGGGGGGAATCATTCTCATAGAAATCTATAAAAATCTAACAGGAGTCGTTGGGTTAGATACAGGAAGGATGTTCCCAATGGTGAGGGAGTCCAAATCTATGGGGCACAGTTTAAGGATAAGGGGTAAGCCTTTTAGGATTGAGATGAGGAGAAATGTCTCACCCAGAGAGTGGTGAACCTGTGGAATTCACTATCACAAAGTGGTTGAGGCCAAAACATTGGATTAGGAAGAAGGAAGTACGTATAGTGACAGGGATCAAGGGATACAGGGAGGGTGGGATTAGAGTATTGAGCTCAATGATCAGCCATAAGCATAATGAATGGTGGAGCAGGCTCGTGTGGGTCATAGAATCATGGAATCATACAGCACAAAAACAGACCCTTTGGCCCAACTTGTCTGTGCTGACTGGGTTTCCCAAACTAAATTAGTCCCATTTGCCTGAGTTTGGCCCATATCCGACTCAACACGGACATCTACTACAAACCGACTCAACACGGACATCTACTACAAACCGACGACCGAATCAACACGGACAGCACAAAAACAGACCCTTTGGCCCAACTTGTCTGTGCTGACTGGGTTTCCCAAACTAAATTAGTCCCATTTGCCTGAGTTTGGCCCATATCCCTCTAAAACTTTTCTCTTCATTTATCTGTCTAAATTTCTTTTAAATGCTGTAACCGTACCTGCATCTATGGCAGTTCATCCCACATAAGAACCACACACTGGATGAAAACGTCCCTCAGGTCCCTTTGAAATCTGTCTCCTCTTACCTTAAATCTATGCTCTCTAGTTTTAATTCCTCTACACCTCTGCTATTTGTTTTATGACTTTATAAACTTCAATAAGGTCACCTCTCAACCTCCTATGCTCCAGGGGAAAAATTCCCAGCCTATCCAATCTTTCCCTATAACTCAAACCCTCCAGTCCCAATAACATTCTTTTTTGCACCTTTCCAATTTAACAATATCCTTCCTATAGCAAGATGATCAGAATTGTTCGCAATTTTCCAAAAGTGGCCTCACCAATGTCCTGTAGAGCCACAACATGACGTCCCAACTCCTATACTCCATGGTCTGACCAATGAAGGCAAGCACGGTAAATGCCTTCTTCACCACCCTGTCTACCTGTGATGCCACTTTCAAGGAACTATGTACCTGCACTCCTAGGTCTCTCTGTTGAACAACCCTCTCCAGGGTCCTACCATTAACTATGTAAGTCGACCCTGGTTTGTCTTGCTAATAAGGAACACCTCTAAATTAAACCCTATCTGCCACTCTTTGGCTTATTAGCTAGCTGATTAAAATCCTGTTGTACTCTTAGATAACCTTCTTCACGGTGAACTACACCACCAATTTTTGTATCATCAGCAAACTTACTAACCATGCTTCCTATATTCCCACCCAAATTGTTTTACACAAATGACAAACAACTGTGGACCCGGCACCAATCATGCTGTTGCTCCTATCTTCCATGTTTCTATAAGACTTACATTTTGCTGGTTGTGTACTCCCAACACAAAATTTTGATTCCTTGCTCAAGAGACTAGAAAGATAACAAAATTATGACAATCATTATTATATTAACATTGTTCCTTTTCAATTTTCCAGATACAAATTCTATTGAATTCAAATTGACGACTGCTGTTGAAAGTAGTCCCATCTGCAAAAGTGTGTGATTTAAGCAATTCAGAATGCTGTTTCCAGCTTTTATCACTGACACGCCTTCTGCTGAAGGGATTTCGTTTTCATGAAGACAAAAATCTAATCATTGGCTTATAAAAAGATGAATGAACACATTGCCTCAATCCAGGTACAGTGAAGCTATGGAAGAAATAAACAAGTCTTTATCCACTTTTACCCAATGACAATGCCGCTTTAAAGAAATGTAAGGATAAATTCACATTCACAGCCCATTAGATTTGCTTAGTACAAGATGAGGTCCCCTGAGGAGACCAAAGCATCGCCTGCTAGCACTCATTCAACCTGTGCTTGGAATAAGACACGGTAAATTAATTCTCAACTGTGTCTAGCTGATAAGATTCTAAACTTAATCTGGTTTGTAGCTTTTTAACAAAAATTGTCACTTTTCTCTATTTTATGGCTTTATTGCAATCTTTGATAACTATCATGAGTTGAATGAATTCTCATTGAATGAGATGCTCAATACAAATAAATACTCTCTCAATCTGAACTATTCTTCCAATCTAAAGATTTGCTTCTTTCATAAGTCAAATCTGAATTTCTACTCAAGCCTATAAACCAGCTTATTAACACTCTGCCAGCACTATTCAAATTCCCATGGAGGCTTTCGATATAACCCAGGTCAATGTTTGTGATCTGCAGTCTATCCTGAACAAATTCTTTCAAAAATCTGCCTGCTGTAATATTGTCTCCATGTTCATTTAATATGTACCTCTTAAGAGAGCTCAGTAGTCAGTGTATGATGTACCAACAGATATAGAATTAATGACCCCACCACAAATACCTCTTACTGTATATTGTGATCCATCAGGGAAATTAGTTAGTCAATCAGGCTACTAAGTTGGAGGTACAGGTAGCACAGTTGACTGGATAGCTGGTCTGCAATGGAGAGTGAGACCAACAGAGTGGGTTCAATTCCTGCACCAGCTCAGGTTACTATTAAGGTCCCGTCTTCTCAACCACTCCCCTTGCCTAAGCTGTAGTGAACATCAAGTAAACTCACTAGCAATCAGCTTTCTCTGATAAGAGAGAGAGTTTCCCTCTGACACTGTGGCAACTTTATCTTATTAAGTGAAAAAGCCCAGACCATATCAAACTCTGTGATTGAGTTGGAGTGTATATAATTGCTTTGTGAATAAATCTTCTGTTGTCAGAATTACCTCATTGCAGGATGAAATCTTCATAGGTACTGGATGACATGGGATTTGGCATGAAAGTTGGGAGAATTATGTGAGATCAGCAATAAGGAACTTCTCATTGTCAACAGCAAAAAGTCCCATTCTCCAATCGAGCGTTAAACAGTTAGACAGGATTTTGACTAGTGAGCAGCAAGAAGTCTATTTGCAAGTATAAACATACTTGTTATTACATCATCTCACCTCAATGATACGCAGTTTCCCGATCTCATATCTACCAGAGAGAAACAACCAATTCCCAACATGAATGTCAGAACGGCTATCTGGTGACTCTAACTCACTGCTTACTCCCTCCAGACCTCCATCTCAGAGCACAAAATATGGTCTCAGAACGTATGCTCTCTTCATCCAGCAGAACCTCTAGGTTCCTTTCAACAAAGACAATGACCCTATGTTTGACATGTCTGGGGCAAATAAAATGAATTATGCAGGACCGTCTGCATGGCTGGGCTTTAAAGATGGCACCAATGCCAGGAATCCTGGGAAATATGCACTGCCGTACTTCCAACTGCAGTGAGTGATAGAACAGGATGACAGGGGAGTAATGCATAGGTAACAAGCAAGTTTGGGAAGGTCGCATGAGAAAACTCACTCGGATTCGTGGAAAGAAGCCTTCGTGTAACTCACCAAAACTGACTCTTAGCCAATTTCCAGGAAGAATCAGCCCTATGTTCTCACTTAACTAGAATTAACGTGATATCAAAGAATACATCACTGCCTAAATGCTTTCTAATCAATATTCAATATTCCCCATACTCAGCATTTCCAGCCTCTCCCTATAACACAATAATTCCATTCCCACCAACATCCTGGTAAGTATTTTCTGAAGCCTCTCTTGCTTAATAATATCCTTTCAATAACAGGGCAACCAGATTCTGTTAACAGTGCTGCAGCGTTAAATGTCCTATACAACCTCAATGTGACGTCCCAATTCCTATACTCAGTGATCTGAGCAACGAAGGCAAGCATGCTAAACACCTTCTTAACCACCCTGTCTACATGTGATGCAAGTTACAAAGAATTATGTACCTGAACCCCTAGGTCTTTCTGTTAACAAACACCACTCTAATATTAATTGCATAAGTCATGCCCTTGTTTGTTTTACCAAAGTGTTTTACCAAAATGTTTTACCAATGTTTTACCTTGCATTTATCCAAATAAACTCCTCCTGCCAGTCCTTAGCCTATTGATCCAATTGATCAAGATCTGTTTGTAACTGTAGATATCCTTCTTCACTGTCCACTACACACCAATTTTGATGTCATCCACAAAGTAACTAACCATGCCCCCTATATTCTCATCCAAATAATTTATATAACTGACAAACTAAAATGGACCCAGAGCCAAGCCCTGTAGAACGCTGCTAGTCACAGGCCTCCAGTCCAAAAACAAACCTCCACCACCACCCTCTATCTCCTACCATGAAGTCAATTTTGTATCTAATTGGCAAGCTTTCCCTGAATCATGTGTTATCTAACTTTACTACTTATCCACCATAGAACCTTGTCAAAGGCTTTACTAAAGTCCATGTAAACATTGTCTACTGCTCTGCCCTCATCAATCTTTTTGGTTACTTCCTCAGAAAAAACTTAATCAAGTTTATAATACACACTTTCCCTCACACAAAGCCATGCTGACTATCCCTAATCAGTCCTTGCCTCCCCAAATGCATGTAAATCCTATCTCTCAGTATCATGTCCAACAACTTACTCACCACTGATGTCAGGCTCACGGGTATTGAAATAAAGGCACAATATTAGCTACCCTCCAGTCCTTTGTCATCTCACCCGTGGTCATAGATGCAACAAATATTTTTGTTAAGGACCCTACAGTTCTTCCCTAAATTCCCATAACGTCCTAGGATCACCCTGATCTTGCAGCTGGGGTCGAACATCAGAGGTCAGGATAAAATAAAACAAAATTCTGTGGATGCTGGAGATTTTGGGGCTTCTAAAAAGTAAAAAGCGTCTTCCCAGCCATTCAGAAATTGTATGAACATAAGATCAGCACTTAAATGAACAATGGAGATGAAGCAGGAAAGTAATGTTACTGGGAAAATATTGTAAAATTGAATTTGAAATGGAGAAGAATGAATGGAGAGGGAACGACAAAGCAATCAGCCAAAATGATGTATATGTATTTTTAGGATTGATGTATTTATTTCATGACTGCTACAGCAATAAAACTACAGCAACAAAACTAGTATTGTTCTTCAAGTGTTGTCACATCAGTCTTCAGTACCTTGGGAATGAGATGATAGATTCATCACTCCCTGGACAGTCAAAGATTTCCTATCAGCAATTTAACAGTTAAGGCTGTATTGTCTGAAGAGCAGGCCATTATCACGCTGTCCTTGTAAATCCATCTCAGAGTGATGTGCTGCAAATTATCCTCTCACTGTCAATAGTAATGTTGTGATGTCAAATGAGATTCGACAAGCACAATCTTGTTCCTCACCAGCTTGAGTCCACAGTCTAAAACCACTCCTCACTTGGAGGTGAATTGGCAAAGCTCCTCTCAAGAACAGACCTAACACTTCACACCACTTTGGAGTCCGAGTTGGTCCTACGTTATTACATAGTTCATATTTTCTCACTTCCAAACTTGACCAAAACCCTAGGTTAACAAGGGTTTGTGGCCATGTACATCTCAATTATAAATATCAGTCCTAACTCAGCTGACTGCTCTACTTCGAAATGACTTGCTTAGGGCCCATTTGGGAATTTGGCATCATTGTCCTGGTTCAGAAAGAGGTGATTTTCTACATACAGTAGATTCACTTGTGTAAGGAATTTAGGTCCTGGAGCAAATTTGTGATGATGTCATCAAAGTACAAATTACTGAGCATAAATAGTACATTGTGGCCAGAGTTAGAAATGACTAAACCAGACTACACGACACTCTAGAATGAGAGAGTCTGAAGAGCAGTTGGACATGAACACAGGAGGATGATACATTAGTCCTTACCAAATACAACTATAAGATTAGAGCCTGGTATATCTATGATTACCATGTATGGCAGTATTTAGTATTAATATACAATAAATCGTGATACTTTGAAGCCTACTTCTGAAGATATTTTTAACTTTATCTTCTTCTTGACCAGTCTGAATCAAACCCAAACCTAGTATAGCATATAGTAAATGATAAAAGAGACTTTGATGTAGAAATGCTTGATGGCACTCTGCAAAGAAAGCTTTGCCATGTATCTAATCCATGCTGTACCTGACTAGATTGACCAATGGAACAATGCAAAAGCTACTTTCCTCTACATCCAATCGATGCTGTACCCGACTTGGCTATGCCAGGTCAGACAGTGTAAATGATGCTTGCTCTGCACCTAACCTCTGTTTTTATCTGACCCAGGAGTGCTTGATGCTGTGAACAGAGATCCAATTTTTGGCACCCACTAGTTAATTAAACACAAGAAAGAAAGAAGCCTATCTGCTTAAAACCTTTGCAGGAATTAAAAGAAAAATCATGTTTCTGAATGTTAGTGTGTTGCCCCCATCTTTACCCCTGGAGTCCTATCAAGCTCACAGCCAGAACCTGGGTCAAAGAGCAGAGGTCAGTGGTGTGAGTATTGGTACACAATTTGCATAATTCTGACATTATCTGGAAATTGTAATGAATTACAACTTTTAAAGGTTTTGACACTTGCACTCTTCAAGTCTCAGGATTTTCTGGGCTATGGTAAATTTCCATGTGACAGCCAAGGCTGTACCAAGTAAGACGCCTTACTGCAAGTCTTCTGTAACTCTGACCAGGGTGATTGAAGCAACGCACATTCTGTCAGTCCACGCTGCCCGTACATTTTCTTGAAATTGAGGTGCAATGTCACGGCGTTGATTGGTTGCTCTTTTGCTTGGTTTCTAACCAGGACATCAAAATGATGTGAGCCCTTTATCTCATTATTGAGGCCACTTTTGGAGTACTGATCACAGTTCCAATTGCCCTGCTATAGGAAGGCTATTATTAAACTGGAGAGGGTTCAGAAAAGATTTACAAAAATGTTGCTGGGTCTAGAGAGTTTTAATTACAAGGAGAGGCTGGATAGGCTGGGACCTCTTTCACTGGTGCCTAGGAGGTGGAGGGTTGACCCTATAGAGGTTTATAAAATCATGAGGGGCAATGAATAGCAAGAGTCTTTTTCCTGGGGTGGAGGAGTTCAAAACTAGGGAGCATATTTTTAAGGTGAGAGGAGAAAGATTTAAAAGGGACTTGAGGGGCAATGTTTTCACACAGAAGTTGATTCATATGTGGAATATTCTGCCAGAGGAAGTGATGGATGCACACTCAGTTACAACATTTCAAACACATTTGGACAGGTTCATGAATGGCAGGGTTTAGAGCGATATGAGCCAAATGCAGGGAAGTGGGACTGCTTTAGTTTGGGAAACCTGGTCATCATTATCCGGTTATTTCTGGATTGTATGACCATGAACCCTTCAGATTGGTTCCCCTCCTAGAACTGACACACTTTGTGCCAACGACCCAATCCTGCTTGAGTTACCTCGCATCATCTTTTATGCTTGAAGTCTTTGCCTTTGATTTCTCTAAAAATAACATTTCAAACTAAAATTCCAACTGGCAGCTCTTCAAGAAGAGCTGAACTGATTAAAGTGCTTGTTATAATCATGTGATTTGTATTTCCTTGGTGAGAGCAAGGCTCCAACATTCTTTCTGTTGGCTCTGAATTAAGCTTTTGTTTCCATTATCTGAGTCTCGAGTACTGCCTGGGCCACAGCACAGTCAGGGAACATTTCACAGAGCTCTTCCAAAGGTATGAGAGTCAAGCGTGAGCTGTAGCCCATCGTCAATTTGTCATACCTGAGTATCTGTCTTCTGCAGCAGCTGGGTAATGCTGAACATCTGGGAGTTACAGATGTGGCTCTGTCAGTGGTACTGTTGCTCCCGAGTTGGAAGCTTATGGGCTCAGATCCCACTGCAGTGACCTGACCATGTTGTTCCATACTGGCAGCCTCCTACAGTCACGACAAAATATTGTACTGCCATGATGTGGCATCTTCTGAATCACAGAATTATTACCGTGCAGAAGAAAGCCACATAGTAAATCAGATATTAACCCAAAACTATCTAATTTGTACTCTCTCTCTTTCTGTCCCTATATTTCCTGCCTCTTAGTGACGTATGAATTAGGAGTGGGCCATTCTGACCCTCAAACATGCCGTCCCCCATTCAGAAAGATCATGGCTAATTATGAGCTTAAATCCACTCTCCCACTTACTCCAATACTCTATACAAACACACAAAATTATCAATGTGGGCAGGCTGTAAAATAGCCCTCAATACTATTTCGAGGCAGAGCAATGGTGAATATCTAGGTGAATATCTACCACACAAGGAGTTCAAAACAAGGGGGAATATTTTTAAGGTGAGAGGGGAAAGATTTAAAAAGGACATGAGGGGCAATTTGTTTCCACATAGTATTTCATGTGTGGAATGAACTGCCAGAGGATAGTGGTGGACGCAGGTACAGTTACAACATTTAAAAGATATTTGGATAAGTAAATAACCCCCTGGTCCTCCCCTTCCACCCCACCAACCTCCACATACACTGCATCATCCTCCACCACTTCTGCCACCTACAAACGGACCCCAATGCCAGATACATTTTTTTTCCCTCCCCACCCCTATCAGCATTCCGGAGAGACCATTCCCTCCGCTACTCCCTCGTCAGATCCACGCCCTCCCCAGCAGCCCACACCCCACTCCCCTTAACTCTCTCTAAAGGCCCCATAGGATCCCTCCACAGCAAGCAGAAATTTACCTGTATATTCACCAACGTTATTTGTTGCACCCAGTGTGGTCTCCTCTACATCAGGGAGACAGGACGCCAACTTGCGGATCATTTCAGAGAACATCTCTGGGACACCCGCACCAACCAACCTCACTGCCCCATGGCTGAACACTTCAACTCCCCCTCCCACTCCACCAAGGACATGCAAGTCCTAGGCCTCCTCCATTGCCAAACCCTTACTACCCCATACCTGGTGGAAGAACGCCTCATATTCTACTTTCGGACCCTGCAACCACAGGGATCAATGTGGATTTCAACAGTTTCGTCATTTCTCTTCCCCCCACATTATCCCAGTCCCAAGCCTCCAACTCGGCAACGCTCTCTTTGCCTGTCCATCACTTTCCCATCTATCTGCTCCACCCTCCTCTCCGGCCAACTCCTTCTCCCTCACCTTCATCCAGCTATCACATTCTCAGCACCCTTCCCCCCCAACCCTAACCCCCTCCCATTTATCTCTCAGTCCCCCGACTCAAAAGCCTCATTGCTGATGTAGGGCTTATGCCTGAAATGTCACTTCTCCTGCTCCTCAGATGCTGCCTGACCTGCTGTGCTTTTCCAGCACCATGCTCTTGACTCCTAAGTAAATGAATAGAAAAGGTTTGGAGGGATATGGGCCAAACACAGGGAAATGGGACTGGTTTAGCTTGGGAACACTGTTGGCACGGACTTGATAGACTGAAAGGTCTGTTTCCATGCTGTATGACTCTATGCCTCTATAACCAACATCACTAATAAAAGGATTATCTGATCATTACCACATTGTTGATGGGAGTTTCTTTGTGCAAACAGGCTGTGGTATTACTGTGGCTACACTTGCAAAAGAACTAGTCAGGTATGAGATCAGAAAAGGTGTCATGTAAATGTAAATCATTTCAGTTTATTTAATATATGAATATTTAACCTCTCTCTATCAAATTAACTGCCTCTATCACTCGCAACTTCCACTAAGCCAACTTTGAAGAGGACTCATTCTGCCTCTGTATGAAAACACATTGGTAAGATACTTGCAAAACAATATCCCTGGGAATAACTCCCTTAGCAGGGAGCAGTGCGTGGTTTTTGATTTTATAAAGCAACTTCAACATTGCGAAATGTCCCAAGGCATTCACAGGAGGTGAATTTAAAAATAAAATGAATTCTGAGGGAAATTTCTCCCCAAGGAAACATTTGGTTGGGCGACCAAAGAATCAGTCAAGGAGAGAGGTTTTAGGAAGCACTTTAAAAGAGGAAAGAGAGAAATGGAGAGGATTAAGCAGGAGATTCCAACAGGAACAGGCAGATGGTGGAGCATTTTAAATCATGAATATGCAAATGAGCAGGATTGCAGACTGCAGGGATGATGGTCAGTAGTAGGGCTGGTCAAAATAGAGAGGGACAAGGACTAGTCAAGGTGCCATTGGGCATGAAGTCAATGTAAGTCAGCAAGCGTAGGGTGGACTTTGTATGAGTTAAAGTACACATAGCTGAATTTTGGAGGAGCTAGTTTACCCAAGAACTCTTTTGCATATCTGGCTGGTATGGATGAGTTGGACTGAAGGGTCTGTGTCTGTGCTGTAGAACTCTGATTGTAATAGTTAGTGAAGGTTTATATGTGAAGAAAGAAAAACTGTCAAAGTTTAGACATGAAGGGAATGATTATTTGGGTGAGGTATTGGAATATTAGAACATGTAGAAGCAAAGTAGGCCTTAGGGAAGCTCAGCCATTCAAATGGACCATAGCTGTTCTGAACCTCATTTTCTATTGCTGGTCCATTCACTTCGATGCCCATAACCTATGAAGATCTACCCATCTCTGTCTTCTTCTGTGAAACATACAGATTTTTACTACTATTCTTTTGAAGAAAGCATTTCTAAATTCACTCTTCAGTGGTCTGGCTCTATTATAACATGATGCCCACCTCCACCTCAACCTCTGCTGGTTCTTGATGTTGTACATCAGAGGAAGCAGTTTCTCAAATCTACCCTGCCCTCAATCATTGCAAAAATCGTGTTTGGATCATCCTACAATCTCCTGTAAATCAAGGGAATATAAACCAAGTTTATGTTCTGACAATTTGATCCTCCATGTCCCTTTATCAGCAAGGTTGCTGGCTTCTTTATGGATGCACTGCTCGGAGATCAATCCTGTCTGGATCTTTTGTGGATGGACTGCTCGGAGGCTGATCCTGTCTGGTCAGCTCTTCCAGCCCTCGGTAAAAATATCTGCTCAGCATTTCTCTACAGCAGAGAGTGTGAAGGACAATAGGGGATTGGATCCAATTTGAAATTAAAATAAAAGCTTTTAGCACTCAGGGGATTTTGAAAAATAGAAACAAGCGCAAATATAAAGAGCATAAGAAAGCAACAGAAAGGGAGATTAGAAAGGTTACAATCACATCTGAGTGCTAACGAATAATAGAAATGAAATGCCTTCAGAGGTCTATTAGTGGCAAAAGGATAGGAACAGGCACACTGTGCAATCAAAGCAGTAAATCGATGGCAAAGATGAAAGAATATATGTGTCAGTGATAGAATGTAGCAATAGCAGAGGCTGTTCAGCCCCTCGTTTTCATTCCACTATTTCATATGATGGTAGCTGAGCTACATTCTAACTCCTCCTGCATTCCTTGGTTCCATAGACCTTAATATCCTTAGCTCATGAATATCATTCAATCTCAACTCTGAAAATTTCAACTGACTCCCAGCCTTTAAATTTTCAACTGACTCCCAGCCTTTAAATTTTCAACTGACTGCCAGCCTTTAAATTTTCACTACCCTTTTGGTGTGCTCACTCCTGGAGGGTTAAGTCTAACTTTAAGATGAGGCCCTCCTATTCCGGAGGAAATAATCTTTATCTCCCCTATCTAATTCTGCAATCATTTTAACCCGCTCGATTAGTTCATCCGTTTAATATGCTTCATGAAAGGGGACAGATCCTGGTCTGTACTCATGTAATATCAGCTACTGTTAAGACTGTCAGTTTATTATGTAGCACTTATTAATGAGTTACATTCCATTGACGATGCATGAGGGTGTCATGTGAGCCTTCAGGGACAGTTTAAGAGTAAATTCATCTTATGACTCATTGCACTGACTTAGCACAAGAACATTCCAAAACAAACTAGAACACAGCAACACACACACTATCACTCTCTCTCTCACACACACACATACACACTCTTTCTCTCACTTTCTCTCTCACTCTTTCTCTCACTTTCTTACTCTCTCTCACTATCTTACTCTCACTCTCTCTCATTCTCTCTCTCTGATTCTCTCACTCTCTCTCACTCACTCATACACACACGCTCCTCACAGGAACATCCCTGTTTTGCAGGTGAGGAACTCAAGCTGCAGCTGCATGGGGTGGTGCAGAGAGGGTGAGCTTCCTCCTCCCCTAAGACCAGCAGCAGATGCCAGAACACCAGACTATGCCAACCTCCGGCACCCCCACCACCCCCCTACTCCCCACCCCTTTCCGGTCCAAGGTTGCCACTGGCTCAGTGAAATTTCTGGACAAATGCCCAGTCCTGCAGGAAGGTCAATGTCTTTCTCCACTCTGCCAGCACATCACCATCTTCTCTCCGATAACTCACCCTCACTCTATCTCTACTGCAGTACCCACCAAGCCTAATGCTCTCCTACTCTCACTATTCCTTGCAACATTTTCCATTACTCACCCTCACCCACCTCAACAACCACCACCACTAACCCTGCATGCCTTCTGTGCTGCCCACTCACTCACTCAGGCTACCTCTCCACCTGCACCCATCAGTATTAGTTGAGTCACCCACTTTCATCTCTCTATTAGCTGCCTCTCTCTGTATTGTTACAAAGTTGAATGAGTGTTTAAAATAGAGAGTGTTTTCTGAATTTTGGAGTGAATTTGAAGTGCAGGTTCAGCTGCTCGAATGGAAAGGCTGGGAGATGGGCTGTTCCAAAATAGACGCATATTACAATTGACTGTTAAATGGATACCTGAGTTTTGGTTGCTGTTTGGACAACAATTCAAATTTAACCAATTAATTTAAATTATGACCAGGATACTAAAATCCAATTGAGTTTGAATTTATAATTTTGACAACATCAGACCACTGAGTGAGTATGATGTTGCTTGGGTATAAAAACACAGGCATTCTGAAAATTAGTCAGAGCAACTGTCACCAAAAAGCAGATCAACTGCCAAAGAGCCAGAGGGCTAACTGCCTATCTAAGATCTCGCTCTCAAAGAAATTAGAAGACACTCTCTATCAAAAGGTACCTTTTCCTGTAAAGTATACAGTGAAAAGTAAGAAGACGACCCAGGGAGATCAGTCGACAGATGAGTGAAGGCAGCGGTGAAGAAAGAGAGGCTGTGTGGGTTTGAGATTAAGTTTAATAAGTTAGAGTTTAAACAGCATGTTAATAGGATTGTGTTCAGTTAGGGGAAAGAGTGTTCCGTTTGTTAATAGTTTTGTTTAGTGTTCTGTTAGGAGAATAAATTTTTCTTTAAATAGTGGAAATCAGGGGTTCCCTGTCACTCACTCACATTTTCACAGAGCCCTTTTACTGGTATCAGAGGCTTCCCTAGCCTTACTGTCCCAGGATGCCCTGAGGGAAAGCTAACCCACTTGCCTACATTGAGGACCACTGACAACCACAACAAGCTTTGTAGCTGCACTAAACAGCAAGGCAATAGAGCAATAGTGAGAGTCTGGTATCTCTGGCTAAGGGGTTAAGCACAAAAAGGAAAGGAAGAGAAAGCCAGGGATGCAGTAAGCATAAAGGTAGGCTCAAGAGGATGCAATGGCCTCGTGGTATTACCACTGGACTGTTAAACTAGAGATCCAGGTAATGACCTGGGGAGCCGGATTCAAATCCTGCCATGGCAGATAGTGGAATTTGAATTCAGTAAACATCTGGAATCAAGAGTCTACTGACGACATTGTTGGAAAAACCCATCTGGTTCACTAATGTCCTTTAGGGAAGTTAACTGCCCTCACTACCTGGCCTACATGTGACTCCAGACCCACAGCAATGTGTTGACACTTAACTGCTGTCTGGGTAATTAGGGATGAGCAATAAATGTTGCCAAACGAGGGATGCCCTCATCCTATGAATGAATAAAGGGAAAAAAGAACAGAGTGAGTGATTGGAGAGCAAGTCAACAACTTGGAGATACAGCCTGACTCAATTGTTATGCTAGCTGTGTGTCCCTGAGCGCACGGTGTCCTTGCTGTAGCATTGCAGTGAGAGTTACCGGGCCAGCCCAAGGTGCAGACACACCCTGAAAGTGGATCACAGATCCACCATTAGGATTTGTCCGAAGTCTCCCTCCCTTTTTGAATAAAGGAGTTACATTTGCCATCTTCTAATCCAATCTCACCATCCCTGAATCCAGAAAGGTTTGGAAATTTAAAACTAATGCATCACTATCTCACTAGTCACTTCTTTTAAGACCCAAGGATGAAACCCATTCGGACTCAGATACTTGTCAGCTTGCCGTTACAAATATTTAAGCAGTCATACCGCTCTGGTGATTGTGATTTTCCTGAATCTCTCTGTCCTTTACATTTCGGGACTAATCACTGCTCCTGGGATGTTACTTGTATCCTCTATCGTGATGACTGATGAAAAATACCTGTTCAAATTCATCTCCCATCTTTTCGTTTTCTGTTATTAATTCTCCAGATTCCCTTTCTGTAGGACCAATGTTCATTTTGTTAGCCCTTTTCTTTTTCAAATATTTATTCAAACTCTCAGTATCTATTGAGTGCTCCCCTCTACTCACGGTTATTTGCAACCTTAGCACTGTGCAGTGGTCGGTCCCACAATAACTAGCCTAATATTGGGCTCACACAGTGAAAAGAGTCTCTCAGTTGATGTTAGTGCTTGGCTTCCATCCACGTCATTGCAACCCCAGCAATAGTATACTCCCTGGGAAGATGAGAGACACAATTGATGTGATTCTATTTACGATGAATTACCACCTGATTTTGCACACAATTAGTTTGTCACTTTGGTAGTGCATTATACTAAATTAAACAGTGACAGAAGAATCAGTAAACTTTAAAAGTGAATGCCTCAGTGAGTTTATCCAGGGAGTATTGAGCCTATAGGCATTAATATTGCTCTTCTATTCACAATCTTCTCCTCTTCATTGAGACCAATCCTCAGACTTGTGCAATTGTTAATGAGTCGAAAGTAAAAATGGACTCAAGGCCAAATGCTTACCTTGATTGTTGGAAGCACTCTATAATATCTCTTCTTCAAGACGTTATTTGCCATTTGGAAACTTCAAAATCAGATAGATGTTTGGTAAGTAAGGGTACCTGCATTAGAATCATAGAATCCCTACAGTGTGGAAACAAGCCATTTGGCCCAACAAGTTCACACTGAACCACACCCACCAAAGAGTAACCAACTCAGACCCATTACCCTACGCTATTATACTATATTTCCCCTGACTAATGCACCCAACTTAAACACCCCTGGACACTACGGTCAATTTAGCATGGCCAATTCACCTACCTGCACATCTTTGGATTGTGGGAGGAAACCGGAGCACATGAAGGAAACCCACGCAGACACTGGGCGAATGTGCAAACTGCACACAGACAGTCGTCTGAGGCTGGAATCGAACCCAGGCCCCTGGTGCTGTGAAGCAACAGTGCTAACCATTGAGCCACCATGCCACCCCATGCACCATTCAGCCCATCGAGTCCAAACCAACCCTCCAAAGAACACTGCACCTAGATCCGGCCCGTACTCTATCCCTGTAACCCAACATTTCCCATGGCTAATCTATCTCGTCTACACATCTCTGGACATAATGAGTAATTTACCATTATTAATCCACCCTGATCTGCACATCCCTGGATACTATGGGTAATTTACCAGGGATAATCCACCCTAACCTAAACATATTTGGACTGTGAGTAAAAACTGGAGCACATGGAGTAAACCCACACAGACACAGGGAGAATGTGCAAACTCCACACAGACAGTTGTCTGAGGGTAGATTTGAACTCAGATTCCTGGTGCTGTGAGGCAGCAGTGCTAACCACTGAGCCCCCAGTTATGGAAATAAGACAGCCAGATGGGAATTACGCTACATGCCATCTACAATCTAACTGAATGGCAGAACAGCTTGAGGGGCTGATCGGCTTAATTTTATTTGCAAATGGGTTTACATCCCCTGCTCTCAGTCCAGATTTGGAACCAATGAATCCAGCAGCAGTTCACTACTGGGTATCTACGGCTGACAGGAAAAGGTAGACCAAATGCATCGATCACAAGTGAAAGTGCATCCCTGTGATATATATTGCAAGGAACAATCTGGTATGCTCCTTTTTTTGGATTTTTTCACTGTCAACAAATGCTGTGTGTGAATGATTGCAGCTGCTGTGCTCATGGAATCTGTCCTGCATGATATAAACAGCACTGGGAGCTCCAGCCTATTATAGAAACCTTCTTATTTGGAGCTGCTCTGTTTTATACTAGAGACATTAATCAACACTGTGTGTACAGCAGTGCAGATATCAGCCACCAGACATTCAGAAGCCACTAGCACTGAGGCATTAAATGATCATTTAGCTCCTGGAAGATGAAGAAGGAAGAGAACAAGTAATTTAGCATCGCAGTCGAAAAATACATCTTCAACACATAATAACGTGAGGCTCCAAACTTAGCACTAAATCCATTTGCACATGAAGGAAATGGCTCGAAGGAATTCAGCTGAACAGAAGGACTCAGAATAATCAAAGTCAGTCATTAAACATCTGAGTAAACCTTTACTGGCTCAATACTATCCTTCTCATCTTCATCCTTCTCCACTCAACTTCACACAGACCGGAATCATTTTCACTTCAAGAAAATCTCCACGTAATAGTCATCCATCCCACCCAATCACTGTCCCTGAGGATATGACTGAAACAGAGGAAATTATTCAAAGGCACCCAGAGCTTTCATTTCCTTCTTTAAACCTGTCAGTCTTCTTGGGTGAGCTTTATTAGTGAGTTATGAGAGGCAATTGGACCTTGGATAGCCCACTAGCAAATCCAGTGAGGTCTTCACTCAGTCAGCAGATTATGGGAGACACTAGTCACAAATATCCATTGTTCACAGTGCCACAATTCTGGATGCCATGCTATTGGGATCATGGGATTGTACTAGTGTGGGGCAGAGGAGATTCACCAGGATGTTGCCTGGGATAGAGCATTTCAGTGGTAAGATAAGCTGGGTAAACCTGGGTTGTTTTCTTTTTAAAACAGAGAAAGCTGGGGGGGGGACCTGATAGAGGTGGATAAAATTACAAGGGGCACTGACAGGGTAAATGGAAAACTGTTCCCCCTTGATGAAGGATCAATAACAAATTAGTGTAATTTTACAGTGAAAAGCAAAGGTTTAAGAGATGATTTGAGAAAATAAAATAGAGGTTAATGGAGGTCTGGAAGAATAGTTGAGAGAGGAAACCTCACAATCTTAAATTTGAAGTGTCATACCATTCAAGGCAATGGGAAATTGGGACTAGTGTAAGACTAGGTTGTAGTGTAGTTTTGATAGTATACACTTAATGGGCTGAAGGGCTTGTTTTGTACTGTACGATTCTATGATTCTAAGTCAGCTGATCTTTGACTGCAGGGCTCACTGAGTTTTAATCATAGTGACCCCTCTCCTCCAGCTGTAACCCAGTCCAAAGATCCTTTTGTACAAATGTGAAAGCCAGTCTGATCGCACACAAAGGCATTTTTTTTATGATTTGGAGACATCAGTGTTGGACTGGGCTGTACAAAGTTAAAAATCACACAACACCACCTTATAGTCCAACAGGTTTATTTGGAAGCACTAGCTTTTGGAGTGCTGCTCCTTCATCAGGTGGTTGTGGAGAATAAGACTGGAAGACACAGAATTTATAACAAAAGTTTACAGTGTGATGGAACTGAAATTATATATTGAAAAAGACCTGGATTGTTTGTTAAATCTCTCATCTTTTAGAATGACCATGTTGGTTTCAGTTCTTTCATATGTAAATTGCAAAACTTTTTAAAGTTGCATTCCTAAGTGAACTTTAACAATTGGTGTCATGTCAGCCCAGATAACGTATTGAAGGTGTTAGCTTCCCTCTGTGAGGCTGTCTGTGCCAAACGGTCAGACTGATTCTAATGTAAAAAAATGGATTTACAGAATCTTACATGGATTTATGCTGTTTTTGAGCAAAGTAAAATTTAATTCTGTGAGTACAAACTCACCCCACATTTCTTTACAGCTTCCCATTTCTTTTTCAGTGCCCACCTCCTGGTCATTTTGGACTGTGGAGGTTCAAGTTCCCTTTCAAAGCAAACAAAAATTTGCAACACACATTTTGTTCTAAACTTTTCTTAAACCATCGAGTGGGATTTCAGTGAACTTTTGGTCTTGTTTATATTGGGACATACATGGGATGAAGATGTCAGGAAGGGAGAGGCAAGTATAAACATACCTTTCCCTCAGCAGTTGCTATGAGTGATGCAAGTGATGGATTTTATCATTGTGTGAGCATTTTTAACAATTTTATCCTCCTAGCCCACAATAAATAGTTATCAAACAATGCAGCAATTTAGCAAATAAGGATATAAAGAATAGGAACAGGAGGAAGCCACTCAGCCCTTTGTGACATTCTGGTATTCAATGAGATTATAGCTAATTACTTTTAGTTGCATTTTCCAACACTATCTGCATATCCCTTGATGATTTTAACAAACAATTGGTCTCAGTCTTGAGTATAGTCAATGACAGTGCCTCCCAAAAATACTGCACTCTCTGAGTGAAGAAATTTCTCCTCATCTCTGTTTCAAACGTCTGACATTTGATTCTGATACTCCACCCCTAGACCAGAATTCCCACTAATTCTTTTCCCTTCTGCATGGAATTCTGAGGTCTCTGTGTCGCGGCAGCTTCCGGAATCGGAAGTCAATGCTGAAAACAGGGTTAGCACATTGATCGCCGTGCGCAGCTTAGAGGATTATGTGGAGGTGCTCAGAGGTGGAGGTGCCGGTGTTGGACTGGGGTGGAGAAAGTCAGAAGTGACATGCCGCCAGGTTAGAGTCCAACAGGTTTATTTGAAATCGCAAGCTTTTGGAATGCTGCTCCCTTGTCAGGTTAAGTCACCCGATGAAGGAGCAGCACTCCAAAAGCTTGTGATTTCAAATAAATCTGTTGGACTTTAACGTGGCATTGCGTGACTTCTGACTCAGCTTAGATGAAACATTGTTCTAGATGACACCCTTCCCTTTCCCCAATCCCCCAGACCCCAGCCAGTGATAGCATCCCTCCTACACTTACCCTGCTGAGCTCTAATAATTTCAAATATTTGAATGAGATCATCTGCGATCCTAAATTCCAGAGAATATAGGACCAGACTGTTTAATCTTTCCTTATGGGACAACACTCTTGTTCTAACATTTGACACACATATAAACAGCTGGGAAATGCATTTGCATTTGGAAACCAGTCTTTAATTAATTCTTTTTCCCAGCATTGTGAAACAGACTTCCTCAAGACCAGGCTCTGAGTCACAGCTTATAGTTTGGCTGTTGTTATAATTGATAATGATATATTCGATCAGAGTTGCTTGCAGTAACCGCCAACTCCATTAATCAAGATGCAGAAACAGCCATGATTAAAGAAAACATTTTTTTGACAGATTGTGTGGGTGTCTATTGGAAACTATGCTTTGGTTTTATTATCTTATCAAATCTATTGTCTAAAAAGATTAGTTGCCATTCGGAATATTTATTCAGCTCAGCAGGAATGTCAGGATCTTGTCAATGCATGGAAAAGCCCACATGATTTTTGAGCATTAAACACATTGACCTACAATCCCACCACTCCACGAATCCTCACAGCTTTGGAAAAGCAGACAATTTATCCATTTATTCGAGGACCTCTAAGATACAAAATATTTTATCTGAAGCTTCTCCTTCCTTCTAATTATTTTTAGTCTTTAAATACTAAGGTTGGAATGCTTTAAATTTATCTCATCTTTTCTTCTTTTCCCATCTCTATAACTCTTGCCCTTTTACTTGGGTTTCTAGTGCAGTTTCTATGTTCAGCCTTTGAAGAGAGACTGATGTTTGTCTTTTTAATTTTGCTTCTTGTTGTTCTGAGATATAGTTATTTTGTGAATAGCTGTTTTGTAACTTTTTTCTTCATCTCACAATTCTGCAACTAAGGATTGTACTCTGCACCTAAAATGGTGCTGTAAGTGGCAACTTATAAACCTCTCACTGTATTAATTTGAGTAAATGTGACAATAAAGTTAATTCAATTCAATTCAATTTGGAGAACATATTCCACAAAATGTTAGATTCTTGTTGACACAGATATCTTGAATTTTGAGCAGATTTGTAGCTCAGGTTGAGGTTCTGGATGTAGGTTTGCTTGCTGAGCTGGAAGTTTCATTTTCAAATGTTTCACCACCATACTAGGTAACATCTTCATTGAAGATGTTACCGAGTATGGTGACGAAACGTCTGAAAATGAATCTTCCAGCTCAGCATGCAAACCTACATCCAGCTATCTTGAAGTTTATTAACAATTATTTGCGAAGCTACAATGTCATAGACTTACACATGCAGTCTGAATTCTGTGTTTACTGATGTTATGTCATATTATATACATATAGTTGACTGAATGTGTTACACAGGCTTCAATACACAGAGGGAATAATTGTAGACAAGGCAAATATCTTCATACTAGAATATCATATATTGCGATGATATATAACTGTCTTAAAGGCACAGTTCCTCCATGGTCTGGAATCTATGCCATAATACGCTTTCTCTAGTGAAAAATCCAATGTTTGAATCTTATTGGGAGACTGTCTTGATGCCTCTTTAGTTAATATCAAAGGGAAAATAAAATTCAGCAAGGTTCCTGTTTCTGATCCTGTTGAGCCTCAGTTCAACTCCCATTCTGTCTCCTTACTGATCTTAGGACAGTATTAAGTATAAATTGCAAACCTCATTGACAGAGACCATATGGATGGTTGGTGTATTATCATGTCATACACCAACCATCCATATGGTCTCTGTCAATGAGGTTTGCAATTTATACTTAACACTGTCCTGAGATCACCTAGGAACTGAGCTGCCATTATGTTTGGTCATCAGAAGAAGGCAGATTGTTCGGCAAATGGGATTTCCTCTTTCTCAGCTTTCACGGGTCAATGTAATTGCATGATTGAGATAATGGAAGACTCATATTCCTGCACAGTAATTCACTATTTTCATGAGGAGCTGCCTAGTCATGGAATGTCGCACTGTTTTATCCCAGTTTTAAATCAGTATTTTATAGAAACTGGTTGTGTGTGTATACTGGGCAAGCTTATACCTGATTGCAAATATTTTGTGGATATGCCCCATAAATTAGATTTTTACCACTATTCTTCAGTTTGATGATAATGTTTTGTACTGTAGGTTGCTGGTGGTGCTGACTGATAGTAGCACAGCAAGGGCAATGACTCATCTGGGACCTTGGTGAGTGATTGGAACAATACATCACCCTCTTAATGTTAGGATCAAGAAAGAAACATTGGTACGATTGATAATGGGAAAGTGGATGTGAAGTAAAAGCCACATAAAGTCCAGAATGAGAAACTGAGGGATACACTGGGTTAAGAGAGATAAAAGGTACAGGAAAGTAACATAAATGTTAAATTTGATTTTTGCTAATAAATCGCAAAGAAAAAATTACTGCACACAGAAATGCACCAGAAGAATTTAAATCGTTGGCAAAAACAGATGGAAAGCTCAGCCGGTCTGGCAGCATCTCAGAGAGAAATCAGAGTTAATTTTTCTGGTCGAGTGACCCTTCTGCAGAACGGAATTCTAACAAAATGTTAACTCTGATTTCTCTCCACAGATGTGGCAGATCTGCTGAGCTTTTCCAGCAATTTTTAGTTTTGTCTCTAATTTACAGCATGCACAGTTCTTTCAGTTTATATTTAAAATTTAAATCATTCCCAGCTTAATTAGAGTTGCATTCAACATATTGAGCAGTTAAATATAAGGGCCAGTGTCAGTGGTGAGCAGGAGAGTGACATAGAGAAATCAAAAATGGAGGAAATGAAGGGCAGACAGATGGTGAGCAAGTGCATTTCATACAGAGAATTTGAGTGATAACAGTGTTCACACACAAAGATGTTTTAATGAGAAGGGAACATAGAAGAGAATCAGTACAGGTGACACTCAACATTGGAGGGGTGCACAATGGGTTATAACATGTTAATCTGGTTAACCACATTGTTACATTTGTTAATGTTTTTACTTAATGTTAAGGAGAAACAGTGGTGATTATTGTTTGAGCACATATATACAAGCACTAGGTGCAGAATCAGAGAGGTGAGATGAGGAAGTTAATAAACTCTCTTTGCAGAAGTTAAAACTATAATGTGTCTTGACTGCAATTTTTTCAACTGTCATGGAATTGATTAATGTAGAGAATCAGTTATTAATATACTAGCTCACCTTTCCGTGAAGATATATAAAGGGAAGTTCAATTTTATTCCAAAAGATAGAGTACATATGCTTGAGAGAGTGGAATTGAGGTGTGAGAGGTGGACTTGAGAAAGCTTGTTGCCTTAGATGTTACACCTGTGATAAGAAAATCCGGGAAAGCGCTTGGCCACAGGGTGGGGGGATGGGAGGGGAGGGGAGGGGAGGGGGTCGGCATTTGTTCAGAAGCTTTGGGGACATCTGTTCTCAGTGTCAATGGATCGAAGTAAATAAGGTGATAACATTTGTTCACTTGTGGAATGTGTGGCAGTACTTCCTTCCACGCTGGGGGCTGGAGGTGCGCATATTTCACAGTAGTATGTCGGATAACTAAAATTCTGGTTATATCGAAGACTCTTAACAAAACTCATACTCAATAGGAAAAGAACTTGTAATTTAATAAGCTGAGTGGAATATGCATGTAACAGAACAATCCTGATAAGTTTTCATGTCTACCACACTGAGCTGATTTGAATTTACGAAGCTCCCTGATCTTGACTGTTCTGGAATGCGAATGTCTCAGTACTTTACAGGCTAGGAAACACAGGCTGAAATCTGACATAGTAAGAAAGTTGGAAGATGTTCATGTGTGAGTGAGAAAGAGAAAATATTCTTCTGTAAATTACATTCACTGATTGAAGGGTTCAAGGGACACAGAGACAGAGAGAGCGAGAAAGAGAGAAAGACACAGACAGGCAGACAGGACGGAAGCTGCTGGAATGACTTCTTTGTGGTCTGATATGAGTGAACACTTGCTTGTCATGGATTGCATGTTTGTATGTTGTCCACTGGAGCTTGAGATCCATGAAGGTTATGAATTTAATTTGCATTCTAGGAATCTAAGATGATTTTACAATAAAAAGCCATTTTGTAGGACAATGATACTGGACATGATGGCTGAGCGAGGTGACCCCATGACCTTTTCCACATAGTTTAGACCAGTCCCTCGTGATGATGTCCCTCGTGTTAAAAGGGAAGGTTATCTAGCCAAAGCAATTGGCCAGTTGGGGCCTGGCTCGATCAAGGTTTCCCACCTTGATGTGCATGTAGCTTAATTAGTCAAGTGTACACAGACCTGTCAATGAGTTTCTCTTCCTCTGCAAACTTTTGCCATCTTATTGCTGCTTATCTGATTAAGGACATGTGGCGCTTTTGTAATTTTAATACCAAATTCTGTATAAAGACAGCTTGTTTGCAGCAATAAGGAGAGCTGCCTGAAAGAGCTCTTAGGGATGAGAGCTGGCGACGCTACCCTAATGGGTTTAGAACCTTAGCTCAAGCCTAGCTTGTCAGTGTCCATGTTATAGTATAACATTGATGCCATTGATAAATAAAGGTAATAATTTAAACTAAACTGTCTGTAAGAGTTTTATATTCCAGACGACCACAGAGAATGATCTTCAGACGAACCAACAGAGCCTTAAATGTTGAGTCCATCAGGGATTCCCTGAGCCGTCTCAAATAGGTACTTTAACAGACTGGAGGTGGAAGACAGCAAGCAATGTATAAGAAGAGAAAACTTCCATCCTATCAATCTGCTTGGTACTAAATAGATTGTAAAATCACTGGACTTGTCCTGTAATCTGTTCCCAATTGTTTGATGAGCTGAAAGAATGAATTGTGGCTGTGCCATTGTATGTTTGACCCATTTGTAAATTCAACAAAAGCAAGGGTATATCAGTGTTGAATGACTAGCCATGAACAGCACAACAGAAACAGAGCCAAAAAAAATCCTTAAATTCTGAGGACTGCAATGTCATTTTCAGCTCGGAAAGATAACACAGTCAATGGCATGAAGGTAAATATTTTATCCTCAGATGAAAGGGAAAAAGAAACTGGATTATCTGCAGTTGCCTGGCTTTCACTCTCTTGCCACTGCTTCTAGTGATAGAGATGAGAGAGAAAAAAAAGCATGAAAATGGATCAATAGTTGTTTGAGTTTGTGTGTTCAAGGATATGAGAGAAAATATAACAAACAGCATCTCTTCCTTTTGGACTTTGAGGAATTTAATATCAGTTCAAGAAATAAAATCTAGTTTATGCAATATCCAAAACGAATTAGCCAGCATCTGAAAAATATTTGCAGCTCAGTATTGAAGACTTTGATGTTTCCCAAGGGACTGGGTTGCAAGTTTGACAGTTTCTGAGCTTAGAACGTCCTAATTTCCATTAGGGAATATAAAGTGTGATATGACCTGCTACACAGTATTAACCTGTGTTCAGACCTGCCCAAACGTCTGCCTCACCACCAAAGTACGTATTCGTGTTGAGCTCCGAGCTTTGGCAAGAGAGGATATATAGAATGATATTTTTGAGTGTTTCTGCAAAGTACTTACAGTCATAGAGTCATAGATGGAAACAGCATGGAAACAGACCCTTCGGTCCAACTCGCCCAAGCCGACCAGATATCCCGACCCGATCTAGTCCCACCTGTCATCACCCGGCCCATATCCCTCCAACCCCTCCTATTCATATACTTATCCAGATGTCTTTCAAATGTTGCAATTATACTAGCCTCCGCCACTTCCTCTGGCAACTCATTCCATACACGTACCACCCTCTGTGAGAAAAAGACCCTCTTAGGTCTTTTTTATATCTTTCCTCTCACCCTAAACCTATGCCCCCTCGTTCAAGACTCCTCCACCCCAGGGAAGAGAATTTCTCTATTTACCCTATCCATGCTCCTCATGATTTTATAAACCTCTATAAGGTCACCCATCAGCCTCTGACGCTCCATGGAAAACAGCCCCAGCCTATTCGACCCCTCCCTATAGATCAAATTCCCCAACCCTGGCAACATCCTTGCAAATATTTTTTTAACCTTTTCAAGTTTCACAACAGCCTTCTGATAGGAAAGAGACCAGAAATGCACATAATATTCCAAAAGTGGCCTAACCAATGTCCTATACAGCCGCAACATGGCCTCCCAACTCCTGTGCTCAATACTCGGACCAATAAAAGAAAGCATATCAAAACGCCTTCTTCACTATCCTGTCTACCTGTGACTCCACTTTCAAGGAGCTTTGAAGTACTTCGAAGACAAGCCAATCCAACAGCAGAAAATTGCTATCTAGCAATTTTAAAAAAATCACTGTCAGGTTTATTTAACCAAATAGATCTGCAGAACCATAGATTTTGCCACATGAGGTGCACATAGAGTCAGAGACTCACACAGCACAGAAACAGGCCGTTTGGTCCAACTCATCCGTACCAACCAGACATCCCAATCTGACCCAGTTCCAATTGTCAGCATTTGTTCCATATCCCTTTAAACCCTTTCTATTCATGAACCCATCCAGACACCTTTTAAATATTGTAATTGTACCAGCCTCCCCCACTTCCTCTGGTAGCTCGTTCCATATGCTCACCACCTTCTGTGTGAAAAAGTTGCCCCTCAGATCTCTTTTAAACCTTTCCCTTCTTCCTCCTAAAGCTATGCCCTCTAGTTCTAGACTCCCCACCCCAGGAAAAAGACTGTGGCTATTTATCCTATACTTGTCCCTCATGATTTTATAAACCTCTGTCAGGTCACCCCTCAGCTTTCGACACTCCAGAGAAAAAAGCGCCAGACTAATCAGCCTCCAACAACATCCTTCTAAATCTTTGCTGCAGCCCTTCAGTTCAATTATCTTCTCCAGGTTCCCCATTCGGGATTCTGTGCAGACGGCCTGTGGTATTGCTGCCCAGAGGGCTTCCCCAAGCAAAGGGTTAAATATTGGGATACACATCCTGTGGAACTGGAGGCTTATAAAAGGAGCATGGCTGATTCACACACCCATGGGGTTGTGATTAGTGGAACAAATAAGACTAAAAAAGAGCATTCTGGGGAAGCAAGAAACACAGTGAAAACGGCCTGAGAGAGTTGAACAGTGAAGTGTTAGAAAATAACAGAAGACACTCAAGGTAGGAATAAACAGCAGCAACTGAGGTTAACTGTGCAACAGCATGGTAATAAGGATTAATGGGGATGCTATATGGAGTGCAGAATAGTTTGAGCAGAAGCACAGACTAATAACTGTACTGGGGCCTTGGGTGACACAATGTCTGAGAACATATTGTGCTTCAGGAGGGCTGAGGGTGAGACATAATGGTGAATGTATCTATTATATTTCTTAAAAACAAATGCCTGACATGATGCAATGTCTCCTTTCTCCAAAGTATAAGTGAACATTAAATGTAAAATGGCTTGAGATGACAGTAGGAAATTTAATGTTGGAAAGTGTCAATGAATATTTATAATGGTTTGGTTATTCTTTTTAATGCTGTTTGAGTGGTGTCTCATTTAAAGGAATTTATCAAGACTGACAGAGGAAATGGCTGGGTTACAAAAAGTCACTCAAACACAACATTAACCGTTAAAGACAACCCTCATCCCTTTCCTGTTTATGTGACAAAGGTGAACAAATGTAAGTGGGAGGGTATTGGTGATTAGTGACTGAGTTAAAAGAGCCAGGATTCCTTCCTAAATCACAGTGGAATTAGAATCATCTCTGCTGACTGAAGGAAAAGACATCATAGAGAGGTTTAGAGAGTGTATTTCTCGAGCTTGGGGTCTAGGTAGTTGAAAGCATGCCGGCCAAAGGTGGAGCAACTAATATCTGTAAAGTGCACAGGATTAGAATTGGAGATTGTGGAGGGTTGTGGGTCAGGAAGACCTCTTGGAACTAAGGAGGTGTTTAAGTCTTAGAGAGACTTCTCTCGTTTGCAAAGAAGTGATTGTGGGCTCAGATTCTCATCACAAAACAAACTTTCATTATGTTCTCACTGAACAGTCATTATTCTCCTTCAAGTTAATGCCTTGGTAGCATCAGCAATGAAAGATCATATGTTTAAGATGTGAATGAGCATCAGATTGAAAAGAACACCAGGCATTAGAAGTTACATTGTATCACAGTCATTATAGATTATCAATCATAAGTTATACAGTTCAACAACTTATTCGGCAGTACAGAATTTGAATATTGCTGAAAAAAAGAAACACTTTGTCAACATTTATCATCTTGTCCTCACCAGAACAATTTGAAGGCAATGTCAAAGTAAAAGGAAAGCAACAGATATACTGTATGGGAGGAGAGTACTGATTTGATTGACAAGTGAACTCTGAGTGATAGAAGTATTGTTGTGGAAAATGCATCAGTTGACAATGACTTACAGTTAACTGCCAAGCTTTGTTTAAATTTTGGACCAGGCAGGGAAATTCTGCTTGGTTAAGTTACTGCCCTGAGAAATGAACCAGGAAACAGCTGCCAGCTATTTTGTTGAGTTGAAACAGGCACAATGCATGTACATGTTCTTTCTGTGTGCGACAAAGACCCTGTGTATTAGTGTATATAGTAAACAGTACACGTGAGCCTGACTGACAATTTCAAATTCATTGTCAATGCAATTTTGCACACATGCAGAGATTACTCAGTAAATGTTGTCCAATAACAGAACCGCATCTATATTGGGGTTGCTATGTTGTGAGTTTACAAGTGCAGGCTGGTTGGGTACAGTCAGTAAGCCAAAGGGATATGCTGTTTGATATGATCTGCCAGTCTTTGTGATGTACAGCCTACATACCTGACATCACATAGGAAGTAAAATTCATATACCACGTCACCCAATTGTCTGATTGTGTGTTAGCTTCGCCTGTTGGTCAAACCTTTGCGATATGTTATTTTTTGGGGTAAAAGAGACAGACTAGGCACTTTCTAAGACCATCCATAGACAGCCTTAGATTTGTTACTGAGTCCAAATGATATACAGTGGGGAATTATCTGTTCAGGGAAGAGTTTATCCTCATCATGTTTTGATGTGCCTTGATTCAGTATCAAAATCTCACAGTTTTCAAATGCCTCAGGCTGGTTTCTGAGGTTGCCAACAAGGGTCAATATTATACCATGTGGAATAGCAGGAATTTTAATATATATATTGACCAGTGAAGCAGGTTTGCAGTAGACTCTAGCAGAGACTCCCGTAGATGATGATACAGCACATCGAAAGACCTAGACTGATGTTGTTCAGGGACTGAATGTCCTTCAGTTTTTCTACTTGCTGATAAAATATTCAGTTCTTTTAGAGGTGACTGCTGTAAGAATTGCCACATTGGCTTGACAGAAATAATCAGTCTCAGTCAGGGCTGGCAAATTAAATACAATATTAGCAAGCAGCTAACATGGAAAATGAGAGATGTTAGTGCCAGACTGCACTTTTATTCTTCAGTCAAGAGTTGATTTCTGATACAAAAATATCAATTTTAATATTTTACCTTGTATTCAAATTTCTCCAAGTTTTGTGTTGTGTTCCTAACACCATGCTCCAAGATCTCTGCTGCTCCAGTACCTCCCACATTTTTTAATTGCTTCACCATTGGCAGGCTTGCTTTCGGCTACCTAGATCCCAAGCTCTGAAATTTCTTCCCAAAACCTATCTAACTTTCTCTCCTCTTTTAAGTTGGTTCCTGCGAAGCTGCTGGTTTCTGAGGGATAATGGGTGTCAACTCTCTCATTAATGAGCCCAACTGACATGTCACCACCAACAATTCTACAATAATCCCTTCAGCCATCTTGACTTCACCAAAGGAGGTTTTACCAAACAGGCATGGGGCATATCCCGCAACTAAGTAGACCCGGCTCTTGTGGTTCCTACTACAAAATCAGAAATGGCTGGAAAATCTCTGCAGGTCTGGCAGCATCTGTGGAAGGAAATCAACGTTAATGTTTCAGATCCAGTGACCCTGTATTCTGTAGAAGCGTCACTGGACCTGAAATGTTAACTTTGCTTTCTCACCACAGATGCTACCAGACCTGCAGAGATTTTCCAGCAATTTCTGATTTCCAGCATCTGCAGTTCTGTGGATTTTTTTTTGTTTATGGTTCCTACTACAACTGGCTACATTACATCCTGCCCTGAATCTCCTCTTGCAGCTCAGTCTCAAATCTGAGCTATTTCATTATATTAAATTCTCCATAGAATTGCAACCTTTTTCTCCACTTCTATCCCATTTCAGACCTAAAAGGCTCATCGTGTGTAGCATTGGGTTAAATACAGAGTCACTTACACTTCAGATTTCTGAAGAAGGGCTTATGCCCGAAACATCGACTCTCCTGCTCCTCGGATGCTGCCTGACCTGCTGTGCTTTTCCAGCACCACACTCTCGACTCTGATCTCCAGCATCTGCAGTCCTCACTTTCTCCTACACTTCAAAATACAACAGTATATAAACAAAATTCTAGTTCAAATTTTTATATGGGAGCTTTATTTCAGTTGACGGCATTCTATACTCCTCACCTCATTGATTACTAGCTCCCTATGTTTACACAAGCAATTCACATACAGTTAGCCCTTAATTAATGTATCCATCACCTGCATACTCATTCCATTAGGTATGAGGCATTCTTTCAGATTTTATTAGATGATAACACATATGACCAGGAGCCCAGCATTGAGCTTTAACCTCAATCACAGGGACCCACCCCTATTACAGCAATAAGAGAATCCTCCCCCTACCCCGTTTGTAAACTAACTGGGCCTCTCCCTCAATGGTTGACACCATTTAGTGAAAGCTGAGAGGTAGTTTCTTTGATTGATCAAAATGATTCTATACCTTACCCCAGAACAGAAATAATTAGTCGTGATCAGGGCTGGTAAGTGGCATGGTGGCTCAGTGGTTAGCACTGCTACCTTATAGTGCCAGGCCACAGGTTCAATTCCACCTTGGGGTGACTGTTGGTGTGGAGTTTGTACATTCTCCCTGTGTCTGCATGGGTTTCCTCTAAGTGCTCTGGTTTCTTCCCACAATCCAAAGATGTGCATGATCTACAAAATCATGACGAATATAGACAAGGTAGATGGAGATAAGTTTTTTCCCAGGGTGAGAGGTCAAACGTTCAAGGTGAGAGGTGAAAAGTTTAAGGGGGATATACGTGACAAGTACTTTACACAGAGGGTGGTAGGTGCCTGGAACGCGTTGCCAGCAGGCATAGTAGAGGCAGGCACAGTAGATTCATTTAAGATGCGTCTGGATGCATGAGTAGGTGGGGAGCAGAGGGATACAGATGCTTAGGAATTGGGCAATAGGTTTAGACAGTGGATTTGGATTGGCTCAGGCTTGGAGGGCCGAAGGGCCTGTACCTGGGCTGTAAATTTTCTTTGTTCTTTCTTAGGTGGATTGCCCATGGGAAATGCAGGGATAGCGGAGGGTCTGGGTGGGATGCTCTTTGGAGGGTTGGTATGGATTCAATGTGCTAAATGGCCTGCTTCTACACTGTAGGGATTCAATTCTAATCCAGGGACTCAAGCACAGGGGAGTGATCTACTGTTGTTGCTGCTACCCCTCACATGAAACTAAGGCCTTATAAGTTCTATTTGGTTAATGTAAAAGACCCCATTGTTCAATTATGACAGATTCCATACGAGGTTAGTGTAATGAGAACTGCTTTTAAGAGGGATTTGTTCTGTCCTGTTTCTCTTGAAGAGAGATGTTGTAAATCTGGTGCCAAGGTGTCTGCTCCATGGAAAGCAGAGTAAATAGCTTTGGGTTTTTTTTTAAGGTAGACAAAAGAAACATGAGTGGATGGAGTCAGGCTCAGATAGATCCAGCTGAAATAACTCCACAGAGACCAGTATCCTGTCAGTAAGTCACCCTTTATTTATGCTCCAGCTAGCGACCTGGGTTCAATTGGATGGTGTTCCTTCTTCTGGAGCGAAATAGATAAGAAGTAAATCTGTTTGACTGAATTTGCCTTTGCCAAGGGTGTGTTTCTGGGATGCTGCTATATTAGAAGAACTGATGAGTAGTAGTTAAATGATGTATTAGTTTGTTGAATATTTCAACAGAGTTAAAGTACTTTTTGTTTTGTTTGTATTTTAACTGTAATGTAAGAATAAAGTATGTTTTGCTTAATGCCGAGTAGTTTGGCCAATCAAATCTCATCTGGAATGCAGCACATACGCTTGCCTCTAAAGAAGATAAAATTTAGGGTCTAGGCTATCTCCTTGATATATTTGAGGTGGTTTAGTCCGGTCTATGACAACAGCCTGTACCTTTAAGACAGTCACATGATATCACAACATGAAATTTTCCAGTACAAAAATATCTGTCTTACCTTCAGCCACTCCCTGTGTAATGATGTGTTCAGTCAAACAGCTATGTGCATGTAATTTCAGTGACTTCTGTATGTACAGACACCAGACTCTGTGTGAAAGTCTGTGATATTATAGCTATGAAATGAATTAGTGTTGTAAATAAACCTCATGATATCTGACTCAACAAAAACACAATTCTGTGGTTTATGTTATACAAGTTAACATATAGAAAAACCACAAAACGTATAATCCATAGCAATATTCAGAATAAGAACATAGAAGTCATCCCACTGAGCTAACCAACATTTATCACTCAATCAATATCAAAAAACAGATTATTGAATCATTATGACTTTTGTCGATTGTAGGAGAGTGCCATATGCAAACTGGTTACTGCATTTTCTTATGCTACAAATGCAATCATACATCAAAGCTACTCTATTGGATGTTAAGCATTATGGAAAGTTCTGGGGTTGCAACAGGTGCTATATAAATAGAAGTCTTACTTTTTCTCAAATCTGCTTTATGTAGGTCCCTTCCAAGCTGGAAACATGAATGATTTACATTGGCAAACTCGATAAAGTGTGGCACTGGAAAAAGCACAGCAGGTCAGACAAGAAAGTCGACATTTCGGGCATAACCCTTCATCAGTCCTGAAGGGTCATGCCCAAAATATCAACTCTCTTGCTCCTCAGCTGCTGCCTGACCTGCTGTGCTTTTTCCAGCACACTTTATCGATTCTGACTTCTCCAGCATCTGTAGTCCTCACTATTGCCTACTTACACTATCGCCTAGTTACACAGGCATAGTAGTTTCAAACGGCATCTCCCAACGTGAATCATGGCTCCGCAGATTTCCAGTTGTGTTAGTATTCTCCCACAATAAAGCATCTTCCATTTTATGGTGGTTTCATAAAGAAATGAATCTGCACTGCTTTTAGAGCCTGCCATGGGCTCCAATCGTTCAGAGTTCATTGTAAATCTGCATATGGGAAAGTCAGGTCAAGACATTCCTTCAATTGTGGGTCCTGGCAGGTTTATTCCTTATGAGCCTCTGAGGGCCACATTGTACGATTATTGCTGGCTGTCATTAGCTGGGACTCGGTGTTGTTCCCCTCCAGCATTAAAAGGAAGGAAATGCTGCTGGATACCTGAGCAATAGCATTTGAAAGGGCTATAAATTACATCAAATTATAGGCCCCTGCAGTGTTTCACCTCGTTCTGTGGAGGGCTAGCTCGGCTAGGAAACTGCCCATTGTTTCCTATGTTGGGGATTGGGAGACCATAGCATGGGAGTCACAGATGCTATTCACTATCCTATCATCCTATCCCATTGAGCAGCGTGTAGTGTCACATTGTTCTTTGGCAAGGTATTAAGTTGGTATTCTGTTGGCTGTCAGTCAGTTGGGAATGATGCCAGTCCATCACAGAGGCACGGCCATTGCTTTAACACAAAGGAGACAGGTCAAAAAACATTCTGTTCCCATCACAAATTCTTCCTGTTGCCAATTACAAGTGTAAAGCATATCAATGACATCTCCTCTGTTACATTAACATCAGAGAAATATTTGCAGAGTGCAGGCTAAATAACAACCCAAGAGTGTACCTAATTCAATGATTTGCAGAAAATTGTCGATCTTGTAGCTTTCAGGATGTTTGAAAGTGATGCTCATTAGGTCTTAGTCCCAAAATAAGCTTGAGTGGAGAGAAATCACTGGTTGACCGACTTTCAATTCATGAAACTCACCTGCAATTGACAAGTCGCTGTTTGGAAAGAGGATATCGCTCTTTCAAAATCTGTTTAGACTTCAGTGATTACATTTAATCAAAAGTGTGAGGCTGACAGTATTTAGTTAATCCTTTTGGACCTTCAGTGTAATAACAATGCAAAGGCTGGTGCATTGTGAATGCTGAATGATCAGTCCATTAGAATCCCTTTCAACCATTTCCTGTGACATACAGATGACTTCTTTTCCCTTCAAGAAGAAAGCTCTCCAAAGCAGTCAGAGCCCATATCTTCAGGGTAGCATGGTGGCTCAGTGCTGCCTCACAGCACCAGGGACCCAGTTTGATTCCACCCTCAGGCAACTGTCGTTGTGGAGTTTGCACATTCTACCTGTGTCTGCGTGGGTTTCCTCTGAGTTCTCCGGTTTCCTCTCACAATCCAAAGATGTGCAGGTTAGATGAATTGGCCGTGCTAAATTGCCCATGGTGTTCAGGGATGTGTAGGTTAGGTATATTAGTTAGGGGTAAATGTAGGATAATAGGGGAGGGAAACAGGTTTGGGTGGGTTACCCTTCAGAGGGTCGGTGTGGACTTGTTGGGCCGAAGGGCCTGTTTCCACACTATAGGGATTCTATGATTCTTTACTGATAAATGGACCACCATGTATGGCACAGCAGGAGCCATACATGACAGTTGATTCCATGTTCAGTCTATTAGCCGTGTTGATATCAGATGAGATGGCTGCATTATGCTGGGTCACTACACCACTGGGCTAGGGATAGGAGCAAGTAAATAAGAATCAGTCACTGTTCCTGTGCCTGCTCCTGAATGGTATATGGGAATCCCTATTGTAAAGGTGGGTTTTAATTTCAGTCGTGCAACCACTCTCTCGGCATAAAGAAGATACGTTAAAACATATCCATCCCCAATTTACATTGCTCTACCACTTGCAACTTAATTTCAGATGCTTGGATCCTACCCTCTGGAATTCTCTGTCTAAACCTTCCCCATCCACTCCAAATCCCCCTGTCCTCCTTTAAGACAGTCCATTAAAGACTACACTTTTGACTAAGCCTGTCCTAATATTTCCTTATATATCTCAGTGCCTTGTTTGATAAGGTTCTTCTGATATGTTTTGCTCTGCTGAAGAGGCCAAATAAGAATGTATCTGGATATTTGTGTGTGTCAGTGTCTGTAAATGTGTGCATACATATACACATTGTAGGTTTTGATGAGTTGTGGAGAAAGTGAGGTCTGCAGACGCTGGAGATCAAAGCTGAAACTTTATTGAGTTTCAGCTTTGATGAGTTGTGGAAAAGTGATTTATTTCAAGTTTTGTGGAAACATTTAGAATGGTTTCTTTAAAGAGGTCATAGCAAGTCTGGGCTGTGTAAGCAATGACTGGGTTGGATAAGTTAATGTTTTATCTGGTTCAGTTTGAAGGAAGTCAGCTAAGAACCAGCTGAGTTGGAGGAAAGCTTGCTAAGAACAAGATGCCCAGCTGATTGCTCTCATTTTTGAAAAGAAAGTTCTCTTATTGTGAAGCTTCTTTCTTCTTTTGAAAGATGATTGAAGAAACTCTCAAGATTGTATTTCTTGATTAAGCTTGATCTTCAAAATGATCACAGCTGATCTTATCTCGGCCTCAAATCCAATTTTCTGTCCAGGCCACACATTGTTAACAGGTTAATAATGTAAAATCTGCCCATCTCTTTAAATTTGTTCAAGGTCCCGATGTCCACCACACTCTGGAATAGTGATGTGTGGGACACTACAGTTTCATGACCTTTTCAGAGAAATAATTTAGTCATAGAGATGTATAGCATGGAAACATACCCTTTGGTCCAACTCATCCATGCTGATCAGATATTCTAAATTAATCTCAACCCATGTGCCAGCAGTTGGCCCATATTCCTCTAAACCCTTTCTATTCATATACTCATCCAGATGCCTTTCAAATGTTGTAATGTACCAGCCTCCACCACTTCTTCTGGCAGTTTAGTTCATGCACACATCACCCTCCATGTTTCTGTTTTAAATCTGCTACCCCTCATCCTAAAATTATGCCCTCTTGTTCTAGATTGCTCCACATGAAACATCCTTTCTACATCCACTTTGTCAAACCCTTTCAGAATCCTTTATACTTCAATTAGATCTCTCATTTTGCTTTCAAGAATAACCCAGTGGCCAAAGTGTTTTTTTTTTTGGTCAGAAAGCCAAATATGCAGCAAGATATGTTTTGTTTTTAAACTTTTCCAGAAATTTGTGTAGGTGTTTGATATTCCTATTTAATTTCTATGTATGTCAACTAGTTATTGCATCCTATTGGGTAAGTTTTATTTTGATGATATAACTTATTGTGTTTATGAAGAAACTCAATTGTTGTTTAAAACCTGATATAATTGATCATCTTGAACACTGGAAAAGGTGTTTATATTTTATGCTGTAAGTGATAGAATAGTGGAATTAGAACAACAGTGTACTTGTCCAACCTCAGTGATTACAGCATGTGCATTTATGTGTGTTTGCGCATACACAGTTGACTGGCAACAGTGTTTCCAAACCCAGTGTTTTAATAGCTTATCAATACGTCAGGTTTAAGTATGCCGTGGAGGTGCTGGTGTTAGACTGGCGTGGACAAAGTCAGAAGTCACGTGACATCAGGTTATAGTCAGACGAAGTGACAAAGGAGCAGCATTCCAAAAGCTTATGATTTCAAATAAACCTGTTGGACTATAACCTGGTGTCGTGTGATTTCTGACTCAGGTTTATATATTATAATTCGTCTCTTGAGCACCCTATTGAAAGACAAAAATCTTTCAAACTTTGCTCATTCACAGCGGAATTAAGATATGAAATAAATAGCTCGAGGTTGAATTTCTTTCAGAAAGTAAAGGTCTTAGGTTATTCTGCACAGATGAATGGAATATGAATTCTACGTGACGACTGCAGACTGCTAAAAATATTCCAATATTATTTAACAGATAGAAATGACTCAGAGCACCACTAATTTCCTATTCGGTAGTGCATTGGTGACAATGGTCCCTAAGGTTCCCATTTAGCTCCCCAGATAGAAATAAATCAACTGCATAATCACAGCTCCATCCAATACTGAGCCATCATTTTTGTCCATTACTAATACACAAAACATTACATTAAACTAAAAGCTCATTTAAGTTCAGATGGTAAAAAGGAAGCAAAAAAATGATAGCAGGCAATCTGAATAAAAATAGTGGAATATTATTGAAATGTAAAATGAACTTCTCTCCATTTCACTATCTCTAAGTGTGACCAGATAAAGAAAATTCCAGCAACAAAAACAGAAATTGCTAGAGAAACTCAGCAGATCTGGCAGCAGAGAAGGAAACAGAGTCAATTTTTTGAGGCCAGTGACCCTTCATCGGAAGTAGACTCAAAATATTAACTCTGCTTTCTTAATGTGGACAGCACAGTGGCTCAGTGGTTAGCAATGCTGCATCACAGTGCCAGGGACCCAGGTTTGATTCCACCCTCAGGCAACTGTCTGTGTGGAGTTTGCACATTTTCCCCTGTGGGTTTTCCTTCCACAGTCCAAAGATGCGCAGGTTAGGTGGATTGGCCATAGTGCCCAGGAATGTGCAGGCTTGGTGGATTAGCCGTGTAAATGTGGGATTATGGGATGCAGTGGGGGGGATGGATCTGGGCAGGCTGCTCTTCAGAAGGTTGGTGCTGACCCAATGGGCCAAATGGCCTCCTTCCAAAGTATGGAGATTCCATGGATGATGCCAGTCCTGCTGATTTTCTCCAGCAGTTTCTGTTTTGTTTCAGAGTTCCAGTATCCACAATTCTTAGTTTTATTTTTAAAAAATTCCAGGTTTGATCTGTGGTTTATGCTGGGCTTGAAAATGAGGGAGCAGCAATTGAGATCTGATAATGAACAAATCACCTCACAAATAACCAAAAGAGAAAACAGACTATGGCTTCAATCCTATTGACTGTCCAGTGACACACTGCTGGAAACAGTTTGGGAAAAGATTCAAACTCTGTCATGAATCCAAATTGCCTTCTTTATTATCACAAATAGTCAAGGCCAGGTCACAAAGGAAGAATTACAATTTGAGTGATCGTCAGTCCCTCTGCAACCGCAGCCCACAACATTCAGCATTGTCAGGAAATAAGGACCAAGCAATAAAATGAAATTCCCCACTCAGGGGCAGAAAATTTCAGATCCCCGCTGATTATTAATATGATGAAAATTCTCAATCTGTTGAATAAAAGATATACTTTAAAACAGCCTATCACATCTGTCAAATGTTTCGACAAAGTCTTACCTACAACATTCCAGAAAGACATTAATGTGCATTGACTGTTACTTAACAGACAGAACCCAGTAGCCATTTTGTATTAAGCCATCTCCTACAAGCAGCAATGAATTGAAGAGCTCATTAATCTGATTTCGAAGGCTTTCATTGCAGGAGGGATAATGACCCAGACATGAGACAGTGTAATGTTTACCTGAGCCAGCTAACATTGCCTTGATTTAGTATCTCCATCAAATAGTCTTCAAAATAACAAATATCCATTGGACTTAGTTTGTGCCAATGGACCCCTGATAGCATACCTCTGTGTCAGATAATACACTGTCCATAAGCACAGATACATTGCACTATGTAATACATTTATCAACCTCCATTGATATATTTACTTTAACAACCCAAACCCATCTCCAGCCTTAGCCCGAAAGGCTGCAGCAAAAACTTGCATTAGTCGAGTTTTTAAATGTAGTGAAGTATTGCAAGATGTTTTATATGAGTGTTATCTGTTCGTACCAAATAATTATTACCTGCAAGGGTTAACAGACATCATGAGATAAGCTCCACCTATCAAGATTTGAAGGACTATTTCTAGGAGGAGTTAATCAGTGTTCAGGTTGCTCAACTGTCTCTTAGGGGTATACCAGAGTGTTTCAGTTATGGTAATGTGGACTTACTCTTAAGAATAGCTTGAGATCTTACAATGGACTCTCATGTAGTTCAGATATGACGTAACTAACTACTAAGTATTCTACTTGTCAAGACTGAGTCCATCTTCTCCATCCTTCTCCACTTGGTGTCAGTAACTTTGACAAATACCAAGATGGACTACCTAAGGCAACTCAAATGGTTCTGGTGGACATGGCCAAAACTATATATTATCAAACACATTTGACACTGGGAGATAGCAGGAGAAAGTGAGGACTGCAGATGCTGGAGATGAAAGTCAAAACGTGTGGTGCTGGAAAAGCACAGCATCCAAAAAGCAGAAGATACAATGCTTCAAGCATCATTCCTGATGAAGAGCTTATGCTCAAAACATTGACTCTCCTGCTCCTCGGATGTTGCCTGATGGCTGTGTTTTTCCAGCACCACACATTTTGATTCGGGGAGCTATTAGGACAGGAGACCAAAAGCTGAAACTAAGCATAAGGTTTTAAGGAGCATTTTTAATGATGGAAAGAATTGTGTTACATCTCACAGTTAGTGCATCATTCTAAGAGAAGAGACAAAGCATATCATCTAGCTTTAGAAGACGTGTTCTTCTGACATCACTATATTGAAGCATATAAGCTCAAATTCCATCCAGACTGTGCCCACATGGTGCATGAGATGCTGATGGAAGCATCTTGCCCTTTGTTATTGAATAGCTCTGACACCAAAATATCTGTGAATGTAATATTTGTATTTATCATTGAGTTGTAACAAACATCTATTGGATCTTTCATTACCACATTAGTCATGTCTATGATACAGGAGAAAACACTAGTGCTGCACATCAATTAAAAGTAGCCTGCTGGAGGGAACACACACATTAGGAACTAATTTATTTGTTCTTTTCTGAGATGTGGGCATCACTGGCAAAGTCAGTATTTATTGCTCATCCCGAATTGCCCTTGAACTGTGGTTTTGTGACGAAATAGCAGGCATGTTGAACTACTAAAATTGTGGTTAGCAAATAGCTATTCAAAGGTTATGGGTTTGAATCCCACCAGAGTACAGTTCAGGGGCAGCATGGTGGATCAGTGGTTAGCCCTGCTGCCTCACAGTGCCAGGGACTCAGGTTCAAATCTACACTTAGGCAACTATCTGTGTGGAACTTCAACATTCTCCCCATGTCTATGTGGGCTTCCTCCCACAGTCCAAGTACCTGCAGGTTAGGGTGGATTGGCCATACTAAATTTCCCATAGTGTCCAAGGATGTGTAGGCTAGGTGGATTAGCCATGGGAAATACAGTATTACAGGGATGGGTGGGGGTGTGGATCTGGGTGGGATGCTGTTCAGAAGGACATGATGGGCCACATGGCTTGCTTCTGCACTGCAGGGATTCTATGAGCGACTTGACAGATCATTTCATTATGGGGTTTGAGAAGTTTCATAGCTCAGGTTGAGGTTTTGCATGTAGGTTTGCTCGCTGAGCTGGAAGATTCATTTCTAGACATTTCATCACCCTACTAGGTAACATTTTCAGTGGGCCTCCGAGCAAAGCACTGTTGATAATTCCTGCTTTCTATTGAGATGTTTGGAAACGAGAACTCTATCAACAAACACATCGAGTTAGACCCCATCTACCACCCCCTGAGAAAAAGAATGGGAAATGATGTCACCACATGAAATGATGTCGCCATAGGAAATGACATCACCAACCCAAAGAAACCCAAACATATAAATACAAAGCAGGAATTATCAACAGTGCTTCACCCAGAGGCCCATTGAAGGTGTTACCTAGGAGGGTGACGAAACGTCTGGAAATTAACCTTTCAGTTCAGCGAGCAAACCTACATGCATTTCATTATGGGTTTGAATCCCACCACAAAAGAGAATGAAATTTACATTCAGCAGAAAGGAATAAGTCAAGTTGAAAGTGATTCTAAGTGTAAGTATGGTCAGGGTTCACTCAAATACCTGCCTGACCCAGAGGCATGCCTGAGCAGGCTGATTTAAAAATAAACTTAGGGGAGGCTTGTGGTGCAGTGGTAGTGTACATAACTTTGGGCCAGAAGGTTCCAATCCCACTTTCATGGAGGTGTGTCCTAACCTGTCCAAACACATGCTGATTAAGAACATGGTGCCAACTACATTTCTCTGCAGCTAAGGATTGTCCTCTGAGATGGTGGTCATGCCCCTACCTCTGGGTCAGAAGTCCAGGTTGAAGACTCACCCACCTTGGATCTGTGTCATTATCCATTAGAACAGGTTGATTGAAAATAAATTAAGTTCTTCACTGTGTAATGAGACACAATCTGGGCAACAAGAGGCATACATGTGATTCATACAAGTGATTCATTTTATTTTGAAGGAATACAACTTTGAACAAACCTCCCAGGTTAAACAAAAATACATGCAGCTCATGTCTAGACTGGTCAAATAAGGAGTGAAGTAACAAAACAGATGAAAGTGAATCATTTTTTTTATTCGTTCGTGTTCGTAGGACATAGATGTCGTTGGCTAGGCCAGCATTTTATTGCCCATCCCTAGTTGCCCTTGCAAAGGTGGTGGTGAACTGCCTTCTTGAACCACTCAGATTGAAATAAGCAACTGTAACAAACTTAAGGTAATATAGCTAATCAGTGAAGTTGGACAACCTACTCCCATAACATTTTATACAGATGAATTAATAATAAATAATAAGTTACTCTTTAGGGCTAAGAATGAGCATAATAGCTTTACAGAAATAGCAGAGGGCAAGGATAGACAGACCACAGCCTTCACAGTTTGGTGATGTCTGATTTCCATCTGGGAGAGAGGGAGACAGAGATTGGAGACTTTGACAGGTAATGCTGCCAATTACCAAAGCACCTAGCTCCCCTGTGCTGCAGCCAGGGCGTTGGAGCAGACAGTGTCTGTGTCCTTTGAGCCAAGGACATTATATAGGCCAATGCTGGCCCATTGCACACTCTTCATGCATGTCACACAAACACAACTGCATTAACTTTCACCATAGGGAATGTAAGGCTCGAGCTGTATGACTGAGAGAAATAAAACTGGAAAGCTGATGATAACAGGCAGCAGTAGAGATCTGGAGGGAAGAATGTGTCTAAATACGCTTGCATGGTTTCAAAATAAAAAGAAATTCAAGTAAATAAATCATCTCATTGTTGGCAAATTGCAAATAACAGCCCACAGCAACTAAAGCCTGGTGACAGCAGTGTGTGGGAACAGGGTGGAATAATGTTGACCGGAAATGTACAGAACTGTTAACATTTCAGCTGCCTACTTCATAAAATGTAGATTAAGTAAGGTTTCTCCAGAATCAAAACGGTCTGGTAGCCGCGACACTTAGAAATAACGAGAAAGATGATTTTACGTTGACAGGAGCAAGCATCCTCCACAATATACTTTTCTTGCTCTCTGGCCCCCTTTAACTCTTCCAGCTTCTGTGTCACTTGTTTTGCTGAAACACACACTCGTTTAGGAAAAATAATAACAGGGAGAGTGTGTGGTGCAAAGGGTTAACTATACTGATACACTGACATTACCTACTGAGCATGTGTGTGACAAGCTATGTCTTCATGATGTCACAGTAAATGGGATTGAGATCTGATAGGAGATGGTTCCTGCTAACGTCTGCTCTATTGTGTTTATGGAGGTAGTTAATGGTCAATAAAGATTAAAGTTTTGTGTCTGGTCTTTGTATCTTGAGCTCCTAACAATGTTTTTGCAGGGCAAATAGCTTCATTTGTAACCTGTACTGCTCTGATATAATGCAATCTGATTATGTGTTTGAGATTAGGAGTATGATTTTTATTTGGTCCATTTCTCAGTGTAACTATTTAACATCAGACTTTGACATTTAAGGGCTGCATGCTGAAACTTACAGCTCTTTAAAACAAAGAATGACGTTTCTGCCATTAATATTTCACAACAGTGTGTTTTTTAGTTGGACATCTGAACTATATCTGAGATTGGCTGGGGGCAAATGTACCAGGTAATCTAATAATTCCTCACATCTCCATCTATGAGATATCACAATTAGTTCCATGGTATTTGTATGTGAATTGAATCGCACTGTGCCAGTTTACTGTAATGTCGACTTGTCCGGTGGATTTTGGGCATTCACCATCCATTTTAAAATCTGAATCTTGGTTATATTGCCATGGGGAAGTAACAAAAATAGATGCCAGGAACTTTTTAAAGTGCACAGAAAATATCATAAAGAAAGAGTCCTGTAAGGTGGACCAAAGAAAAGAGACTTTTTGTGACTGGATCTGAGGACAAGGGAAGATGAAGGTTTTCTTCCTGTTGTAGGCGAATGTCGAATTTGGGGTCTCTATTTAAAATAAGGGGTCATCTACTTATAACAGAGATAAGGAGTAACTTGTTGTGAGTCTTTGGAACTCTCTTCCTTAAAGCAGAGCCTTTGATTATTTTTAAGGTAGAATTAAATATATTCTGCAAAGTGGTCACCCAGTTTGCGAATCATTTCTCCAATGTAAAAGAGACCTCTTCCCCCACCCACAGACCCCTTCATCCACCTCCAGCACCCTGCCTCCACCTTACCCCACTCTCTGGGCTTTTACCTGCACCCAACCTGTCCATTGAGAACTGTCAATGTGACATCAGTCACCTCAATTTCTCTGCCCGCCTTACTCATTCCAACCTAACTCCCTCCGAATGTCTCTGACACTTCCCCTCCCTTCCTCAATGTCTCTGTTTCCATTTCTGGGGATAGGCTAGCCACCAATATCCGGTACAAACCCACAACTCCCACTGTTACCTTGACTATACATCGTCACACCCTCCTTCCTGTGAAGACACTATTCCATTCTCCCAGTTCCTCCATCTCCATTGTATCTGTTCTGATTATGCCAACTTTGATAAGAGGGCCTCTGAAATGTCCACCTCCTTCCTCAACTGAGCAATTCCCAGCACCATTGTAGACAGGATGCTCAGCAAGGTCTGAACCATCTCCTGCACTTCGGGCCTCAACCCCCTCTACCCTCCCACAACAACGATAGGGTCCCCCTTGTCCTCACCTACCCTCCCACTTCCAGAGGATCATTAGATGCCATTTCCACCACCTCTAGCAGGATGCCATCACCAGACACATATTCCCTTCCCCTCTCTTGTCAGCCTTCCACAAGGACAGTTCTCTCTGGCATACCCTGATCCACTCCTTCATTTCCACACTTCCCCCAATAGCCACACAGCACCTTCCCTGCAACTGCAGAAAGTGTAACACCTGTCCATTTACTTCCACCCTCTCCAGTATGCAAGGGCCCAAACGCACCTTCCAGGTGAAGCAGCACTTTATCTGCACTCCACACAATCTAGTTTATTGTATTCGCTGCTCATAATGTGGTCTGTCCTGCACTGGGGAAATAAACTGCAGACTGGGTGACTGCTTCGCAGACCACCTTCGTACTGTCTGCACAAAAGACACTGAGCTTCCAGTTGCTTGCCATTATAACACACCGCTCTGTTCAGTGTCCAACATCTCTGTCTCAGGCTTGCTGCCGTGCTCCGGTGCAGCTCAGCGCAAGTTCATTTTCCACTTGGAAAGCCTGGTGCCTTCATGACTTAATATCGAGTTCAACAATTTTCGGGCCTAAGCACCTTTCCCCATGTTTTTCTCCACCCCCACATACCAGGCCTTGTCATCAAATGGGCTACGAACTCACACTACCCATTGTCAGCCACAGAATGACCTTTAATCACTCCTTTGTCTGTCTAACTGTTTTTCTCTCTCTTTGGGCTCTACTTCCACCTATCGTTTACTCTCTCCCACCCCAGTTCTGCATAAAACCCATCCTTTTCCTCGCCACCATCAGCTCTGAAGAATAGCTACTGGCCTTGAAACATTAATTCTGATTTTTCTCCACAGATGCTGCCATATGTGCTGAGATTTTCCAGCAATTTCTGTTTTTGTTTATTTAGCCTAGGGTTCTGGATTACAGGTCCAGTGGCATTATCACACCACCGTCAAATTTATTGAATGGCAGAACAGGCTTGAGGGGCCAAATTGCCTATTCCTACCTTGTATTTTCATGTGGCAGGCAGCATCATCTGGATGTTTATTCCTAAGACAGCAACTTGGCCATGTATAAAAGCCTAGTGCAGAATACCCTTGGTTAATGTGCAACCTAGCTTCAGCACACCATTTTTTCTTATCTCCATAAGATCCTACATTTATTGTCATAATCACTCTAACTGGTTGCCTTTCCCTTCTGAACCTAGAAACCAATCACATTTATCCCACTGCTACACGGGATGAGATCTACAAATTGCAAGCAGTGACTATTTCTTTTTTCTTTTATAATGAACGAAAACAGAATTGTCAGAATTGTTCCTCAACCTTAGAGCTCATAAGACCACTCCAATGGAATTAAACTAACAGGGCCATTTGAAATGCAGTCAATGCTGTATACTATAATTCAAAAGCTGAACTAAGGCAGTGACCTGTACTTGAACTGGAGAAACCTTGATTTAGATGTGCTAGGGGTTTGACAAATAGTCAAATACACGAGGAGACTGACTGTTAGCAATACATCTAACCACCACTTTGTCCTACACAGCAAAGTCAACAATTAACTTTGGTTGCCTTGGGTGTTGTAATTTAAGAGTAAGTGAAAGGGTTAACAAGGGCAGGAGATACTCTCAATACTGTCTCAGAGGGAGTACAAGATACTAACTGGTCATGTTTGATATTGAAACACACATTGGGAAGTGCAAGTGGAGGGGTCAAATCTCCCCTGTATTTCAGAACTGAGAACAAAATATAGAGTTTATGATTTATTCATCCCTTTCATGTGAGTCAGATGAATGGTACTTAACACTTGTCTAATCATTAGTCATTTCACATTGGACGAAACTGGGAGGAAAATAATAGATGCTATTTTAATAGAGTTCAATAGTTTTGCAAAGTAGTTAACATACCCCAGAAAGAAAGGTATGTATCATTTTCACTGCAATGACATCAATGTGAAATTGCATTTCAATGTGAATTTTGCCATTTGCTTTGAAATGTATTCGTTGGGGTATTTACCATGAGTATGTTGGTGTGCCAAAACCTGTACTGATGTTTCTCTCAAGTCCTCAATAGCAAAATGATTTGGAGTTCAGTTCTCCTTTTAGGATAGCTTTTCTTCCTGTGGACACCTCCTTGGTGCCATCTTTCAACCTCTCCAGACTGCAATGATGAGAGGCAAAACTCCATGACTAGAGCTAGGGCAAAATTGATATGTGTACCCATGAGCTATATTGAAAATTCACTGCACTGTCACACTTAGTTCAGGAAATATATTGACATTAATCCCATCACAGGGCTGCTAAGATCTGATGTGGACCAAACTGAGAACATAGAAATATTTATGTCACTGATGGAGACCATTTGGCCCATAAAGTCCATTTGAGCCAAAAAGAGTTACACAGCCTAACTTCACCTTCAGCTCTTGTAGCTAATAGGTTCATGAAACAAGAGTTTTTTTTAATGCAGTGAGGGTTTCTGCCTTTGCCAGCCTTTCAGGCATTCAATTCCAAACTCCCCAACACCTTCTAAGCCCAGTGTAGGGCGGCATGGTGGCTCAGTGGTTAGCACTGCTGCCTCACAGCACCAGGGTCCCAGGTTCGATTCCAGCCTTGGGTGACTGTCTGTGTGGAGTTTGCACATTCTCCCCGTGTCTGCGTGGGTTTCTTCCGGGTGCTCCGGTTTCCTCCCACAGTCACAAAGGTGTGCAGGTCAGGTGAATTGACCATGCTAAATTGCCCATAGTGTTGGGTGCTCTAGTCAGAGGGAATGGATCTGGGCGGGTTACTCTTCGGAGGGTCAGTGTTGATTTGTTGGGCCAAAGGGCCTGTTTCCACACTGTAGGGAATCGAATCTAATCAGTTCCAAGTTTTCACCGAACCAAGACACAAGACTGTCATCAATCTGAAATCTCACTTAGGTAGGCCACAAGTAGGTTAGGTGCCAATTAGAAGATATCACTTTGGTAGAGTAAGTGGCACCGTGCTCAAGGTCAGGTTGGTCTTTTGATTGTTCAAACGAACAAGAAAGGGAAGGCTTTGCAGTTAAACAAGCAAAGCCTGATCTTGGAATGCTTGAGCCTGACACTGGTCATTCAAAATTCAGTGTGTTCCCTAACTATACCATCCTTCCCATTGATCAGCATATGAAAGAAGCAAATGCATTAAATATTTGGCTGGAGCTGGTCAAATGGAATAACCATATCAATGTAAACATGCATCAGGGAAATCTGATTGCGGTTTCAGTTCAGTGCATTACTGTGCTGAAATCATTGTCTAAGTGATCACAAAACACGCTTGAATTAAATAGATTATGTAATAGCATACGAGATCATATCCAGTTCCATTTCATTACTTTGATTTCTTTTTGTTTAATCATTCACTAGCTGACCGCAGCATTCTTTGTGGTAGGCAGACACAATCAGGTTGAAAATGGTGCAGCCATAAAGAGGACTCTCAGCTATTTAATGTACATGAGCTGGAGCATCAAATTAAGTATCTTTCTCTGTTCACCAAAGTGTTTGACAGCACAGTACCAAAGGCAGTTATCCCAGCTCCATTATGGTCCTTTAAAATGACTGAGAAACCTAGGTGAAGTGTCAAAACCCAGTGTACAAGAGACCTCCTCTTTCCTGCTTTTGTTTTTAATTGAGGTAAGCTAAGTCGCTGTGACTCTAAGGTGACAACTTGAATTTCGTTAGCCTCTTGTAGTTCTTCTCCCCTCATTGTAGGGTGCCCCAGTGGCTAGCACAGCTACCTCATAGTGTCAGGGTCCCAGTTTAATTCCACGCTCAGGTGACCATCTGTGTGGAGTTTGCACATTCTCTCCATCTCTGTGTGCTTTGGTTTCCTCCCACAGTCCAAAGATCTGCAGGCTAGGTGGATTAGCCATGTGAAATGCATGGTTATAAGATGTGAGGGGGGGGGCATATGGGTGGGATGCTCTTTGGAGGGTCAGTGTGGACTGAGTGGGTAAATGGCCACACTGTAGAGATTCAGTAATTATTTAAGTCAGCAATTCCTCGCTGGAAATTTTTGGATAGTAAGCAGTTCCCTCTAGTTTCTCACCTATCGTTCATGTGAGAATTAGTAGGCTCTTTAATCATAAGGGATTTCACATTCAAAACTCATCCCTACTTATTTTGATGTTCACACTCCCTGCATTCGTTGCCTGATAGCTGGGGTACAGGTGGATTTCCCTTGTCTCTGAGCAGGAATGCTGAGGTAGGTCCTCGAGCAATGTCACCATCAAACTGGCTGGGAGTAACCATCCAATCACAGATGGCAACTGAACTTTTAACCTTCCCATTTGGAGAAGTATACAATTGGGCACCAGTGGAGCGAAAGGAACATCTCACAAACATATTCAGTGCAACCTGTTCGAAGTTGCGGTACATTCCATAAAAGCATCTCGGAACATAAATGTCACTAAAGGTTGGCATCAATAAAATTGCTGTTCAGAATCTGAAACTGCAATGACATTTACTCAGAGAGACTTAACATTCCACTGAAGAAAAGTAGAAATGTGTAAAGGTGGAAGTTGGAATGGATAAAGATTAGGATCAAAAATCTATTTGGATTAAGTTCTATTTTTAAAGTAGAAATAGAACTCTGCAAATGCTTAATCATACAGTTTCAGTGTAGGTGTCCTGAACGGCTTGTATCTTGGATGGGCTATGCAGTGCTGACATTTAAAGCTCCATTTATTTATTGCTAACCGTAACAATATATTTTAAACCTTACTACATTGAACCTCTCTCTGCTGTCTGATCTTCTAGCTTCCACTGTACATAACATTGAACTGATCTAAAACTCTGTTGCCTGTATTCTAATATGTACCCAGTCCCATATCAGCCACCATTCATTGCTCAGTGATCTACAATAGCTCCTGCCCTACCAGTTCCTTAATTTTAAAATCGTCATAAGACAGAGGAGAAATAGACCATTCAGCCCATCAAGTCAACTCTGCCATTCAGTGAGATCATGGCTGATCTGATAATCCTCAACTTCATTTTCCTGGGAGACAGTGAAGACTGCAGATGTTGGAGATCAAAGTCGAGAGTGTGGTGCTGGAAAAGCACAGCCAGCCAGGAAGCATCCGAGGATCAGGAAAATCAACGTTTCATTTTCAAATCTGTCTGTTTCACCCTTGAATATCCTTAGTTACTGAGTCTCAATAGCCTACAACATAAAGAATTCTAGATTCACTACCCTCAGGGAGTCAAAGTTCCTCCTCATTCCCAGACATGTTTTCAAGTACCTTTCTGGAATTGCCCACTCTGTTTATGAGGCCACCTCCAGCCCTTTAGGGGTTTGGGTTCCTCTTCTTGAATGTTCCCCAATTTGAATCAAGGTGGCTGTGTCTTCACATGTGATGTGATAATGCTTCCAGGAAGTGCCTCGGGCCTGCTTCACTATGTTAAAGATGTTATACAAATGCAAAATTATGTTCTTGTCATTGCAATCCCAGAATTATGGATGTTTGAGTAGAGAGATAAAGATTTTCCTACCCTGGAAAATAGGCCCTGTTCCAAAACTAGGATTACATATGACATTGAATGCAGACGGTTATGGGTCAGTGCTGGTATAAATTGGGTGAGATCCAAGTGATAAGGAGTGGTCCCTTGCCCAAATTCCTGATTCCATTGTCCTGGCAAACAAGCACTCCACTCCAACCTCAACTTTCAAGATCACTGCCAGCAAGGCTGGTCACACAGATTTCCTTTCCTCATTCATAAGTGAAGGCAGTTCTTCTTGATGATGTACACAGCTCACAAACCAACTCTAGGTCCTCTTAGTCTGGGCCTAGACCACAATCTACTACGTCATGTTGTGTTATTTGGCCAGATGTGGAAGTATTCAGATAAACTTGTGCTTTGTGCACTTCAGAAGAGAATGCGAAAACACTCAAAATTATTGTTTACAATAAGTATTGAAGAGAATGCTGCAGTTGAGAGAAAGATAGACTGGAGGTTGGCAAACGTGGTGCCACTGTTTAAGAACGGTGGTAGAGACAAGCCAGGGAACTATAGACCGGTGAGCCTGATCTCGGTGGTGGGTAAGTTGTTGGAGGGAATCCTGAGGGACAGGATGTACATGTATTTGGAAAGGCAAGGACTGATTCGGGATAGTCAACATGGCTTTGTGCGTGGGAAATCATGTCTCACAAACTTGATTGAGTTTTTT
>NC_057745.1:7317132-7353779 GCF_004010195.1 Chiloscyllium plagiosum | reverse complement strand
GACAACGTCTTTTCCCTGGGGTCGTGGAGTCCAGAACTAGAGGGCATAGGTTGAGGGTGAGAGAGGAAAGATATAAAAGAGACCTAAGGAGCAACTTTTTCACACAGAGGGTGGTACGTGTATGGAATGAGCTGCCAGATGATGTGGTGGAGGCTGGTACAATTGCAACATTTAAGAGGCATTTGGATGGGTATACAAATAGGAAGGGTTTGGAGGGATATGGGCCGGGCACTGATAGGTGAGACTAGATTAGGTTGGGATATCTGGTTGGCATGGATGGATTGGACCGAAGGGTCTGTATCCATACTGTACATCTCTATGACTCTATAAGTTTGTTGCTGTCCAGTGCATAACTGCAGGTGTGCAAAGATGCAAGTTGTAGATCCTAAGAATTTTAAGATCCAGGGAAAGTCCATTTGGCCACAGAGCGCAGTGGAGGCCCGGACGTTAAATGTCTTCAAGCAGAGATTGATAAATTCTTGATCTCGCAAGGAATTAAGGGCTGGGGAAAGTGCAGGTAAGTGGCATTGAAATGCCCATCAGCCATGATTGAATGGCGAAGTGGATTAGATGGGCCGAATGGCCTTACTTCCACTCCTATGTGTTATGATCTTATGGCCCAGTAAGCGATTTTTGTTTTATTGATTTCAACCACCACCTTCTCTCAACTGCATGGATATTGTGTACGAGAAATGCGAGGTGCTGAGAGAGCCAGCAAGCTGCTTGATCATGATTATGTTAAAATCAATGTTGATTGTGACTTCAGCTGAAATCTTATTCCTTTTCCAATTGGTACCTATGGTAATTTCAATCGATCTGATCCATCTGAAAGGTCAGGTAGGAGGTTAACCTCTCTCCCATTGAATGACCTGACCAGGAACAAAGATTAATGAGGAATTGTCAGAGGAAAAAAAAATCAAAAAAAGATGAAGGGGAGAGGGGTGAAGTAGGGGTGGTGGAAAGAAAGGGAAATCATACAAAATGGAAAGCACACTCCCAGCAGCTCAGTCAGATTGTCCCGTGTGTAATTTAATCCTGCAGACATTTCTTGAAATGCAATCTTGGTTCCTCAATGACACGAGTGAATTTTCACAAGGGTCTCCCACTGATCTAACTTAGTCTCAACCAAAGAGATGGGACACCCATTTAATTCGCAATAATGCACCAGTTTAAACTTGGCCCTTTAAACAGTAATTCACAATGGCAGCAGTGCACAACACATACAAGATGCACTGCAGCCACTCGTCAAGCCTTGTTCACCTGGTCCCTGCAAACCCCCAATCTCTCTTTCCAAGAAGAACAGGCACAGCAGATGCATCACCTGAAAGTTCCCCTCCAAGCTATTCACCATCCTAACTTGGAAATATATCACTGTTCCCTCACTGTTGCGAGGTCAAAATCCTGAACTCCATCCCTAACAGCAATGTGCCAAAACCCCAACAATTGCGGCAGTTCATGAAGGCAGCTCTCCACCACCCTCCCAAAGGCAATTAGGGATGGATAATAAATGTTAGGTTTGCCCTTATACCACAAAAATGCATCTCACTGGTGCAATGCCCTTCAAATGGCCTTAAAAATGATGGGAAAGGGATTCCTGGTGGTCCATTTTGATTGCAATAGTGCCACAGATCATCAATTTTATGAGGTTCCTTCGTGTAATGCTGTCACTCAAGCTTGTCCCCAAGTTCTCAACAGATTGCTTGTTAATATTGCCCATTCTGTTACAAAAATAGAAATTGCTGGAAAAGCTCAGCAGGTCTGATGGCAGCATCTGTGAAGAGAAACCAGAGTAATGATTCAGGTTTGATGACCCTTCCTCAGAACGGACTTCCTGTTAACTCATTTATCATTGTAAGCAATACCCTCCCATACAAAGAAATGCCTTTACAAATTCACTTTTTCTATTGAGGATAAACTCACTGATCCTGTACCCTTAGAGGGGAACCTACCTCAAAGGGAATTGGACAATTGGGCCTCCCATGATGTTGTAAGTAATGTTAATTCTAATTGAGTGCAGATCCTCCGTGGGGTCATGGATCCTATATTACCAGCTGGTCTAAGTTTATGAAGTATTTGCCAGGGTGACAGATATACTTTGATCCTGCCTCAGAACTCAAACCAAATTTGGAATACTCCAGTGATATAATCTGCCTCGTCCATTATTCCTTTCAAAGCATCTGTGAAATTTCCTTTCTGGAAAATGGAAGTAAATCCCAACTGACATTAAATATCTTAGAAAAGAGAAGATTGGGTTGAGGTTAGGGGTGGAGGAGTGGATGTGTAATCTGATGGAGTTGTCAACATTTATCAGAGATTTCAATGGGTACAAAAGAGAAAATGTTTCCACTTGTGGGAAAATCCAAAACTGGGGTCGGAAACAAACGAGAATCATCAATAAATCCAACATTTAGAAATTTGGAACTGTTTACTATAAAGAGTTGTGACAGATGTTACAGATCATTTTAAGGAAAGGTGGATGAACACATGAAGGAGAAAGGAACAGAAAGTCATGCCAATAAAGTTTGAGAGTGGGAGCATCCTTATGGAAAGAATAAACACTCCCACTAGAGCGGTCTATTTCTGGGCTGTAAATTCTACATAATTCAAATTTAATTTTAACACAAATTTGAAACCCCAAAATATGCCAATGGAAAAGGCTATGATGATTCAAATGATTTTAAATTAAAATGGTCTAAAGCTATGTTTAATCTCTTACAGGCTCCAATTTACTGGCTAAAAGAGGATGTGAATGTTTTGTAATGTCAACCAACTCCTATTTCAGTCAAGAAACCTGGCTTCATTTCTCAGTTAGGAGGCACAAACATCTCATGAGCGAAATGAGAGATGGCAACTTTTACTGATCATTGGCCTCATAATTATTACAGACAAGTATAACATGGTTAGAGCATCATCAAATTGAATATCTTAGTATATCTTACCAATATACAGAGAGGAATCCTTCCTTTGGACATGATCATCTATGTAAGACACGCCAAGAGGTTGGACTGGTGTAGCACCAATACCTAATAGGACTTGGGCTCCAATTAGTAGAAGGTACATCATGTTGGTAGAAGTCCTGTTCCTGCAGATTATCTTGGCCTCCTGTTCTTGGCTGTTTGCTGATATATTTGCAACACACAGGTCTCGGCCTTCTAGTCCCCAGGGAATCTCCCCAGATTCATACTTGTACTGGTGAGTTAGGAACTCCGGCAGGGCGGATAGCAAAGCCCCCAGGGCCATTACGATGCCCCCACATCCTATCAGGCGCGGCCTGTGCCCTCTTGCCCCAAAGTAGCTCACAAATAATATCAGGGCTAAATTTCCAATCTCAAAGCTGCTGGCAATAACACCAACGTCAGCGCTCTGTAAGTTAAATCTCCTCTCCAGAGTGGTGAGCACGCTAACCTGCATAAAGAAAGAAGTTCCAGAGTTACATGGAATTGATCATTCAACAGCAAGGCAGTAATCAGTCATCATACAATCAGGTAAATTTTACATGGCAGGCTAGGCCGGAATCAAAATGAAGCAACCTCCAGCATTCCAAATTACCCTCTGTGGAACTCCATGCAACAATGGTGTATGGGATTAAGAGCGCGAAACAATTTTTTTTGACTATCTTCTTCCCTGCCAAAGCCCCCTGTAAAAGAACTTGTCATAATTCCACACTACGTAGTGCCAAACTGGCACCCTTACCTCCCCTGGCATTGGGGATCAGTTAGCTCAGTTGGCTGGGCAGCTGGTTTGTGATAGGATGATGCCATCATTGTGGGTTCAATTCCCACACGCACTGAGATTAACCATATCGGTCCCACTTTCTCAGCCTCACCCCACGTCTCAGACCCTCAGGATAAATCCCCATGAGTCATCTCTTTCCAATGAGAGAGCAGCCCTTATCTTTTACATTATCCTTTGAATCTGGTGTTGGGAATTTAAAAAAAGAGAGACTGGTTACTGAATTTTAGCCATTGTGCCTTCGAATTGAGTCTAGACTAGGATGGAAGCCTATTAGTAGCTGGCTGTGGTTTCTAGTGAAAGATTACTGATACTCCATTGCTGGGCAGATTGAGACTTGCATTGGCGGACGTGCAATCTTTCAGAGAGGCAACTGATGCTTTGTCTACCTGTTCCCGCAGTAGGGCGTTGAAAGATTCCATGGCACTACCTGAAGAACAGAAGTGAGTTTTCCCTGAGTCTGGACTAATACTTATCCCTTAATGATCCATTCTGATTTGCATTCAAGAATCAGAACATGTAATCAATTTGAGGCAGAATTTTCACCCAGAGGGTGGTGGGTATTTGGAACTCACTGCCTAAAGGAATGGTAGAGATGGGAATCCTCACAAAGTATTTAGATGAGCACTTGAAATGCCGTAACATACAAGGAAACGGGCTAAGTGCTGGAAAATGGGATTAGAATAAATAGGTTCTTGATGCCAGGCATGGACACAATGGACTGAAAAGCTTCTTTCCATGCTGTGAAAAATCTACAACTCTGTAACAGTAGTGGCAATGCTTCATACAATCGTTCCTTGATTGTATAGTATGTCCTTCTATGTTAGTTTGCCATAGAGTGGAACAGTAAAACTGGAGCCTAATCATTGCACACTTTTCACTTCCATTTACAGAGATACACTTACAAACATTGTACCTCTAAATCCAAACACCACAACTTCATCTGCTCTTGTAGATAGCAGCATAAGTGAATCCCCAGGAAATAGTCACAACTTGATTTTATAAAACATTCATTCACAGGATGTGGGCATCGCTGGCCTGGCTGACATTTATTGCCCATCCCCAACTGATCTGCAAAAAATGCTGGTGAGCAGCCTTCTTGAGCGATATAGTCCTTGGGTCATAGGGACACTCACAGTGTTGTTAGAAAGAGAATTAAAATTAAGTACTCAATTAATATACAACAGACATATATTGGGATGCCCAGCGGTTGTGCCAGGTGGTATAGAAATGCAAATCTTTTGTTCTCTTGGGGCATGACTAATGCCCCTGCACTCTGGGCATGCCCTAATGTTAACGACATAGTTCACCCATATTCAAGTTTGATGTAAAAAGTCATTATGAACACCAGTTTATGCCAAATTTATGTGAAAACCGGAGTTTTTTTAAGAGTAAATCTTCTTTAGATTACTTCCTGTTACTACTTGATTTCTAAACAACAATCTCTCTTCCAAAGAAAACAAAATGGTAAACAGAGCAGAAACTTATGTAATTTAAAATTTGCAACTATGTCACCTCTGTGAATAATTGTTCGGTAGTAACTTTTCTCAATCTGCATCAAGTCAAAATGGACAGATTAGTGGAAATCCAAATAAAGATTTTGCCAAATTTGTTTTCAGGAAGCTGTAGGATGGTCTCATGACACCTCACCTTTTGGTTCTCTATTTAACTGGGTCAGTAAAGCACAAATAACAATCTTTTGGAACACAGACAGGGATGTGTTCAGATGCACAGTGCTAAAGTCTCATCCTGTGAAATTGCATACCTGATGTGTGTTGCCAGCTGTGACAATGCCTCATTTAGACTCATACTGATGACTTCCTGTCCATTCATATTAATAGTAGTGAACCAACTCCTAAGGCTCTAGTTGTGCAAGCTCTGGAGAATACACACATACAGATTTGAATTTAGTCAATACTGGTTATCTGCTGCTATTAGCTTGTGAGCTATCTATGGAGTTTAATCCTAAATTAATCTTGCCAATCTATATCAATCTCAAACACATCTTAACTGCAAATTAAATCAGCAAACAATGAACATAGGATTACTGTAATAGAATAAACTGTCTTTGCAACCTGTGTTATTTGTTTTATCAATAATATCCAACTACTATTTACACACTCATTAAGGGATACCTTTTAGGTTTTCACATAATCAAATTTATTCCCAATGAAGTAAAAGAAAATATAGATCAGGTATGGGCATGTTGACATTCCTCTATAGGCAACATTAACTCCAGTGTCAAAATCAAAAGCAGATGCTGGAAATTAGAAACAAAACAGAAATTGCTGGAAAAGCTCAACAGATCTGGCAGCATCTGTGGACAGAAATCAGAGTTGACTTTTCAGGTCCAGTGTTCCTTTCTTAGAACTTCAGTCTTTAGATTTAAGTGTTGCTAACTATCACTCTAAGCTCTTTTATCTGACTCCTTTGGTAACGGGTGAGAAATAGTTAATTCATTCAACAGCTTGCGAGGGCCGTAAAGGGAGACTGGTCATGTAAATATATTCCAAATTGGTTGAAAAATGACAGTCAGCAGATTCCAAACGTTAGCATTATTCACCCCTCGTCGTAAACCAGGTGGTACAATCCTGACAGATCCTTGATGAGATTTTACAGTGAAGTGGGTTCAAGGCTCATTTGATGGACTTTAACAAATACCCTTGATAGGTTATCCATCTCTCTGGACTTCAGTCTCAAGGATGTAATTAAAGACGATAAGCTGGATGGAGTACTAGCTATACCAAAGCTATTGACAGAGCAAACGTAGCAACTGGTAAAGGGTAAGGTGGGACTCATGTGTCACAAAAAGTGATTAATACCTTGAATAGTCTCCAGGTGAGGATGAAGGAAAACATTGTGCAAACAACTTTTATCAAAATCCTCGGTCTTACAATTGATCATAATTTCAACTGGACTAGCTATGTAAATTCTGTGATGACACCAGCAGGCCAGGACCCAGGAATTCTGTTGCAAGTAACTCCCCTTCTATCAGGAGTGTGATAGCATAGTCTTCACTCGCCTGCATGAATGCAGTTCATTACCACCTAACTTACTCAACACCATCCAGGACAAAGCAGTCTGCTGGACTGGGACCCCCCTCACAACCTTTTGACTCATTTCATTCACCACTGATATACAATGACAGCCGTATGTACCATCTACAAGATGCAGCAACTCACCAAGGCTTCTTAGACAGCACCTTCCAAATGCAAGATCTCTACTACTTATAAGAAGGGCAACATATGCGTGGGAACACCACCATCTGCAAGTTCCTCTCCAAGCCATACACCATCCACTCTTTGAAATCTATCACCATTCCTTGACTGTCATTGCCTACCGAACAACACTGTGGGTCGACTAACACCTCTAGGACTGTAGAGATTCAAAACTACAACTCGCTATCACTTTCACCAAGGCAATTAAGATTTCAATGTCACCAATGCCCACATCCCATAAAAGAAGAAAAACTCTGAATAACTATCAGTGATTGAGAGTATGGGGATATTGTGGAGTTGGTGAGGGGAGGCTACTCCTGCTGCCACTGGTTTCCTTAGTACAATGATGCAGATGGGCCAAATGGCCTCCCTAATCAGTGCTTACGATTGTAATGAACATTATTTTCCTCATGAGGGAAGATTCACAAAGTTAAAGCTTTATAGTCTGTGAGAAAAAGTTGACATGGATCTGGAGGACGCTTGGAAGAGTGAGGAACATCACTTATATTTTTAAAAGGATATATGTCACTGATGAAGTAACTTCTTGGCACAACTTCAAGAAAAACAAGAATAAAATTTGAACTGGGGAAAGACAAACAGTGTTTCAATTTTTTTATGCTGGTACTTTCTTCTGGTCTGGAAAACTCAGCTCAGAAGCATGGCAAAAGCAGACTTGACAGTATCTTTAAAAAGGGAAATTGATATACATTTGAAATGGACAAATTTGCACAGCCTAGGTAAATAATTTGTAATATGAAGTAAATGGATAGTTTTTGTCTAAGATCCAAATGTCTTATTCTGTGCTGCAGGTTCAATGATATTAAGTGACAACACTTCTTTACTCAAAGGTTGATAAATATTTGAAATGTTTTACCAGAATAAGTAGTGAATTGGGAAATCCATGAATGCACAATATAAAGCAGCATGCTGGGATGTTGAGTAGCAATACAAGAATGATACATTTCATTGGCTGAATCACTTGTTTCCCATCTTTACAATTTAATACAATCCTTTAATGATGACTGTCATCATTCAAAAATTGAACAGCTGACTGTACCAGTTACTCCAGTAGGTCAGGCTGACATCATAAGCAATGCTAAAAGCCAGAAATAAACTTTATCCAGCATGAATGCACCAACACACAGCAAAGGTAACTTAAAATGCAAGTTCTGTCTTTCTTAAAAGAATGCTCAAGCAAATTTGTAGGCAGCCAGCGGTTTACTGATTTCCCAGCATTATCACCCACTCCCATTTGGAACATCAAAAAGAAAGCTTTTATCCCTGGAACTGGGATCTTGCTTCTGATGTCCAACCCCACAAGCTTTATGAAGAATATTATGCAGAAGTGAGATGAAAAGGAACTAAGCACTTTGCCTCTAAATGCCTCATCAATTGAAAGGGCAAGGGCAGCAGCAGTACCAATTCTGTACTTAGCTGCTCACCAGCAGGAACAGCACAAGAGATCTGTGTGCTGTCATTCACGGATTACGGAAATGTACGTAAAACAATACTACATTTCTTACTGTGACCTCACAAATTAATCCGATTACAGCAATAAGCATTCATGACTGTAAAGGGAGGAAATTTGCCATTAATTGTGTATGTACCATGGTAGAATGTAGAATTGCCTTTCACTGACAAGGATTTGGAATCAATGAATGAAATTGGTTTTAAACTATCTGTGTGAATTAAACATAATTTTTAAAAATAACTCAAATAGCACAAGAAACTGCTTTTCCATCACCATAAGCTGCGTGAATTCTGTCGTAAAGAACTACATAGAATTAACAGCACAATGTCAGGTTACTCAGTCCAACTGTTCCGTACGAGCAGTGATGCTCCATTCAACTCTGCTCCCAACCTATACAATCCCTCTAACTCACTTCCTTATCTTTGCTTTTCCCTTGTATTTATGAAGCATCCTCTGAAATGCATTTATGTTCTTCAGCTCAGCACTTCCATGTTCTATATCCTTATCACTCTTGAGTTAAAGAAGTTTCTACTGAATTTTTAATTGGATTTAATAGTGACTTTCTTGCATTTATCATCCTTTATGTTTGACTGCATATAATTGAAAATATCTTCTCTATACTGAAGCTATTGGGCTTCTTCAACATTTAATGCCGCCTATTAGGTCACCCCCTAAACCTTTTTTTCTCAAGGTGATTGCATCATATGAAATAGGAACAGGAGTGGGCCATTCAGCCCATTAAGACTGCTCGCCATTCAGTAAGATCATGATGATCCAATCATATCCTTAACTCCACCTTCCTGACCATCCTCCATAATCCTTGACCCCCCTTATAGATCAAAAAATGTGTCTAGCTCAGTCTTGAATATATTCAATAATGCAACCTCCATTGATCCCTGGGATAGAGAATGTCAAGACCTAATAAGCTTTCGAGAGAGAAAGAAAATGTCTTCATCTCCATCAGAAATAGGAGGCTCTTTATTTTGAAACATAAACATATTTGATCCCAATTCTTTTCAGTCTTTTCTGATTGTCTTAAGTTGAGGAATTTGTTGACTCTTTTTGTATCTTCTCCAGTGCCTCTATATCCTTTGTGTAAGAAGACAACCATAACTGTCTATTACTTATTATGGTAAAAATAAACAGTCCTTTCCTGGAATTATTAATGAGCATCTCCCCATTCTCACCTTCCTCTTCTCCCTTTAGTACAAACTTATCTCAAGTTAAGGCTACGGGGGCAAAAACTATTGGGTTCATTTAAGAAGCAGTTGAATTATGTGATTGAGAGGGTACTGTCTAAATGGTTAAACTGGGTCAGCTAAATAGTCTTCCTTATCATATCCACCTCTTACTTTATATTGGGGCACAGGTTATTGAACAAGAATTAATATAGCATGATCCTTCATCATTGTTGCTGTTCACAAAATGTGAACAGACCTGCTGTGCATTTCAACTGAAATTCATGGCAATCTTGGGTCTTAATTCTCCACTTCAACCTGTTGAAGATTGTGTATTGTTCTAATAATCACAATTACAGGGTTTATAGCAGCAATTTTTGATATCTAGCAGAGGTACTGTTTAGCAGCATGAAGCGTAATTAGATCAGCTGATTTCAGATTCTGAAATGTTAAATAGAACGGCAAGGCTGTAAGATTAGTTAATTGATCCCAGGCATGAGCTAATGGTCCAGCGTGGGGAATCACAGACCTATATTTTTAGGTTCAAACTGCTTTGGTTCACTTATTGGTCTGTGCTGTACAATTTTAACATGGAATTCCTTCTCTAAACCTCTCCAATTCTCTACCTACCTCTCTTCTGCTTTAAGGTATTCCTCAAAAACCTCTATCCCTCTGTTCAAGATTTCCAAAATTTCTTTACTGCATGCAATGTCAAATTTTGTGAAGTGCCAGGACAATTTTCTCAACTTCTAGATAATATAGGAAATGCAAGTCATTGTTGATATTTTCCAGGGAGACAAGACTTGGGAATGTGCAGATACAGATAATGACCATTACGGTCCTTCTGTTCATGTCCAAAGTTCAAATGTACACTGTACTTCTCTCCAGAGTGTGGATTTTATTAATCCCAGTGCTGGAATAGAAGACAGTACTGAAGAATTGGTAAAATTATGGGATAAAATAATTCCGTGGACTCTACAGAGCTCTTTACCTGAATATCAGACGATGCTTCCAACTGCTGAAGCACCTCTCCAAGATGGCTAGAATGCAAAGTGTATTGTTATGGTGGTGCTGGAAAAGCACAAGGTCAGGCAGCATCTGAGGAGCAGGAGAATTGATGTTCTGGGCAAATTTGTTGTATGTGTATTGTTATTACCTGTCTGAAAGCATGGTAGTGTCAAGGTTCAGTCACTAGATGACTAATGCAGGAAATACACAGTCAAACGCACAGCTTGCTAACTGGAATTCTGTTTTAAAACTGTTACTATCTAACTCTGAAATTTCTTCATCCATGTTTACAGTTTCCCAATAGACTGCAATTTGCCAACAGTTTCAGCAGGCAGCACCACATCTCCTGTTTTTATTTTGGACAGCAGGCAATTGTGGTTCTTTCCTCTTCTGTTTTACAGCCTTGAATGCATCAGCCTACAAAATAAGATGGTAACTGATACCAGCAGAGATCTATAACTAAATGGAAATGCCCCACCAAGGATGGCAGTGACCCATACCTTGATCTGTTTTCATCCTAAGTTAGGGCAATCGAATACCATTTCATTTCAACTGTGTAAATAAAGCAACCAGGGCACAGTCGGAATTTGTCTCCATGGTTGGTCTCGGGAGTGACATTAAAATAAACAAACTGAAAGGTCTTGAGTTTGATCTGTGACTTGTAACAATATTATCCAGTGTGGAAGTAAAGGAAACCTAATGACCTTGATACATGTGAGGGAGGAGAATAAGGTAGTGCGGGGAGGATTAAAAGAAAGACTTCCATTTCTTTAGCAATTTACACAACCATTGGATGTCTCAATGCATGTTACAGGAAATTATATAGGAAATTATGCCCTAACTTAAGATGAAAACAGATCAAGGTATGGGTCATTGCCATCCTTGGTGGGGCATTTCCATTTTCATTTAGTGAGAGATCTCTGCAGATATCTGTTAGCATCTAATTTTGTAGGCTTTTTGACTTGCATTCACAGATGTAATACAGGAAACACAGCAGCTAATTTGCACCCCACAAGCTCCCTCCGACTGAAATGTAATGATGGCAAAATAGTCTGTTTTTCAGATGCTAATTTGAGGAGTAAATATTGATTAGAATCCTATGAATAACTCTTCTCCTGCTCTTCAAAATAATACCACATGGGATTTTTTCCATTTATCCTTCTATTAGATGTGGGTGTCATTGTCTGAGGCAGAATTTATTCTCTATCCCTAATTGTTCTTCAGAAGATAACAATGAACACCTGAACACTTTCTCAAAGTATTTGCAATCAATGCTGCAGGTAAACGCACAGTGAGCAAGAGAATCCCTGGGTTTTGACCGAGTGATAGCAAAGGAGCTTTGGCATACACCTGAGAAGCAGATGGGCCTCAGTTTACTAGCCCATGCATTGGATAGCACTTCCACAATGTAGTGCACCCTCAGCACTATACTGGAATGTCAGTCTTGCTGTGTGTTTTGTGCTCAAGCCCTGGAGTTGGACTTGAACTTGGGGCTTAGTGCAAAGAGGCTTTGCAATATGAATGATCTCATGTTGGGTTAGGATTGACAAATCTATGTGAGTGGAAGATTGACCACATGAACTCCTGACTGCATCAATCTCACCTCCATACACTGCCCTTGCTTGTCTATCACTGTCTCTCGCCACCCGGAAAGTGAAAGGACTTTTTAATACTCTGTTAGTTGACTCTGGACTGTCAAAAAAACGTTGTTTTTCTGATCTTCAAAATATTTATTAATGATGAACAAATGTATTCATAAGAAATGAACAAAAACACACACAATGCTGTTCAGTGATCTGATGATTTTTCTCTCTACATGAGTATGCTGGAAATTAATTCCAGGTCACTCCCAGAGAGTTGGTAACCGTACATTAAATACACAGATCTCCCCCTATATATTCTCCCATTCTGGAAGACTGCACTTTACAATGAACTGCACCAAAAGTGCTTTGGCAACAAAAGTATGTCAGGGGTTAGGGAACCCCAGAATGAGTAATTCACCTTGTCTTCCCAAAAACTGTCCACTATCTACTAACACAGGTGACGAGTGCGATGAAATACCCCCCATTTCCTTGGGTTCAGCTCCAACAACACTTGAGAAGCTTGACACCATTCAGGTCAAAGTAGTCACTTTTTAGGCACCACATCAATGAATGTTCAGCCCCTCCACTGCTCACATTCAATAGCAACAGTGTGTGTTTTCTACCTAAGGCAGGGCAGAAATTCTCCAAGGTTCTTTCGTCAGCACCTTCCAAACCCCTAACCACTGCCATCAAGAAGGACAAGGGCAGTTGAGACATGGGAACACCATCACCTGCAAGTTCCCTTCAAGACACTCACTATCCTGATTTGGAAATATCTCTCCAGTCCTTCGGTGTCGCTCGATCAAAATCCTGGAACTCCCTCCTTAAAAGCAATGTGGATCTACCTACAGACATGGACTGCAGTGGTTTAAGAAGGCTGCTCACTACTACCTTCTCAAGGACAACCAGTGATAAGTCAGTAAATGCTGGCCAGTCCATATTGTCCATATCTCATGAATGAATTGTAAGAAGTGAAGGTTATATCTCGTAAATGTCTCTAACCTATCTCTAACCCTGTCCATATGATCCTAACTAAGTTTGGACATACCAGCAACAAGCAACACACAAGTTCCAAGAATGAACTAAATAAAAACTGTGGTTAGTTAACACAAAACTTTATCTTTGAGCCTGTGGGTTAAAGAAGGGGGGAGCTGCAAAGGGTTAGAGCAGGAGAAAGTGAGATAAGATGAAGGTTCAGCAAATTGTAGAAATGTGAAGCGTGCTTTGTTCACTGGATCAATGCCTTGTGGAAAATGTTGGCAAACACTTAATTTTGTTGAATGAGGAGGCAGATAAATTGTGTCCCGCCATCAGCTTATTGCTAAATAATAAGTTTTGTGGTGCAGCGGTATATTACCTTACCTCTGGGCTAGGACACCTTGGTTCAAGTCCGAATCTGCTCCAGAGGTGTATCATAACATCCCGAAGCAATTTGACTTCATAAGAAAAGAACAAATAATGTGATAGTGCCCAGAATTTAAGCAAAATGATGTTCCCACTCTCTCCCTGCAGGGGAGAAAATTTCAGTGTGTGGCAGTCACAATAGTTGTGGGGACTTGGAGTAATGCAGGCAATAGATTGTTAAGATTACATTTCTAGCGTCGATTTACTCAGGAATTGTAATTTTCAGACTGAAGCGCTCGGTAGGAATGCACTGAAAATTATATTTGAAGTGATAACTTTAAATAGTTGCTAATCCCAACATATTGTCTGTTTTCAAAACAGAGTTGATTAAAATAATTTGAAAAGTTGCATTTTGTCTCTGCTGATTGTAACTAGGACCAAATCATATCTTAATTATTCATGATTTTATGGAAACAAAGCAGAAGCTAATTCTATTAAACTGCAGTCTTGAGCCAACATGTATTTACATCCAACAGTCAATTAATAAAAAGATAGAAACAGGAATTAATATTGAATAAATATTGCTGCAAGAAAAAATAACTTTTCCCTCATTGTATCACAAGGCTCGACCTAGAGCTGTACATTTCAAGAATACCTCACCCATGATTGACATCAGAAGAAATGCAGCAAATAATTACTGTAAGAGTTAGTGTCACACAGCAGTTCAAGGACTGTCCAACGTTTTTCATTACTTGATTGCAGCAATTAGCAACGTGAGAAATAATTACGAACAGCATTTGCAACCTTAAATCTTTAAAAAAAAACCTAGGCTCTGTCTTAGTGAGTCTAATGAAGAAACTCTTGAAGGATGATGCCCAGGAGCAACTTTCTCTTGTTTAAATATGTCACTGTTATGATTCCTGTGTCCTCAGTCCACCAGCGCTATTCTGCAGCAATCTAACTGCCTGTTGCAACTCGAAGGTTAATTCAACCAACTCATCTTCTCATTGATTTGAATGGAGTCAGAGCCATAACCACTAGCTGCTCACCCATTTCAGAGAGGGAGCTAATGGAGACAGTATCTTATATCAGGAGAATTTGGTGTCCTAATTTCCTGTCAAACTTTATGACATGGATATATATTTTCAGCAGGTTCCAGCCCATTTAATCCATTTCAATGTTGTTTAAGCCATTCTGTTTGCAAGGAAACAAACATATTTTGGCTAATTTTCTCAGAAGGCTTTTGTAGTTTTTAATGTCGGCTTGATTAAATGGATCGGGATGGATTACCACTCCAATTCTATGCTGCCTGTGACCATATTGCTTTCACTGGGCCCAGAATTTGCTATTAAATAAATGGCTAGGTTGATGTCACAATTCTCCGCAATGTATGAATTCTCAAGCAATGTGAGGCAAGGAAGACAAACCCTAGAATTGTAAATTGTATGTTTGGATGATTTTCATAAACGATACACAAGTGAACCTGTGAGAGACGATTTCGGTACAAACAATTGAGATGTGCATGACCCCAAAGTCTAAGGGGAATAGAGCCATAGGGGTAGGGTAAAACATGCTTCTCTATAATAAAGGACGAGACATCTGTACGGATTGATAAGACCACTCACGTTGACAGAGTAGAAAAACAAGTCCTTGATTGATAAGACCACTAACTCTGACAGAGAAGAATAAGTCCTTGACTGATAAGACTACAGGGTAGAAAAACAACTCGGGAAACTGTTGCAGACTTTGTGAGAATGTGAACCTCGTGACTCTTTAGAGCTATAGAGGGGAGGGACTTGTACTGTATTTAATCAGAAACATTGTTAGCCTGGGGCGCCTTTTTCTCAGAAGGGTGCCCAACTCTGCAGACTTGCTAATAAAACTTTGTTTTCCTGAATTTGTCTAGAGCGATTATTGAGAAGCGATTTTCGTTTCTAACAGAACCCTTGGTAGAACAACAGTCATTTCTAAGCCAATATTACAGGCTGCTACAAAACTAAGAAGTTCTCAGTAATAAAATATTGTATTGTGTAAGATTAGGTAGGGTTTAAAAAGATATGGGCCAAATGCTTGCAATTGGAACTAGATTAATTTAGGATATCTGGTCGGTATGAATGTGCTAGATTGAAGGGTCTGTTTCTGTGCTGTCCATCTCTATGACTCTATGATATATAGACTCACTTGTCTTCTACACAACATATCAGTGCTCCAATACAACCAATTCATTAATTTCCAAGTGTTACTGTTTTTCTACTTGGTTTTCCCTCTGGATTGTTCATTCCTGTAGATCGTTAGACATGCTGAGAAGGACCTAATGCACCAAAATCCATCTTCCAGTACATTGGCGGACTTGGTTATAAATAGAAATCCAGAGATATTAGCAATGCTTCACTGTTCATTTGTCAAGAACACAAGTGCCGATTCAGATGCAACTCAACACACTCCATTCACCGGGAATATTGACATGCAATACTGGTAGAGAAATTCACTCATTTTTCTGTTTCTCTTTTCAATGCAACACTCTCCCAAACACTTTCCCCACCTGGACTTCAATTTTTTTTGTTAAAGTTTAAAGATAGTAACAGCTATCATTTGATTACCAGGATTTTCTGAGCTAACGGTTTGTTCGTACCTGGATTTATCCGAAACATAGGAAAAACAGTAGGCTATTCAGCTCCTTGATGCTGTTCTGTCATTCAATTATATTGACTTCAACTTGAGTACTACTTGCAGTTCTGGTCACTTCATTACAGGAAAATGTAATTCCACTAAAGAGGCTACAGAGGAGATTCACAAGGATGTTGCCAGGTCTGGAAAATTGTAGCTATGAGGAAAAATTGGATGGGCATAGTTGTTGAAGTAGGGGAATCTAAGGGGAGCTTTGTTTGCGATGTACAAGATTGTGAAGAGCTTGCATAGAGTGAATTGGAAAGGCCTATTTATCTCAGCAGAGAGTGACATGGGGATGTTGATTTAATGTAATTGGTGGAAAGGTTAGAAGGGAGATTAGAAAATCTTCTTACATCCAGAGGGTGGTGGGGATCTTGAACTCCTAGCCTGAAAAGGATGGTAGAGGCAAAACCCTCATCTCCTTTAAAATGATGTGGATAGGCACCTGTAGTGCCATAACCTGATGTAGACCAAATGCTGGAAAGTGTTATGAGACTAGGTGGTCCACCTTTGGGATAGCAGAATATAACGGGCTGAGAGGCCTCCTTCAGTGCCGCATATACACCATGAATCTGTATGGCTGGCCTGTGCCCAATTTTCACCTACTGCCTTTGCTCTATTTCCTTTGATAATCTAACCTAACAAAATCAAATGATTGTGATTTTGGAGAAGATTTGTAGCTCAGGTTGTGTATCAGGTTCTAAATTAGCTAACTGAGCTGGTAGATTTGTTCTCAGATGTTTGATCACCATGCTAGGTAACATGATTAGTGAGCCTCTGATGAAGTGCTGGTGTTCTGTCCCTCTTGCTACTTATGTGTCTTGGTCTGTTATGATGGGTGATATCATTTCTGGCTCTGTTTCTGAGAGATTGGTAAATAGGGTCCAAACCAATGTGTTTATTGATGGAGTTCCGATTTGAATGCCAGGCCTCTAGGAATTCTTGTGTGTCTTTGTTTAGCCTGTCCCAGGATGGATGTATTGTCCCAGTCTGGTGTCCCTCATCATCTCTATGTATAGATACTAGTGATAGCTGATCATGTCTTTTGTTGGCTCATGTATGGAAAATGGCCTTAAAAGCAAATGATCTCAGACTTAAATTTTTCAATAGAGCCAATATTGATATTCTTGTTGGAAACAAGTTCTAGATTTCCACGATCCATAATGTGGAATGATACTTCTGAATTCACTTGTAATTGGTCTCCTTACTTTTAAGATTGTGTTCTTTTGATGGATGTATCCATCAACAAAAATAACTTTTCTACCTATCCTATTGATTCCATGAATCAAATTAAATACATTGTAATGCAAGAGAGAAGAAAATGTTCAAGCAACTGCCCTCATAAACTAACCCTCTGAGACCCTCAGTGAGCAGCAATAACCACCAGGCCATATGTGGTCAGCATCTGTCCTTATTAACTTGCCTTCAGCTGCATCTGATAACTATGCGCACAATATTTACGACTGGCAAAAGAATCGGTTGTGAAATGCGAGAACACTGTCCTGTGCAGTGAACAGTTATGATCTTGAGTGCACAGACTGAAAGTGTGGCAAATTCAGTTGTGGCTTTTGAAAGGGAATTAGATCAGCTCTTGAAGGGGGAAAAGTTGCAGGCCTACGGGTAAAGGACCAGTGAGTCAGGCTCAATAAGGTGCTCGTGCAAGGAGCCAACATAGACCTGACAGGCCAATGACTCCATTCCGTGCTGCAACTGTTTCAAGATTCATGATTCACTAAAGTTACAACCCTACAGACTCTATGAAAATCTGCAAATGCTGCAATTGAACTTCCATAAAACTGCTTTGACAGTGATGAAGAGTGAAATTAAATATCCTCAAACATTAGCTGAGATTTTCCAGCTCTGACGTGTGCTAGAAATGCAGGTTTGGAAACAGCATTTTGCAACCTGTGTGTTGAAGCGTATACATATAGAGTCTGCTGCTGAACATGCTGCATACTACTGAAATGAGAAATGTATATTTGTAACTGGGTCAGTTTTAATGATTTGCGAAGCACTAAGTTTCCAAAGGAACTGCATTCTTTACTTAAAATGCAAGGATTTGCAGGACTATGATCAGGGGAGTGGGACTTTACTGTTAGCTCTTTCAGAAGGTTGGTATAGACTGGATGGCCTGATTAGGCTGCTTGAATGCCAATGATTCAATCAATGTAATTCCAAACTGGGTACTTTAAGTATAATGGGGATGGATAGTGCAGTGAGTTGAAATCCACCTTTCATCTCTTGGCATCTCTTGGGCACTACTTCCGCCATCTCTTGCTGAGATTAAGGACTGCACTGTACTTTCTAATGTCTGCATGTAAGGCAGGACCATTGGCCCGTAAGAGAGGCATGAAGCAAACAGATTTCTTTGAACTTCCTACAGTTTATATTGAGCTTGACAGCATTGTATGTTTTCCTTTGCGCTGGGACTAGGCTCCTATATTTACAAACACATTACCTAAATACTAATCTGTTAATGACAAGCCCTGCAGCATCACTCTACAACAGCTGTATAAATTGATCTTTCTGTGCATAAATCCACAATGAAAACAATGCCTCCTAGCCATGGGAAATTATTAATCTTGATAAAGAACAATTTCTCTACCATAAAAGACCTGCAGGGTGAATTTGGAGGAGCAAGCAGTATACAACAGAAAGGACATTTTCTAATTACCACTTCCTTTAGTGGTGACTTCTTAGATATTTTTACGCAGGCTCATGATTAGTAAGTAGGAGACCAACATAAGGCTAGAACATTGCTAAATGCAATAGCTTCAAGCTGGTGTCAGATTCTGTGATGCAAAAATTAAATAACCGGTCCCTAATTCAGGATGAAACAGACAAACTTAAAACAGACAAAGGTGAATACCCCTCATGCATCTCCAGAACAGTTTCCACAGAGAGAGATGGAGACAGCAGTAGATGGGACAACAATAAAAGGTGCACACAGAAAGACAGGGAGAAGCAACGGAAAAGCATAAATGCAGAAAGGCAGAAACAGGGAGAGCAAGAAAGAAATGAACAGGGATAGACCGACAAACAGAATATAACAACCTGAATACAAGTAAGTGAATGACCCTCATGTAATCCGAATATTTAGTCCTTCTCCCAATGTATATTGTGAACTGAGACAAGGTGAACAGAGAGCAAGATTGAACAAACTGATGAAACACAATCCTGAGACCCTATTTAGTAACTGATTGATAATAGTTATGCAAGAGTCCCCAGCAACCACTGTATGTTTCCATAGTAACAGCAATCTATCATGTTTTAGCTCATGGTTATTCTGATTCTTTGTTCCAAAACGCTTTTGCTTTCACACGTATGTTTCGAGAAGTGCACATATACATGCAGATATTACTTGTAATACATATCCACACACACACACAGCGACAATCTGACAGAATCACATTTCCAACACGAGGTAAATTTAATCAGTGCCTCTCCGCTCACTGTATTAACGCATTTGGGGACAAAATGTCTTAAAATCAAATTTCTTATAAATTAATGGGGGGAGGGGGGGGGGTGGATCTATGTGGAAGGTGCTATCTAAATGCTTGACAGATTATACAATCAGAAGCTTCACGTCTTATCAATCACTGAACTGCAACACATGCAGGTTAATAATAGGATTTAACCGCAGCCTGCACATAATTAATATACCCAATTGTTGCAGTGGTCAATTTCTGACTACATTTTTTTCTATTGTAAAAACTTACATAATTTCATTTCCATCTGGACACGGTCCGTGATCTCAGCTGATTAATGCAAATTCACAGGGTACTGGATGCATTTACAAAAACCATACTGCCTGGGAAATGCGTAACATGTTCATTGTAAACGCGCTCATAAATTGCGGCGTAATGTATCTAAAGTCTCAAAGTCTCCGCCAAGATCAACTTTATAACAAAATTGGAATTAAATTGTTCGTTAATATCCGGCGTTATCAGCAAATATTCAGCCTGCAAGAGCTAAATTCGCCTTACCAGATAAGCCCCCACGGTTCCCTGTGCCAGCATCAGTGCGCACTCTGATATCAGGAAGATTTTGATGTTGGAAAAACAGGATTTCTTCTCGTCTCCCTGGACGTTGCTGGCGCCGCTGTTTCGCGGTTGTCCGCTCTGCATTCTTTCTTCTTTATCTTCAGTGCCTCCCCCTCAGCCAGACAGAGACACACAGACACACACACACAGACCGGAGTGGGAGAAGTCAGTCCAGATCCTGTGTCTATCTCACCCTCCTCCTCGCCTTCAGCAAGACCGGCTCCAACACTTTGCTCTTCATCACTGTCCTCATCAGTCCAGCTCCCATTGTCACCTCAGTCAGGACCTCCCACCTCCCTGTGTCTGACTGAGCAGCAGACTGGACGCTCTCTTCCTCAGGATGAATCCCCTTCGCCTTCCTTCGCCCTCCCCACGGGGGTGAAAGGCCCTCGCATTAATGGCGAGAGCACCGGCGTCTTGACAGCCCAGCGGCAGGCTGTGGGGCTGGCTCATTCTAGACTGCATTTCCACTGGAAACTGGGGCTGGACAGGCCGCCAGGATCCATCCCCGCTCCTTAACCCACCAATCCACACACACACACACACAGACACAGACACACAGACAATAGTCGCTGCAGCTCAACAAACAGATAAAACATTCACCTGTAACACGAGTATTCTATGCGACAGGGGAAGTTCTCTTGTGTGATAAATCCCCGTATAAAGAGGACAGCTTTCTCCTCCCTGGACAGAGTCTGACAGTATATGTGTGTGTGTGAGAGAGAGAAATAGAGACTGGGGAAAGCGACTCTGGTTAAAGCTGCATTTTTAAAAAGTAAAACAAACACACGCTTTCTCTTAATCCACTGGTCTGGTCTAATCGAGGTTTGACATTTAGATTTACACAAACCTCAAATATACCAACATTCAAACCTGCATCTGTGGTAAAGACAGTGCAAATGATTTCTCAAATTCACTTCTCACCGTTTACACCGTGTCTTCTGATTTAATATTTAAATAGAATGGACTCGAGATTGTTTGTGCCAAAATGTTATTCTGTGAATTGAACATTCAATAGTTTCATTCCAATGTTAAGTTTAAAACAAAACGCTCGTGCTCTGTTACAAAGTCAGTGGTTCGAAAAGTCATCTGCAGAAAATATATTTGGAAATGTCCAGCATTCACCACCCCATCTGGGTGTGTTGGGGTCGTTCCTAGATTTTCTGTTACTTTAACTGAATTTTGGGTTGTGAGCTTATGCAGATAAGGCAGCTCCTTATAACACCGGCTCCTCTCTGCAGTGCGTTAACCTACCTCCTCCATCTAGTACAAGAAATGTTGGTGTGGAGCTAAACACTGGGATAGGTCTTTTAAAATGTGTAGAGAATTGAACTTTTGAAAGAAATATTTCACATCCTTCACCTATATTTTGTAGACAGCCCGTTCCAAAAACAATTGGTTATATGTCGCACGCAGGCTGGTTAAAATACATATTCAGCATTTGCAATTTTTCACCTAGGGATTTTTCTTTGCATTCGATACGGGGGGTGTATTCAGTAGGACATGGAAATCAATTTAAAGGAATTGTAAACAATCATTAGTTTAAAAAAATGCAGCTTTCTCCAAATTGCAAAGATATATCTACGCTACTGCAAGAATGGTGACAAAACACTATGAACAGATTGCTCGCACCGATTCCGCTCAGTGATCCCTGTGATTTGTGTGAACTGAAAGTGACCAATCGCCTGAACACTGAGCAATCTATCAGCAGTTCAGCAAGTTTGCATCAAAAGATGGCGCTGTAACAAGGAGGGATTACGCTAAACTGCGAAAAGGGCAATTTTGTACCACTTCGTAATCATTTTTAAACTGAAACCGACCTCTTCACTTTTTTACTCACTCGCGAGATGTGAGCGTCTCAGGCTTGTCCGGCATCTGTATTGTCCCACCCAAGTCTGCCCTGAGAAGGTGAGGGTAAACTGTCTTTTTGAACACCTGCAGTCCATGTGCTGTAGGTAAACGCACAATGCCCCACAGTGGTGGAAGGATGACAGATTTCCAAGTCAGGGTGGTGGGTGGAGTGGAGGGGAGCTTGCATTTTGGCTGTGTTCCCATGTATCTGCTGCCCTTGTCCTTCGAGATGGAAGTGGGCATGGGTTTGGAAGGTAAAAACAATGACTGCAGATGCTGGAAACCAGATTCTGGATTAGTGGTGCTGGAAGAGCACAGCAGTTCAGGCAGCATCCGAGGACAGGCAAAATCCGAGGACAGGCAACATCGACGTTTCGGGCAAAAGCCCTTCATCAGGGTTTGGAAGGTGCTGCCTAAGGAGCTTTGGTGAATTTCTTGTGGATGGTACATACTTCTGTTATTGAGCATGTGAAGGTCAAATTGTCTGCTTTATCCTGGATGGTGTCAAATTCCTTGAGTGCTGTTAGAGCTGTCCTCATTCAGGCGGCGCTGGGGGGGGGGGGGGGAGGCAAGAATTCCATCACAAACCTGACTTATGCCTTGAAAATAGTGAACAGGCTTTGGGGAGTGAGGAAATGAATGACTCATTGCAGGATTCTTAGCCTCTGACCTTCTTTTGTAGCCACATTGCTTATTTGGCTAGTCCAATTCAATTTCTGGCTAATGGTAACCCCAGGATGTTGAGAGTGGGAGATTCAGTGATGATGATACCATAGAATGTCAATAGGTGGTGATTAGATCATCTCTTATTGGAGATGTTCATTGCCTGGTACTTGTGTGCCACTTGTCAATACAAACCTCCATATTGTTCAGTTCTCACTGCATTTGAGCATGGATCAATATTTGAGGATTCATAAATGGTGCTGAGCATTGTCCAATCATCAGTGAACATCCCCACTTCTGACCTGGTGTTGGAAGGAAGGTCAATGGCAAAGCTGCTGAAGGTGGTTGGGCAAAAGATCTTAACAGAGTCTTTTTGATTTGATTTATTAGATTAGATTTCCTACAATATGGAAACAGGCCTTTTGGCCCAACAAGTCTACACCGACCCTAAAGAGTAGCCCAGCCAACCCAATCCCCTACCTTATACTTACCCCTGACTAATGCACCTAACATTATTCGCAACTTAGCATTGCCAATTCACCTAACCTGCACATCTTTGGATTGTGAGAGGAAACCGGAGCACCTGGAGGAAACCCACACAGACACAGGGAGAATGTGCAAACTCCACACAGACAGTTGCCTGAGGTGGGAATTGAACCAGGGTCTCTGGCAGTGGGAGGTAACAGCGCTAACCACTGAGCCACTGTGCTGCCCTAAATTATTGTCACACGTACCAATACACAGTGAAAAGTCTTGTTTTTCGTGCTAACCAGACAAATCATAGCTTACATAAGTACACTACTATAATAGAACAGAATGCAGAATATTGTGTTACAGCTACAGAGAAGGTGCAGAGAACTCTACTGTATGAAAGGTCCTTTCATAAATCTGATAACAGAATGGTTCTTGAATCTATTGGTATGTGTTTTCAAACTTTTGTATCTTCTGCCTGATGGAAGAGGGTCAAAGAGAATATAACTGGGGTGGGAGGGGTCTTTAATTGTATCGGGGGTTTTCCTGGGGCAGTGGGATATTTAGATAGAACGCTGGTTTTTGTGGTGGACTGGACTGTGTTCACAACTCACTGTAATTTCTTGTGGCCGTGGGCAGAGCAGTTGCCAACTCAAACTGTGATGCACCCGGATAAGATTTGCTTTCAACATACCTTGACTCTCTACTTACAGTGTCAAAGCCATTCAGATGTAGTGAAAGATGGACCAGTGGCTTCACCCCGATTGTCACAATACTTGTCCACTGAAAAAGAACGATAAACCATATTATGATTAAAACATCACTGAAGATCCCTCATGGTATCTGTTGGCATTATTTCCCCTTCCTTTTTCCCTACATTCTCCTAAAGATGCTAACTAATGCTGAGTTACGGTCGTATGGCACAGACTGACATCTGGAGACTGCCATTCTTTATTTGTGAACCTAAAAGGTTGACTGTTGAGTTATTTGACTGAAAGGCCAAAAGATCCTGAGAATTATATTTGATGCTGTCTTCCAGAAGATTCACAATTCCAGCACAAGTTCAGATGCAAGGTCTCTGAGCAACTTCTCAATCTCCTTCAATGAGAAGCCCTAAACCAGGTGATTGTCCCAACCTAATATTGGAGCTTTACAGGCTCCAACCTTCCATGATATCTGTGCTCCATTATATGAACTCCTTTTAATCACTACACCATTGATGGTCACACCTTCAGCACATAGGCCCTAGTTTATGGAATTACCTCATTAACCATCTCTTAATACTCACTTTAAAAATGTTAATAATTTGTTCTATTAATTAATTAATAGAATGTGCCAATTAATTTTGATAATACACTTGTGAAGGACCTTGTGGAGTTTTACTTCATTTCCATGGGAAAATCAGTCAAAAACCAATAACACTTGGAGCTGAGAATCATCGTTGTGCTGGAGCTCAAGACAAGTTAGGTCAACATAGGTCATTCACAGGTTTTTACTGGTTCTTCCTTCTGAGTTTTAGACTATAAAGATGGAGATTATTGTTGTTCATGCTGGGATCATCTGAATTCAATAAGTTGGGGTTCGAAGTTGAGAGTTACAATCATACAGCATGGAAACAGACCCTTTTGTCCAACCAGTCCATGCTGACTGTTTCTAAACTAAGCTAGTCCCACTTGCCTGTGTTTGGGCCATATTCTTCCAAACCTTTCCTATTCATGTACTTAACCAAATATCTTTTAAAAATTTTAACTGTACCTGCATCCATCACTTCCGCTGACAGTTCATTCCATACACAAATCATTCTCTATGTAGAAAAGTTGCCCCACTGCCTTTTTACAACTTGCTTCTCTCACCTTAAAAATGTGTCCTCTTGTTTTGAACTCCCCCACCATAGGGAAAAGATCTTTCTTATCTATGCCACTCATGATTTTATAAACCTCTATAAGGTCCCCTTTTGACATCCCATGCTCCAGTGGAAAAGATGCCAGCCTATCCAGCCTTTTTTTATAACTCAAGCCCTCCATTCTCAGCAGCATCCTGGTAAATCTTTTCTGAACCCTCTCCAGTTTAATAATGTCCTTCCTATAGCAGGTTGACCAGAACTGCACACAGTGCTCTTGGAGAGGGCTCACCAATGGCCGAAACAACCTCAACATGACTTCCCAACCCTTATACTCAAAGGTCTGAGCAATTAAGGCAAGTGTGGTAAGTGCCTTCTTAACCGCCTCCCCCCCCACCAACTACCTGTGATGCAAATTGTAAAGAATCATGTACCTGAACTCCTAGGTCTCTCGCTTCTACAGTATTACCCAGGGTCCTACCATTAATTGTATAAATCCTGTCCTTGTTTGTTTTACCAAAATGCAATACCTCACATTTATCCGATTCAAACTCCATCTACCACTCCTCACCCCACTGACCCAACTGATCAAGATCTCTTTGTAATCTCAAATAGTAGATTTCAGATATTTCGTATGATCAATGACCCACGATGTTTACAATGCCGATTTACCACACTGCTGCATTTGTCATGGTACTCAAGATTGTTGAAGTCAGAAAACTGAATTGAAACAGAACAAATTACATAAAGCATCGCAGAGTGGGAAGGAAGATTTTTGTGACTAGTGAGGAGAATTAGAAATGATAGATTATCTTTACAGACAGTGTTTAACAATGCAGTGCCACTGGTGAGTAAACATTTGTACTGTACATGGTTAATAGTGGAATTTGTTTGAGTTTACATAATGATAGAAGCGATATTGATGAGCAAATTGTCATTTGGCCTGATGTCTCCCAGTTCATAGACCATTGGAACACTTTTCTATGTCATAATAATGGATTAAAACCCTGAAATACTTAAGGACATAATGATCTTTTGGGCAAGATTTCTTTTTAAAACAAAGACTGAAATCCTAGACTGGCTGATAAAGTGACTTCTAAGCATAGAATGCAGTGACTGCTGAAAGATTCCCTGAGTGAGTTCCTGGAATGTTGCACTTTGTAGGATTTTAAGGAAGTTTCAAAGAGTGAAACTTTAAAGGGCAGAAGTGCAAAATGAACTAATTACCTCTCTCAGCAAGGACTATCTCCATTAGGTATATTCCAAGCTGGAGCACCATGAGTCAAAAACATGACTGTGTTTACCCTTCCAGGAATGTACAAAAGAAGGCTTAAAAACCAACAGTAACTCTGGTCTGTGTGTGTTAGTAGACAAAGGCACTGTGAATGTCACCTTTGTACTGCAGATTGTTACGATACAGTGGTGAACCCTTCTGCTAATTAAACCAAAACCCAGAAAAGTTTACCTCACCTCGTAATCTGTTAAAGTGTGAGTGACAGTGAATCCCAGCTTTCACTATTTAAAGAAAAGATATCAATTTATTCTTTAACTCTAAAAATGGACATTAAACAACAGCTATTTACAACTCTAAGCCACCTTTCTCTTAACTGTTTGTTATCTGCCTCCATCTCTACCATAATATACTGTTCCAATAAAAGCCCATATTAAAATTACATCAACTTAATTTCAAAACCACACAGCGGCTGTTGTCGGTGTCTGTCTCCCTCTGGCTGAAGAGTTCCCTGCGTCATCTTTGGTCTTTTGCTGCAAAGATATCTCAAATGAAAAAGATACCTTTTGATAGAGAGTGTTTTGCTGGCAGTTACTTTGTCAGTGGCAGTTGGTCTCACTTTAACTGTCAAAATATCTGCTTCTTTATACCCCCAACATAGGAGTGTATCATTGGTTCAATGTTGGCAAAACAATAAATTCAAAATCGAATAGTTTTTATTATTCTGGGGAATAATTTAAATTGGTTCAATTTGAATTGTTGTAAAAATAACAACCAAAACTGAAGTATTTGTTTCACAGCCAAATGTTGCATATTTGCAATTTTCCAGTACACTCTGAGACTGCTAGTCGGTCACATGACAGGTGCCTGCAAGCTCTCAGTGCAAAACAGCTTTCACTCCCTCTTAAAGGTGCAGTGCATGCCTTCAACTTCATAACAAGATGAAAATGAACATACGGTCTATTGCTCTGAGTGCCACAAGCCAGCCAGTGTGGAATAGAAACGGGACAAAAGAATTTAGGTTGACCTGCTAATCCAAGCATTTTAAAATCAACTAGTCATGTATCAATATCCACACTAGTGATTCAGTTAGAAAGGTAGAATTGTTCAGCTCTTTGGCCTGCTCCACCAATCAATACAGTCATGGTTGATTTGGTTGTAATCTCAGTTCCATTTCCTGTCTGCACGCCATTGACATTGACCACCTTATCTGTCATACATTTTTTTTCTGGTTTTGGTTATAGTGACCTTGTGACTGATTGCCTGCCTCCAATCACTGAATTGGGAAGGTTGGGCTTGACACCCTGTGGATCACCTTTCTGTCGTGAATGAAAAGTGAGGATTAAAAAGGAGGCTAAGGGGAGCCAGAAGCTTTTTTTTTAAGATTAGATTCTCTACAGTGTGGAAACAGGCCCTTTGGCCCAACAAGTTCACACTGACCCTCCAAGGAGAAACCCATCCAGACCCATTTCCCTCTGACTAAAGCACCCAACACTATGGGCAATTTAGCATGGCCAATTCACCTGGCCTGCATATCTTTGTACTGTGGGAGGAAACCAGAGCACCCAGAGGAAGCCCACACAGACATGGGGAGAGTGTGCAAACTCCACACAGACAGTTGCCCAAGGCTGGAATTGAACCTGGGACCCTGGTTCTGTGAGGCAGCAATGATAACCACTGAGCCACCGTGCCACCCAAATGGGCTGTCCGATCCGATCAGCCATTGCTTATTTCTGAGTCAGAAAGTTGTGGGCTCATGTCCTGCTCCGGCTGGACTTGATTCCAAGATATGGACTGACACTTTAATAAGATAGGGAGGGATGCTGTCTTTGTGGGATAACTGTTGGCTGGCATGTCAAGTAAAACACCTGTGTTCTTATTTGAATGCTGCGGTGGACTCTTTCATGGCCAGCTGAATGGGCAGATGGAAATTTACAATTTAGCTTGTCAACTGAAACCCATCATTTCCAGCAAACAACATCACAGAAAACAGATTATGTAGTTATTGTCACATTGCTGCTTTTGGGATTTCACTTTCTGCAAGTTGGCAGCAATGTTCCTTACATTAAAACTACTTCAAAAATTCCTGTTTGTTGTAAAGGATTTTGAAATGTCTTGAGAATATGAAATGTGCTTTATAAATCTAAGCCTTTTTAAAGTGCCATTATTGCTTCCTAAATTACTTCACAATTATATTCTGTAGACTACTCCTGTTGCTGACATACAAGTGATTTTCTTTGCGGGTTTAGGAAAAGCAGATCCTCCTACCTCTTTTCTCTTACATTGAGTTGGAAGGTCTGGGGGATGCAGCTATGCTGGATACGATTTAAATCTGCAATATTGCAATGTAATCAGGATCTCTCCAGCTGTATATCTAGATCTAGAGCTCTAACTAATATTGCAGGACTGTAGTCATAATCTGCTGGGATAAGGGTCTACAAAATGCCTCTTGATCCTTCTAGTAATCAAAAAATATCCACTATACAAAGTCATCCACAAACCTCTCCTATTCAAAGTTATCTCATATTTTCCTGAATTGACCTTACTTTGGCCTCAGGATTTGACCTTATGTTCCACAGAGTATTTTGGTTTACCCACACCTCTCCCTTTTCCTTTCTAACTAGAAATGATCCAGTTATTCTTTTCTATGACGTGATCCAAAGCACATTTAGAAAAGTTTTGATTTTATGAGCAACGTGTCAATTGTATCACACAGTGCTGTTTTTGTATATCTTTCTCTTAATCTGAGACAGATCTTGCATGCTGAGTACAATGACTATCTTATCCCATGTGTGGTATTTACTGTATAGCAACGGTGTCCCACGCAGAGGCATTGCTCCAGGATGGAACCCCTGAAGGAAAGAGTCTCATTTCAGTTTTGTCTTGGCCAAAAAAATAATTATGTTTGTCTGATGACAGGTTTCACATGGATATTGTCTCTTTTTGCACCCAGTGCTCACATGAAGTAGACCTAGGTTAAGTTTATCAAGCTGACAATTCACATGAACTTAAATTCTGAAGTGATTCTGCTGCTCCTTATGATAAATTTCTTCTATGCAGAACCCATCTTGTGGCCTTGAAGTGAGTTTTCAACTAAATCTTCACAGCTCTCAAGAATGTTTCAACATGCTTTAGATATAATCAACTACTTTGAACTGTAAAGACTGTTGCTCAGTGATAGCCACTCCACACTGTTTCTGCAAATAGGTTTGTGATGAATGATGTTTGGTTTTGGTAATGCTGCTTGAGTGATAAACTTTGGGCAGGGAACCCAGACAACTGAACTGATGCAGGAAAATGCTGGCAATACACAGCAAATCAAGAGGTTTTTGCAGAGAGAGGAAAGGAGAGAGTTAACATTTCAGGTCAACAGCCATTCGACAGGGCACGAGAAAGAACAAGATTTGTGCTTTTGTTCAAGTAATGGCTTGAAATCATTAATGTGCATCTAAATCTCCAGAACAGGACCTCAATTTAATGCCTCATCTGAAAGACAGGATCACTAGTACTGCACTGGACTGTCAGTTTAAATTATATGCTGAAGTCCTTTTGGATCTCTAACCCACTGTTTTGTGATCTAAAGGCGAGAGTATTTATAATTGAAGCCTGGATCTTTAGCATTTTCAGTTTTGCTGTGCATTTTCAGATAGGCAATCTTCTTTTTTTATAAATAAAAAGCACGTAGTATCATACTCTGTATAAAGAGATGTGAAAATTGCTTTTGTCACATGGTGTCAGTGAGCAACAGTCAAATGCATTAATATAATTTGAGCACTTACAAAACTTAATGCATACACTTGTACTTACAGTGGATTACATTTAATTCTCTTCCACTCTATTTTTCTGCATTGTGCCCCTATCTCATTAAATATATTTCTGCTGTTATTTTTTTTTCCCGTTGCCTAGTGCTAGGACAGATCACATGATTGTTATCTGGTGCAATTATGTTTTATTAAGGCAGAGAATTTAGTGTTTAAACTGAAGGAATAAAGAGAAGATAGACTTTGCCATTTTAACCTGGTATTTTCTGGAATTGTAAAGTTCTCCTGTATTCTGCCTGGTGGCTCAGCACCTACATTTAGTTTACACCCTATTTGTTTATTTATTTGTTTATATCTCCGTAGTTTTCCCTTTCTCTATCCTGATGTTCCTCCTCCTTTCTGAGCAATCTGTTATTTCCTTACTGGGATACAGCATTCCTTCTAATACAAACAGTGGCAGCTTTTCTTAACATTCCAGCCTTTGGGTATGGAATGGTGGCTCAGTGGTTAGTGCTGCTGCCTCACAGTACCAAGGACCCAGGTTTGATTCCACCCTCGGTCGACTGTCTGGGTGGAGTCTGCACGTTTTCCCTGTGTGTGTGTGTGTGGGTTTCCCCCCACGGTCCAAAGATGCGTAGGTTAGATGGGTTGGCCATGGGGAATGCAGGGATAGGGTAGAGGATGGGTATGTGAGGGATGATCTTCAAAGGGTTGGTGTGGATTCAATGGGCCAAACGGCCTGCTTCCACACAGTAGGGATTCTATTATGGTTAAATAACTGAGCCCATTCGGAAGTCACATGCGCACACACATGCACGTGTGGGGGTGAGATTACAACAATAGCACAGTGACAGTACTCCTTGTATCCCCCATAATATAAAAGAAAATCAGCTGAAGCATAAAACTGGTTTACCACTCAAAGACCAATTTTATTGTCTACAGGAATAGTGCCAGAAGACTGGAGGATAGCAAATGTGGTTCCCCTGTTCAAGAAGGGGAATAGAGACAACCCTGCTAATTACAGACCAGTGAGCCTTACTTCAGTTGTTGGTAAAGTGTTGGAAAAGCTTATAAGAGATAGGATTTATAATCATTTAGAAAAGAATAATTTCTAGAACCGTCAGCACGGTTTTGTGAAGGGTAGATCGTGCCTCACAAACCTTATTGAGTTCTTTGAGAAGGTGACCAAACCAGGTAGATGAGAGTAAACCCGTTGATGTGGTGTGTATGGATTTCAGCAAAGCGTTCGATAAGGTTCCCCACAGTAGGTTATTGTACAAAATGCGGAAGAATGGGATTGTGGGAGATATAGCAGTTTGGATCAGTAATTGGCTTGCTGAAAGAAGACAGAGGGTGGTGGTTGATGGGAAATGTTCATCCTGTAGACCAGTTACCAGTGGTGTACCGCAAGGCTCAGTGTTGGGTCCACTGCTGTTCGTCATTTTTATGAACGACCTGGATGAGGGCGTAGAAGGGTGGATTAGTAAATTTGCAGACGATACTAAGGTCAGTGGAGTTGTGGATAGTGACGAAGGATGTTGTAGGTTAGATAAGCTGCAAAGCTGGGCTGAGAGGTGGCAAATGGAGTTTAATGCAGACAAGTGTGGGGTGATTCACTTTGGTCGGAGTAACCGGAATGCAAAGTACTGGGCTAATGGTAAGATTCTTGGTAGTGTAGATGAGCAGAGAGATCTCGGTGTCCAGGTACACAGATCCTTGAAAGTTGCCACCCAGGTTGACAGGGTTGTTCAGAAGGCATACAGTGTTTTGGCCTTTATTAATAAAGGGATTGAGTTCCGGACCCACGAGGTTATGATACAGCTATACAAAACTCTGGTGCTGCCGCATTTGGAGTATTGTGTACGGTTCTGGTCACCGCATTATAAGAAGGATGTGGAAGCGTTGGAAAGGGTGCAGAGGAGGTTTACTAGGATGGTGCTTGGTATGAAGGTCTTACGAGGAAAGGCTGAGGGGCTTGAGGCTGTTTTGGTTAGAGAGAAGAAGGTTGAGAGTGACTTAATAGAAACATATAAGATAATCAGATGGTTAGATAGGGTGGACAGGGAGAGCCTTTTTCCAAGTATGGTGACAGTGAGCACAAGGAGGGCATAGCTTTAAATTGAGGGGTGATAGATATAGGACAGATGTAAGAGGTAGTTTCTTTACTCAGAGAGTAGTAAGGGTATGGAATGCTTTGCCTGCAACGGTAGTAGATTCGCCAACTTTAAGTACATTTAAGTCGTCATTGGACAAGCATATGGACGTAAATGGAATAGTGTAGGTTAGATGGGCTTCAGATTGGTAAGACAGGTCGGTGCAACATCGAGGGCCGAAGGGCCTGTACTGTGCTGTAATGTTCTAAGTTCTATGTTCATCCTTCTAATCAGGAAACACTGATAACTTGCGTGAAACTCTGGTTGACTCTTGACTACTTTAGTTAGAGACAAAAAAATTGCAGATGCTGGAATTCAAAATAGACAAGCAGGAGGCTGGAAGAACACAGCAAACCAGGCAGCATCAGGAGGGGGAGAAGTCAACATTTTGGGTATAACCCTTCTTCAGGACTGGGAGTGGGGTGATGGGAGCTGTAGATAAAGCGTGCGGATTGGGGGATGGTTTTGGTTGGGGGGAGGAGTGGAGTGGTGAGGAAGGAATAAGTCAACACACGTAGAGGGTACGGTCTAGTTGGTCAGTGGGAGAAATGAACCAGGTTGCTGGCTGGAAGAAAGGGTCGGTCAGTGGAATGGAAGGGAGGAGGGGGTTGTGAAGGGAGGTTATTTGAAATTGGAGAACTCAACGTTGAGTCCTCCGGGCTGTTGGCTCCCCAGGTGGAAGATGAGATGTGCAGTCTGACTTGCTGTGGCAATGGAGGAGGCTGAGGATGTTCATGTCAGAGAGGGAGTGGGAAGGGGAATTGAAATGAGCGGTTTCCAGCACTCCTCTTCCCTTCCATTCCTCTGACTGACCCTGCCTTCCAGCCACCAACCAGATTCATTCCTCCCATCAGCCAACCAGGCCCTACCCTCTACCTGTGCCCACCAATCTCTACCTCACCACACCACCCCTCTCCAAAATCCCCCCCCACTTCCCCTTTATCTGCAGCTCCCACCATTCCACCCTTAGCCCTAAAGAAGGGTTATACCCAAAACGTTGACTTCACCATCTCCTGATGCTGCCCGCTTGCTGTATTCTTCTAGCCTCCTGCTTGTCTGCTCTTGACGACTTTAACCCAAGGACAGAGGAGGCTGATGACAACGTTAGCAAAGCTCCAGTCACGGACCTTTTGCTGGTGAGGAGTGGTTAAATAAAACTGGTAACAAACACCAAAAATTGCCCAGAATGAAATAAACTGTATTAAAATAAAATAAAAGCAGGAAATTAAATTTAAAATGCAGGAACCTGATTGTACTGGACATGTTGGAGAAAGTGAGGACTACAGATGCTGGAGATCAGTTAAAAAGTGTGGTGCTGGAAAAGCACCGCTGGTCAGTCTGATGATGAAGAGCTTATGCTTGAAACGTTGACTCTCCTGCTCTTCGGATGCGGCCTGACCAGTTGTGCTTTTCCAGCCCCACGCTTTTTGAGGTGTATAAAACAAGTCGAACAAGCACCAGGATGAGGCTACTCCGCTCAGTAAGGTCATGGCTGATATGATATTTTTTATTCATAACCTGTTTTCCCCCTACCCCGATAACCTTTCAACCCCTTCTTCAACAAGGATTCGATCACCTCAACCTGAAACATAATCGAGCCCCCTGCTTCCCCCAGCTTTTCAGATTGAGAGTTCCAAAGACTGTTGAGCCTCAGAGAGGAAAATGTCGCCTAATCTCTTGTTTAAATGGGCGACCCATGATTTTTTAAACAGTGACCCCAAGTTCCAGATTCTCCCAATAGAAGAAACATCCTCTTGACATCCAAACTGTAAACCCCCTCACCACCTTTTATGTTTCAATCAAGTTGCCCCTTTCTTTTCTAAATGTCATTTCCAAGTTTCACTGTGTATTTTCCTTCTGGGCGGTGCTGGACTGGTGAGAAAGCAGTTGGGCAATAATTCTAACGGACAGCCCTGATTGGACAATTGGCTGGCTGACAAACCAATCAGGCTCAACATTGTGCTTGCAAACTTCGTAAGTTGGGAATCAGGGGCTCAACTCAAGCATAAACCCTGAAGCGTCTCACACAGTGTGCTATGGCACTGCAACCTGCAAAACACCATCTGTCATCCCACAATTGTAAATTATTCAAAGAAGAAGCTGTTGCACCATATTGTGAGTCCACATCCCATTCCACAGTATGGGCACAGTATATCCTGACTTTGCCTTTCAATTGAGATCTTAAACTGAGTTTAAGGTACCAGTTTAGGTAGTACCAGGATTGATTCAAAACAGACTGCTTTATGATTCTATCAGAGAAGGCTGTTTATGCTAAGGATGTAAAAGGCACTATAATAATTTCTTAGTTTTGTACCATGTTTACAGACCAATGGAGTTCAAAGCCCAAACTGGATTGATTCGATAGTTCATGGTTGAAATGATTCAGGAATCTTCACAATCATCCCTAGCAGCTCTGGGTTAGGATGGGGAGAAAAGTTATCAGTCCACCCCATTGAAATTGCTAAACAATAAAACCAAAGAACTGCAGATGTTGTAAATCAGAAACAAAAAGCAGAACTTGCTGGGAAAACTCAGCAGGTTTAGCAGCATCTATGGAAAGAGAAACAGAGTTAATGTTTCGGGTCCAATTCTGAAGAAGATTCAGTGGACTTGAAATATTAACTTCGCTTTCTCTACACAGATGCTGCCAGAACTGCTGAGTTTTCTCGATAATTTCTGTTCTTGTTCTTGTTGAAAAGTAATTTGTGCAGATGTTAGATGAGACTATAATGGACTTCTAGGTCAAATAGCTTCTCATGACTACCTGGCTGAATTTATGTGTGGCAAACAGCTGCTTGGATGATGTTGTAGAAGAAGCAATTGACATTGCAAGAGTCACCGTGGCCAAGAGAATATTTGAGAGGAAGTTTTATACACTCCACTATGCCAATCAGAGCTTTAACAAATGATACACTTGCTGACAATCTCGTTATCACTATCACATTGGCTGCAGAGTAGTGTGTCACTGCTGGGACTCTTTCACAGTGAATGTGATTAACATTTTCAGTGATTACAGTTTTCATCTAATTGGTAATTACGAATACAATTAGTGAATTTTGTTTCTTAAATTAAAACTGAGAGAATGAATCATCTTAACGTTTAACACTCTGGCGAAATTGGGTTTTTGAATCCTACTTTTTCTAGGTTAATTGCCTATATCCGTGCTCTAACTCCTTTTGTTTCTTGCCCTCCTTTAGTGAAGGAATTGCCAATTGGGATTCTATGGCAACACTGTGGATGTTCAACAGTGTAATTAAATGCTTAAAGTAGATTGTATCACAGTAAGGGGATGTTATTTTCGACAGGAGGACATTTAATCTCCTCCAGTGAGGCTAGTTTGGTGGTGTCTGGGGAGATTGCCACCTTCACATCTCTAGTCCAATTAAGTCTGAACCAGGAAGGGTCTTTCCATTGCCACTGCCAATTCAGGTCAAACAGTTGCCAATTCATGTCTACATAAGGGGAACAGGTATCGGGGAGTTGCCTTTGGGGAGTACCACAGGCCCCCAATGTGTATGTGTGTGGAACTGCTTGTGAGGTCTAGGTGGGAAGGTGATGGTTGATGGTTCACAGTACTCTGTGTCTCATTAAGGGACCAAACAATAAGAAGATGGAGAAGGAACTCACTGACAGTTACCCATTTGCCTTTGCTGATGAGCCAACTCTGACACCATCCGCCATAAACCTCCACCCATTACAGGTAGAAGATCCTTTATCCGAGCATCCAAAAACCAAAAAGCTCTGAAATCCAAAAGTTTTTTGTGAATTTGTTTCTCATTAACAAGGTTGTTTGGCCTGCAAACAGTTAACCCGAGTGGATATTCACTCGATACGTGTCACTCAGAAGCGACATGGTGGGGGGCAGTGTGGCCAAGCATACTCTTACTTAGAAATCTGAGTTCATCCCTTGTGGTTGGAGGGTTCCCAGGCAGAAGATGAGGTGCTCTTCCTCCAACCGTCGTGTTGCCATGGTCTGGCGATGGAAGAGTCCAAGGACCTGCATGTTCTTGGTGGAGTGGGAGGGGGAGTTAAAGTGTTGGGCTACGGGGTGGTTGAGTTGGTTGGTCCGGATGTCCCAGAGGTGTTCTCTGAAACGTTCCGTAAGTAGGTGGCCTGTCTCCCCAATATACAGGAGGCCACATCGGATGCAGCGGATGCACCCACCAACCCAACCTCCACTCCCGGCAACTTCCCCTGCAACCGCAAGAAATGCAAAACTTGCGCCCACACCTCCCCCCTTACTTCCCTCCAAGGCCCCAAGGGTTACTTCCATATCCACCATAAATTCACCTGCACCTCCACACACATCATCTATTGCATCCGCTGCACCCGATGTGGCCTCCTCTATATTGGGGAGACAGCCGCCTTCTTGCAGAACGTTTCAGAGAACACCTCTGGGACACCCGAACCAACCAACCCAACCACCCTGT
>NC_057745.1:7307946-7316693 GCF_004010195.1 Chiloscyllium plagiosum | reverse complement strand
CTCCCCCATGTCCCTTCTCCCTACCTTTTATCTTAGCCTGCTGGATACACTTTCCTCATTCCTGAAGAAGGGCTTATGCCCGAAACGTCGATTCTCCTTTTCCTTGGATGCTGCCTGACCTGCTGCGCTTTTCCAGCAACACATTTTCAGCTCTGATCTCCAGCATCTGCAGCCCTCACTTTCTCCTCTTACTTAGAAGTCTGCTTCTCTGGTAAGAGTTTTAAAAATTTCACCATTGAACTGTCACTATTCTGAAAACTGAAAAATTCCAAATTCTGAAAAACAGCTGGTCCCAAGCAATTCGGATAAAGGATCTTCTACCTGTCCTCGCCCATGGCCTGGAATCCCCTGATAATGCTGGATTTGGGAGGGATTAAAGGAATATTGGCATTACCATTTGTCAGAAGGGGGATAGAATATAAAGGCAGAAATGTTTTATTACAGTTGCACAGAGCGATGGTGAGATCATATTGTGTACACTTTTGGTCTCCTTATTTAAGAAAGAATATAAAAGGATGGAAATCAGAGGGCAACTCAGAGAAGATTAACTTGACTGATACCTGGGAATGGGGGTTGTCTTGTGGGGAAAAGGTGATTGGCTTGGGCCAGTATCCAAAGCAGTTTAGAGGAATGAGAGGTGATCTTATTGGAACATGAAAGATCCGAGGGGAATTCACAGGTGAATGCTGAGACAATGTGTTTCCTTGTGAGAAAGACTAGAAGCAGAGGACTCACTTTAAAAATAAGGGGCTACCTTATAAATGTAGATGAGGAAGACTTTTTTTTAATCTCAAAAAGTCATGAATCTTTGGAACTCTTCTCCTGAGAGCAATAGAGTGTTTCATTGAATATTTTTAAGGCTGAGGTAGATGGACTGGTGAATAACAAGGGAGTTAAAAGAGATCAGGAATTGGTCAGAAAAGAGTTGAGGCCCCATTCCGATCAGCCATGATCGTAGGAAATGGTTCGAGACAAAAAACCTGCAGATGCTGGAATCCAAAGTTAACAAGCAGGAGGCTGGAAGAACACGGCAAGCCAGGCAGCATTAGGAGGTGGAGAAGTCAACGTTTCAGGTACAACCCTTCTTCAGGACTCAGGAAATGGTAAAGCAGGCCTGAAGGGGCTGAATGGCCTACTCCTGCCTTTGACATATAAGCTCACAGTGGAGGCAGTGAATGGGCACCTACCAATTGCCTGAGTGACCCAGGGTGTGGCTAGCCTTCCAAAAATGAGGGCCAAAGGATTCTTGCTGGTTCCCCAGCCAGTGGCTGAGACTCTGGTTGCCTCCATCAAATACTGTTCTTGTTTTTCTCTCACTATATCAATAGCTGGAGTTAGTCAGAAAGTGGATCAATGGACAGTAAATGTCAGGGAATCATAAAGTGATATAATGCAGAGGGAGCCTTTCAGACCATCATGTCTATGTCAGCCCTTCATCAATTAACCCAAAAAATCCCCTTCTTTCCCCATAGCTTTGTAAATATTTTCCATTCAAATGTTTATCCAATTCAGCTACAAGTGGTGCTATTGGATCAGCTTCCATCACCGTGGCAGGGACACCATTCCAGATCACAACCACTCACTGCAAATCAAACTAGTTTTAATGTACTACCTTTGGTTATTTTGCAATAACCAGCTTGAACCTGTCATAAGTTTATGTCAGAGGCAGGTATATGGAGGTTGGCCACAGATCACAGTGCAACATGGTGGTTCAATGGTTAGCACTGCTGCCTCACAGTGCCAGGGACTCTGGTTCAATTCCTGCCTCAGGCAACTGTCTGTCTGGAGTTTGCACATTCTCCCATGACTGGATGGGCTTCCTCTGAGTGCTCCAGTCTTTTTCCACAATCCAAAGATGTGCAGGTTAGGTGAATTAGCCATGTTAAATTGCCCATTGTGTTCAGTGATGGGTAGGTTAGGTGCATTGGTCAGGGGTAAATGTAGAGCAATAGGATCTGGGTGGGTTATTCTTCAGAGGGTTGGTGTGGACTTGTTGGGCCAAACAGCCTGTTTCCACACTGTAGGGATTCTATTGGCCATGATTTCATTGAACGATGGAACAGACTTGAGGAGCTGAATGGCGTACTCCAGTTCCCATGTTTCTATAACATTCTGTTAGCTATGTCAGTTATTAGGAATTGCATCCATTGCTCCCGATGTGGTCTCCTCTACATCAGAGAGACTAACCATAAATCTGCGAGCAGTTCAGGGAACATTTATGGTATGTACGCTCCAATCAAATCCACCTTCTGGTCGCCATCCATTTCAACTCCTCTTCCCACTCCCCAGATGACATGTCCATCCTGGGCCTCCTCCACCGTCAACACAAGGCCACATGCAAACTGGAGGAAGAACATCTCATCTTCCACCTCGGGAGCCTACACCCATATGACCTTAACCTAGAATTCACCAGCTTCAAAGTTTCTCCACTCTCCACCTCATCCCAGACCCAAAACTTTCTCTCCACCCTTCCCCCTTAACCTGACCCTATCTGTCCATCTTCCTTCCTACCTATCTGCTCCACCCATCACACTGACCAATCACAGCCACCTCCTATCTGCATCCACCTATCATCATCCCACCCACCTATCTCCCAGTCCTACCCCGTCCCTTTATTTATTTTGTAGCCCCTTCCCCTCCCCCAGTCCTGATGAAAGATTCGGAACTGAAACATCCACCACCCCTTCTCCTCTGATGCTGCTTGACCTGCTGTGCTTTTTCCAGCTTTATCCTCCCATTAGGAATCACAATGCCAGGAAATCATACATTTAATAAATTGGTGTAAGAATTAGAGGGGAGATTTCTTCTTTATTTATCCTTTTATGGGCTGCAGGCATTGCTCGCTACACCAGCGTTTATTGCCCATCCCTAATTGCCCTAGAGAAGGCTTTAATGAGCTGCATTATTGGAGTGCTGTAGTTCTTGGATTGCAGGGATGCCTACATGCTGTCAGAGAGGGAGTTGCAAGATTTTGACCCAGTGACAGAAATGGACCAACAATGTACATAGAATAAAGAACAGTACAGCACTGTACAGGCCCTTTGGTCCTTGATGTTGTGCCAACATTTTATCCAACTCTAAGATCAAACTTTGCCCGAAACGTCGATTTTGCCTGTCCTCGGATGCTGCCTGAATTGCTGTGCTCTTCCAGCACCACTAATCCATAACCTACATATCTTCCATGTGTCTATCCAAGAGTCACTCAAATGTCTGTAAATGTACTTCCAAGTTGGGATAGTGCATTGTGCTCCAATGAATTGGCTGCCTTTGCCCAGCAAGGATTGAAGGTGGGAGAGGTTAGGGGTTTGGAAAGTGGAGTGGAAAGGTGCTGGGCTGGCCTCTGGTGTGTTGTTGCTGTGCATCGTGTATTTAATAAATGCTGCTGCCATGTGAACCAGTACTGGAAGGGGTGAATGTTTAAGGTAGCGGATGGGCTATTTTGTGGGCTATTTTGTCCTGGATAGTGTTCGGCTTCCTGAGTGTTAGTGAGTTGCACTTTTCCAGGGAAATGGAGAGTTGTCCACTATGCTCCTGACTTGTGCCTTGTAAGTGGTAGACAGGCTTTGGGGAGTCAACAGAAGTATTACTCATCTCAGAATTCCCAGTTGTAACTGCGCTTGTAGTCAGAGTTTATACATAACTGTAGTATTTATATGACAAATAATTTTCTCAACCAAGGGCATGGAATTTTGGAATTTGCTGCCTGAAAGTGTAGTAAAGGCAGAAATGCTCATTTGAAAAAAAATGAATATGCACTTGAAATGCTGTAACCTCCAAAGGTACAGACCAAGTGTTGGAAAATGGGATTAGGATGGATGACTCCTTTTCAGTTGGTAGAGGCACAAAAGTGTACCAGTGGTTCTGGTATAATGTGTGTTTCGTCAACACAAATTGGCAATAATGCGATTGGCAAAACGTAGGTGTTATTTGGATAGTGCAAACTTTCTATTGAATTGGTATAGTGTTTTTCTACAGCCACCTTCTGCAGAGGAACACAACTGTCACCTTATACTAGAAAGCCCTGTACAAGAGGAAATCATTGAATAAAACCACTGTTGTACAATAGATCTGATGATAATCTCACAGACTGGGAACTGTGAGTCTGCTTTTCCCTCTACAGGTGCAAACAGATCTGCTGAGCCTTTTCAACATTTTCCATTTTAATTTCATACATCCAGTATCCACACGATGATGCAGAGCTTACTACAACTGATGGTCTTGGATTGCTGCCACTGTGGGGTCCTGGTGAGAATAGAATCCCTACAGTGTCGAAGCAGGCCATTTGGCCCATCAAGTCCACACTGACCTTCCAAATGTTAATTCGGAAAAATAGGTTAATAAAAATGAAACCCATTCCTGGAGCACGGGGACCTGAATCCAGGCATTTTGACTTAGAGATAGGTCTACTGTGCCACCAGAATCCTACCATTTTCTAACCAACCTGCTCAGAGATGTTATTACTCTTCTCTGGAGCAGATAGGACTTGTATCTGAGCCTCCTGGCTCAGAGGTAGGGACATTATAGCTGTGCCACAAGAGCCCTGATTGCATAGATATGAAGAAAATGGAATTAGATTTTATTGTCACCTGTACTCAAGTATGGGAGTACAGTGAGAAGTGTGCAAAATCACTATTCTCCGGCACCATCTTAAAATATAAAATCAGGATTTAAAAATAATGAGAGAAAAAATGAAAGAAACAGAGCCCAAAGAAAAAAGAAAAACACCTAGATGTTAAAATCCTTATCTATTAAAAAAAAGAAAAGGTCCAGATTTTATAGTCTCATCTCCTTGGGCCCAGCCCTGGCCTGGAGTTTGGGTCAGCCTCCTCCTGGGGCATGCCCTAGCTGCTGCCTCCAATCACAGGGAGGCGATGGATCTGTTGCTGGTGCTGCCACACATACTTGTGAGGCCAGGCCCACTCTTGACTAAGACAGATGATCACATTCTAAAGAATGGTGGAATCCTGACAGTGTGGAAGCAGACCATTCAGCCCATTGAGTCCACACCGACCCACCAGAGAGCATCCCACCCAGCCTCACCCATTCCCTGTAACCCTGCATTTTCCATGGCTAATCTACCTATTCTGCACACTATGGGCAATTCAACATGGACAATTCATCTAACCTGCACATCTTTGGACTGTGGGGGCAAACTGGAGGACCGGGAGGCAACCCACACAGATACAGGGAGAACGTACAATCTCCACACAGACAGTTGCCCAAGGCTGGAATCGAACCTGGGTCCCTGATGCTATGAGGCAACAGTGCTAGCTGATGAACCACTGTGCCTGACCTTAACAGCAGGAAGGTAGTTGCTTCTTGTTGTTGTCGTCATCCTCGTTCCAATGATCTAATTGGAGAAGAATGGCTGAAACCAGGTGCAAAGTGTCAGGATATGAATCCTCATCTTTTTGTGAAGCTGGACCCTCTGATCAATGGAAAAGGAAAGTAGATATTTGGACACAGATTACAACTTCACCAAGCCAAATCTAACGTATGCTCATAGCACAGTCACTTCCAATTGTCAGCAGGATCAGGTGTAAATATTTTCAAAACTAGAGGTTAAAGAGTTGAGCAATGTTTGGATAATCTATTAACAAGTATGGTCGAAATGCCCTACAAAGCTAGCTTGTCAAATATATACGAGATATGGTCAGTCTTTGAGAAAGCCAGATGGTTATCTCATGGAAGAATAGACAATGGAATCTAACAGGTTATGTTCAACATTTTTTTAAAAAGCATAAATTTGGAGATTCCTAACTCAGTATAAATTATTGTACAGTGCTATGGTGTTAATCAAGAACAGACTCTCATGTTAACTGGATTAGATAACTGTGATTCTGTGAATTGTTTCAAATGGAATAACAAGTTTTCAATGTTATGCACAGCACTGAATGTTCAGTTGGAGAAGACAGTGATATTGATCAGGCAGAGGGATTTGTACCAGTTACAAGAAGCTTCAGTTCAGTACCACATATTTATTTGCAGATTCACTCCATTGCATTGTGTTGGATAGTGGATGCATGTCCACAATGTGGCATGGATTGGTTAAATTTTACACTGGTTATGTAAATGTTTAGTGGGCGGCACGGTGGCATTGTGGGCGGCACGGTGGCACAGTGGTTAGCACTGCTGCCTCACAGCGCCAGAGACCTGGGTTCAATTCCCGCCTCAGGCGACTGACTGGTGGAGTTTGCACATTCTCCCCGTGTCTGCGTGGGTTTCCTCCAGGTGCTCCGGTTTCGTCCCACAGTCCAAAGATGTGCAGGTCAGGTAAATTGGCCACGCTAAATTGCCCGTAGTGTTACGTAAGGGGTATGGGTGGGTTGCGCTTTGGCGGGGCGGTGTGGACTTGTTGGGCCGAAGGGCCTGTTTCCACACTGTAAGTGATCTAATCTAATCTAAATGATAATTTATCTGAAATAAAGTTAAGGAATTTGACGATTTTACATGTTTCTGATTTGGGGATGACAGAATGCTGATTCCCAGTAAAGTAGCTGGTGTAAATCATTTTGTCAGTGCAGATGTAGTGTCTGTAATGCTTTTACTGTTAACCAGGCTATGTATGAAAAAAGCTGAAATGAAACTGGATTTAGAACCCAACAAGGCATTTGTTTTTGGGAGGTCAGTGCTTATACAGATTATGCAATCTTGACAATATTATTTTCCTTTAACAAGATCTACTTTCTCTAATCAAAATATTAAGAAGATATTATTAGCACCAGGAAATAGACCTGTAAAGAAATGAAAGGTCCATAAAGGTGACTGGAAATGAATGTTTTCTTAGTAATTTTTAAAGTCTTCTGACATCTGCTTAAAAGGTATGTTTTTTTACTGCAAATTTAAATCCAATTAACGTGAGAGTCTATTCTAACATTGCAATAATGTTTACCCGTCTTCTCAAAGGTTAAAAGTCCTACTAAATGAGGCAGGAGTCAGGGATGTTGAGTGCATTAAACTTATAGAGGAGATCAGTGTTAAATGTGACACGTGACAATAATGTAAAACACCATCATGGTGCACAGTGAGTCAATCACTAGCAAGAGACTTTAATGAAGATTGAAGCTTTGGGATAATGCAGAAAAAGCATTTTGCATATTGTAGACATGGCAAGCACATTTAGTATATAACTAATAGTAAAGCAAAAAGGGTAATAGTTGATAAAGTAATGAAGAAATGAATACAGACTAAGAAAATGAAGTGTGTTAAGCAAATCACACTGTAATAGATGAGATACTTCATAAAATCTTAGCTGATTGAACAAGTTATAACTAACATTCACCCTGATATGGGCAGTTCATACGAAGAACTCAGTGTAAGTGATGGGGGCTACAGTCCACAGTGGGTTTGGGAGAAATCAGAAAAATCCTTCATGAGTGTAGGATCAGCCCCAGTATGGGAAGGGACTAGTTAGCTCCATATTATTGACCATCCGAACATCTAACATGCAAGGTGAAAAATTTCAAAGAGAATTATTTTTGCAGCCATTTAAAGAACCAGGTGATGTAGAAGAGAAGCTATGGAAATTAAAGCATGTTTATGGTTTGATTGATGCAGCAAAGGTATAGTATTTCTCAGTTCAGGTCCTAGGACGTTCCCTGGGTCACTTGTTAAGTGCTAATACCACGAGAGTTCCATTTCCCCAAAGATGCTGGATGTTTGCTGATTAAGCAGGTAGTTTTGTCCTGGATAGTGTTGAGCTTCTTGAGTGTTATTGCAGCTACACCCATCACACTTCTGACTTATGCCTCTTAGGTGATGGAGATATTCCAGGAGTCGGATGGGGTGACATTTTCCGAATCATTGATTCACAGTCAATACAGCTCACAAGGAGGCTATCCAGCCAGTCTTGTCTGTACTGATTCTCTGAATGGACCAATCACTCATGTGCCACTCCTCCATCTACCATCTGCATGCATCTACTTACCTACTCTACACATTCTTCGTTTTATCCAATCCCTGCCTGAAAGCCTCAGTTGAAGGCATCCAACACATGTCCTGAAACAAACTCGCTATCACAGCCACATTTGCTTCCTCAGTGCCTGTCTCCGTAACCAACTCACGCCACACGGACTCTGGACCACCTTTAAACCAGCAGAGTTCGGACCCGAACAGGACAAACAGTACAGATTAAAGATTCAAAAACACCAGCAACGGTTCTCCATCAAGATCCTCCGCTCCACGCTTGCAGCAATGCGCCGGCACCTAACCTCTTACAGTCCGCCCCTGCCTCAGCTGAGGGCCACACTCTCTCAGAATTGCAAAGGACCCACTCTGTACTACATCCTCAGGAGAATCCATACTCTCAACAAACAGTATTTCAATTCCATCTCAAACATCAAAAACTAAGTACAACAAACTTTTATCTACCCACCTCCATAACCAGCGCTCCTCAAACATCCCAGAAGATTCCCCTGGCCTCGGAAACACCATGAGCCATGCGGCTGATGCAGCTACCACCCCCACGCTGATTGATGATGTCACTTCTGCCCCCATCATGGCCACTCCCACAGCCACTTCCGGCCCTCACATCACCGCCGATGCCACACGCTCAGTGACTTCCGCCACCCCTACTGCCGTGCCTGCCACCACTTCCGTCCCCACCAATGCCACTCACCTGCATTCTGCTGACACGTTCCCCACAGACCCCACTGTCACTATTCCCACCCCCCAGAACCCCGAGGGGAACACTACCCCTGCTCATGACTCTACCCCCATTCCCCCCACCATCACACCCACTCCAGGTA
>NC_057745.1:7281946-7305181 GCF_004010195.1 Chiloscyllium plagiosum | reverse complement strand
CCCCACCCTCCTCTAGCTTATCTCTCCACGCTTCAGGCTCTCTGCCTTTATTCCTGATGAAGGGCTTTTGCCCGCAACGTTGATTTTGCCTGTCTTCGGAAGCTGCCTGAATTGTTGTACTCTTCCAGCACCACTGATCCAGAATCTGGTTTCCAGCATCTGCAGTCATTGTTTTTACCACATCCAACACATTGTCAGGGAGCACACTTCAGACTGTAACCCCTCGAGGTGTGAAAACATTTCTTCTCAGGTCTCCATTGCTCCTTTTGCCGATTTCTTTCAATCTCTCTCCCCATTTGCATGCTTGCCATGAGCAGTCAGAGCACTGAGTACAGGAGTTGGGATGTTACAGCTGCACAAGACATTGGTAAGGTCACATTTGGAGTACTGCATACAATTCTGGTCGTCCTGCTATAGGAAAGATATGATTAAACTGGAAAAGGTGAAAAAAAAACATTTGCAAGGATGTTACCGAGACTGGAAAGTTTGAGTTAAACAGAGAAGACGGATAGGCTGGGACTTTTTACCCTGGAGTATAGGTCTCCCCCTTAACTTGCAATGCAAAGCAGGAGTTGGGATGTCATGTTATGGCTCTGCAGGACATTGGTGAGGCCACTTTTGGAATACTGTGTTCAGTTCTGGTACCCCTGCTATAGGAAAGATGTTGAACTTGAAAAGTTGGAGAAAGAATTTACAAGCATATTGCTATGATTGGAGAGTTTGTGCTATAAGGAGAGGTTGAAAAGGCTGGGGCTTTTTCCCAGGAGCATCAAACGTTGAGGGGTGACCTTATCAAAGTTGATAAAATCATGAGGGGCACAGCTAAGGTCAATAGCCAAGGTCTTTTCCCTAGGTTAGGGGAGTAGAAGGCATAGGTTTAAGATGAGAGAGGAAAGATTTAAAAGGGACCTGAGGGACAACATTTTCATACTGAGGGTGGTATGTGTATGGAACAAGCTGCCAGAGGAAGTGATGTAGGTGAGTACAATTACGACATTTAAATGACATTTAGACAGCTGCATGGACAGGAAATGTTTAGAGGGATTATGGGCCGAACACAAACAAATTGGACTAGTTCCATTTTAAGAAACCTGGTTGGCATGGCCACGTTGGGTTGAAGGGTCAGTCTCTGTGCTGTGTAACTCTGACTCCATGACTCTATATTTTTGATCCTTCCAACAAACGAACATGTTCTCCCTCACTTTTCCATCTGTGCCCAACATGATTTTGAATACCCTTCTCAGACGTCTTTGAAATCTTCTATTAGAGGCGAGTAGTCCCGACTGGTCCAATCTGTCAGTTTCTCAGCACTGGAACCATTCTAATGAATCTTATCAGCACTTGCCCTTACATCTTTCCCGGAACTGGATGCAATACTCCATTTCACCCTGAGCCACTGTTTTATATTTGCAACAGCTTCTGCTCTGGTCAAGTAATATTAATATTCCCGATATTATTCAATGCCAGATGGAGGGATGCATTTGTCAAGTTAAAAATCACACACTAGGTTATAGTCCTCCACTCCAGGGTAGTTGGACTATAACCTGGTGCTGTGTGATTTTTAACTTTGTACACCCCAGCCCAACACCGGCACCTTCAAATCATGTATTTATCAAGTGAGCCATTAGGGGCAATCACACACTACAGAATACAGAGGAGTCTTTTTTTTAATTATAAAAATTCATTATAAAATAGGACCAAAGCAAATTTTCTGTTTTATCGACATGAATTTTATTGCACTGCTACATTCCTCATTAGTTACAATTCTAAAGCTGTGCATGTAAGTTGTTGTTTAAGCTGAACATAGTGTTATATTTCGGGCTGACTGCTTTAACTGAGTTGGCAATTGGTGTTTGATTGTCATTATATCTGTTTAGTTTCTGAGGCTTGGTCTCCAGAGAAACGGTGATATATTTATTAATCTCTGGATCATCTGCCATAGAATACCACTGTCAGTCTGAGAACTAATCCAACTGTCACTATAGCAACAACCTAGTTGGATAGAAAGTCAACAGATGGGTCAGTCAACTGTGTCAAACCAAGTTCCTCGATTTTACCCTTTTATTCTTGCATCTGATTTTAGTCGGAGAAATGGCACAAGTGAATGTGCCAGCTAATACTAATAGCTGATACTTTTGTACCAGATAGTGGCAATCGGTGAAAGGTTTGTCGTAAATGCAACTCTGGTATTTGAAACATTTCCACTTCTTACCCCTGAAGATGCTCCCTCTGTTCAGAAAGCTCTTTCACAGTTATCGGCTTGCCCCTGAAAAATCTGCCCAAGTATCCAGTGTTCATCTGACTGATTAGACAGGTTGTCCAGACATGTATCACTACTACAGATGATCCTGTTCTTGATTGACAGTCATGCATGTGAAATAGTGATCCCTACCACACTGCTGGGCAATTTATGGCAGAAACAGCTACCTTTGGTAACATATTGGGTAATGCAGCAAACTATAACTGTGTGCTGTGTTATATAGTGAAGTGTAGCTACATGTTATATATCAAAATGGAGTATCCGGTCTTACAGACATTATGGGATGTAACTGCATTCCTGTGCATATTCAATCTAAGAAGTGTTATCCTTCTATTAGCAAGAGAGTGTTGTACAACCAGTGCGAGAGATAAGTCTGGAATGTGGCTGTATAAGATATATTGTGAACAGCCAAGTAAAATTGCGGTTGGGATGGAGAAGTGTCTGGAAACCATTATGAGATCTTGGATGACCCAAAGCTCTCCATGGCCTGATCGCATGGCCATATGATGAACATCATTGGATTGGATATTTATGTAATCAATTCAGAATACAGTTGATTTTTGACTGCCAAGGTCGTCTAAAAGTAAACGTATAAGAAGTAAATGTATTCCTTTATTCAGTAGAGGGTGTCAGTCCCCACTGGTGTAAAGCAGTAAACTATTTGACAATTGAAACAGACCTTGGGTGTTGAGTGATTTAATTAATCGTTCTGCTCCTTCAACAGTGGTCAGAGATGTAGGTAAGATTAAGACAGGTTTGAATAAGGTGGACAAAACAAAGTTATTCCCATTAACTCATGATACCAGGTCTCTTGACACAGATTTATGGGACGGAAATTCAGGAATGTGAGGAAGAAACTTTTTTATACAGCGAGTTGTAATGACCCGGAATTCACTGCCAGATGATGTTGGAAGTAGAGACAATTACTGATTCCAAAGTGAAATTATTTGGACACTTGAGGGAAATAAACTTTGCAGCATTTACAAGTGAATAAGTGTGACTGGGTTGTTCCAAATGACTTCCTCTGTGTCTTTGACTTTATTCTGTTCTGGTGAAAATTGAGTAGATGATCATGTCATTTGCCACTGTAGACTACATACTTGTGAAGTGTGATAGTATATCGAGGTAGAGAGACAAATATGATTTAGAAGGCCTGTGTGCAAATCTCATTTAAAGCCTGTAGAAAGCTACATCCAAGACCTGAAAAGCACTACTGTAAGTCAATTCCCATTTAAGGTTGGACTGGATGCTTAGTCCATTCCATCATAATGGCTCCTCGTCCTTTGCCAGCTTTCATAGATATAACAGGTCCCATGGAACTATTTTCAAAAAGATTGGGAAATTATTCCAGTGTCCTGTCTAATATTTATCCCACCATCAACCACAAAGAGACACTATCAGGTAACAATCACATTTCGGTTTGTGAGAGCTTGCTGTGCACAAATTTGCTGTTGCTATTCTACACCGCTCTGGTGATTGTGAAGTACCTGAAAGTGCATGGTAAAATAGTCAGCATGGCTTTGACAAGGGGTGCTCATGCCTAACAAATCTGCTGAATTCTTTGAGGAGACAATGAGCCAGTTTGATTAGATTAGATTCCCTACAGTACGTAATATATATACTGCACCACCAACGGTGGGTCAGTGGACAAAGGAAAGCCAGTGGACATTATCAATTTGGACTTACAGAAGGCCTTTGACAAGGTGCTGCACAGGAGGCTGCAAAATAAAGTAAAAACCCATGGTATTAAGGGCAAAGTACTGGCATGGGTAGAGGATTGATTGATTGGCAGAAGGCAGAGGGTAGGGATAAAGGGATCTTTTTCTGGATGGCAGCTGGTGACTAGTGGAGTTCCACAGGGGTCAGTATTGGATCCAAAACTATTCACATGAAACACTAACAATCTGATGAAGGAACTGAGGGTACTGTTGCTAAGTTCACAGATGGCACAAAAATAGGTGGAGGGACAGGTATTGTTGAGGATGTGGGGAGGCTGTAGAAGGACTTAAACAGGCTAGGAGAGCGGGCAAGGAAGTGGCAGATGGAATACAATGTGGAAAAGTGTGAGGTTATAATTTGTAGACTATTTCTTAAATAGGGAAAGGCTTCAGAAATCTGAAGTACAAAGGGATTCAGGAGTCTTAGATCAGGATTCTCTTAAGGTGACATGCAGGTTTACTTGGAAATTAAGAAGGCAAATGAAATGTTAGCATTCATTTCAAGAGGGTTAGGAATACAAAAGCAGAGACATACAGCTGAGGATGTAAAAGACTCTGGTCAGACCACATTTGGAATATTGTGAGCATTTTTGGGTTCTGTACCCAAGGAAGAACATTCCGGCTTGGAGGGAATACAGCAGAGGTTTACAGGAATGATCCCAGGGATGACTAGCTTGTCATTTGAGAAGTGGATGAAGACACTGGGTCTGTACTCGATGGAGTTTAGCGGGTTGGGAGGATCACATTAAAACTTACAGAATACTGAGAGGCCTGAATAGAGTGGATGTGGAGAAGATATTTCTAACAGTAGAAGGGACTAAGACCCAAGGCCACCGTCTCAGAGTGAAGGAACGTCTGTTTAGAACTGAGATGAGGAAGAATTTCTCCAGCCAGAGGGTTATGCATCTGTGGAACTCATTGCTGCAAGCAAGTCATTGAGCGTATTTAAGGCAAAGATAGAAAGATCCATGTATAGTCAAGGAGTGAAGGGCTAGGAGGGAAAGCAGGAGAATGGATTTGAGAAACATATCAGCCATGATTGAATGGTGGAGTATACTCAATGGGTTAAATGGTCTAATTCTGTTTCTATAACTTATGGTTTTATGGGCATTTTGAAAATAAATCAATGGGTTGTAAAGAACTGTGAGACATCTGATGGTCATGAGAAGAATTAGAAAAGTTCAGCCTTTCCTTTCCCTTAAACATGATTTTGCTTCGAAGCTGTGTCAACTAACAACATCTGATCTCCTCCCCTCCCTCACACACACACACATTCAAAATTATTTCAAAATACCCTGGAATTTTATGATTAAAGGCAATGTGCAGTTTCTCAAATCTGCAAGCCCTCTCCCTGTATTTCAGCTTTGCTTCCATGGCTATTGCTCACAGACTGCTGAAGGATCAAGGCACAGAAATGACGAAGAATACAATCCCAGACTGGAAAAGGTCTTTATGGTGGCAACACGACCTGCTTGTCTTAACCTTGCCCTGCAAATGCCTTCAGAGAAATGGAGAAGAAAACCAACCTCAACCAGCGACAGCAGAACCCTTCAGCTCGCTGCATGAGTCTGTGAGTGAACAGGCATCTTGTGCTGGCTATTTGTTTGGAATTTGTTCCATGCCATGCTTTGTGGGCCTGAGGAGCAAATACATAGAAATGGCAGCAACAGAGAGTGCAGGGGAGTTTATTTGGAAAGGAGATAAACAGCTCGGCTCAAAGTTTTCCCTCTGTGATACTTCACTAAACTTGCATTCAAAGTGCTACTAATGGATGCATTGCAAGGCAAAATTGTACATGTGAAAGCAATTGTGAGCACTTAACATGTGTCTGTCCTGCAATGGGAAAGTATCTGTCATACTGGCTCCCAGGATTTGTGAGACCCTCTCCCGAGCATCTGAAAACAGAATTCACTAATGTTATGTTTGAAATATGTTCCTGAAAGTACACAACGGGGTAAAATAGAGCATTTTCCTGTTGTCTCCCAATCATCCTAAGCTCTGAAAACAACAGGGAATTTGGAATGCTGTGCAAACTCTGGGATCAAGCAACTTCTCATTGTTTGACAACGTAGCAGTACAAAGATTGTGAAAATCTGGATGTAAGTTTGCTCACTGAGCTGGAAGGTTTGTTTTCAGATATTTTATCACCATATGAGATAACGTCATCAGTGAGTCTCCGATGAAGCACTGGTGGTATGTCCCGCTTTTTATTTATCTGTTTAGGTTTCTTTGGGTGGGTGATGTCACTACCAGTTCTTTTTCTCAGAGAATGGTAGATGAGGTCCAAAGTGATGTGTTTATTGTTAGAGTTCTGATTGGAATGCCATGCTTCAAGGAATTCTTGTGCGTGTCTCTGTTTGGCTTGTCCTAGGATGGATATGTTATCCCAGTCAACGTGGTGTCCTTCTTCGTCTGTACGTGAGGATACTAGTGAAAGTGGGTCATGTCTTTTTGTGGCTAGTTGATGTTCATGTATACTGGTGGCTAGTTTTCTGCCTGTTAGTCGGATGTAGTGTTTGTTACAGTCCTTGCAAGGTATTTTGTAAATGACATTAGTTTTGCTTGTTGTTTGTATAGTGTCTTTTAAGTTCATTTAAACTATACAAACGGGGAGAAAGTGAGGTCTGCAGATGCTGGAGATCAAAGTTGAAACTTTATTGCTGGAACAGCACAGCAGGTCAGGCAGCATCCAGGGAACAGGAGATTCGACGTTTCGGGCACAGGCCCTTCTTCAGGAATCCTGAAGAAGGGCCTGTGCCCGAAACGTCGAATCTCCTGTTCCCTGGATGCTGCCTGACCTGCTGTGCTGTTCCAGCAATAAAGTTTAAACTATACAAACAACAAGCAAAATGAATGTCATCGGTTAAGATATAGGGGTAAGTTGTCCAACTTGATTGATTTGCTACATTCTATTAAGTTTGTTACGGTTGCTCTTTTCAGTCTGACACACATGGACTATGACATGTTCAGGAGGGTGGATCACCACCATCTTCTCAAGGGAACTAGGAACAGGCCCAGCCAGAAATGCCCATGTCCTGTATATGAATTTTAAAAAATGTCACAGAAAACAGCATATACCTCTTCAGGTGGGAATATGATCACTTGTTCGGGATGCCTTGTCAAAACTCCAAAGCATTGTGCTGACGTCTGATATGTTAGCCCTATAAACTCTATTTTGTCTATTTGTATAATTGCCAAATTGACAGCATGTGCCTATATATAGCCATATATATCTGTTTGGTAAAAAGAGAATATTGTATTGTGTTTCAAGGTTAGAATGTCAGTATACCTATAAGAGTCACACTCAGGTATTGCCACTGTATGGTAGCATCTGGCCTGAGAATATAAAGGTCTCATTGTTCTATCTTACTCAGAGATGCCTTAAGTATGACATACTGCTGCTCTGTGTAACTTAAAAGCTTAATGTTAGCCCAATCACTTACATGGCTGGAAATGCAAGGTTTATACATAATGGTTAGCTATAAATGTTATAAATGTCTGTTGGATTCTTCAATAAAATCATGTTCATACACAGTTTCTTGTCTGCAGAAGATAACATAAGTATTGTCACATCAGATAAAATGCACTACTGGAGTTAGAATCACCTCATGAAGTACAGTCAATTTGGACTTGAAACATTAACTCTGTTTGTCTCTCCACTGATGCTTCTATACCTGCTGAGATTTGCTTGCACTTTTGTTTTATTTCAGACTTGCAGCGTCCATATTATGTTGTTTTTATTAACATTTGAGGAGTGCAGTACAAGGTGATATACAGGGAGTATTACAATTAGACCCATGGGTTTTTTGTTTCCACAGAAAATGTAGTTTAACTCTCGAGCTGACTCCAGGATGCTACAGCTGCTGAAGATCATTTGCAAGTTTCAATCCTGAGGTTGTTAAATTTTTGTTAGGGAGGGCATTAAAATATGTAGCAAAACCAGGAAAGTAGACGGTAAGTACAGATCAGTCTGTGAGATGTATAAGGAGCTAATGGTTTACTCCCAGTCCTACATTTCCAGAACGTGTTTACAATTTATCTCACATAGAGTCCAGGAAAAAAAAATCAATGATGCATTTAAATTGTTAATATTTAAAAGTTATTACAGAGTGGGTTTTGTTGCTGAGAGTTCATAACATTTGATCAAGTGATTACTGTTGCTTTTGACTTCAGTGGATTGACATTTAATGATGCAGTACTGATGCTGTTCATTCCAATTAAAAAGATGATTGCAGACGAGACAAGTAATACTGACAAGCGTTCGAAGATCCATCTTTGTGGTTCACAGTCTCTAGTGGAGCAATCATTGAGAATCTTTTCCATTCCAGAATTTCTCACAAAGAACAATTCAGGAGTATTCAGGCACTTTCCATCTGTAAATATAAGATTAGTCAAATATTTCTTCTAGAAGGTCATGCCCCTTTAAATGCAAAAGCTTTTTATAACATCTGAGAGTTGTCAATGCTATCCAAAGCTGATAAGTTGAAGCTAATTTAAAAATAGAGAAAAAAAATTGCAGCGTAATAGAATTCGTGACCAGATTTTTCCTCAGCTTCACCAAATCTATTTTACTTTAATCAAATTGTTAATATTCCTATGAATGATTAATCTCGTCCAAATGACTGAGGAGCTCATCAGTGTGATGGGACTTTGATGGTAAATTTCACATCATGCTTAATGTTCGTCATGTGCATTCACTTCAAGATAAAACATTATTGCCCATAACTAATGGTAAATAAATTAGCAGCTTTAGACAACGAAACATTGACAACAGAAAGAACTGCCAAGACACAATACCTAAGATAAGAGATTTGCCAGGATGTTGCTGGGACTGGAGGGTTTGAGTTATAAGGAGAGGCTGGATAGGCTGGGATCATTTTCCTTGGAGTGTAGCAGGTTGAGAGGTGGCCTTATGGAGATTTATTAAATCATGAGGAGTATAAATAAGTTGAATGGCAGGTGTCTTTTCCCTAGAATGGGGTATTTCAAAACTAGGAGGTGTGTTTTTAAGATCAGAGGAGACAGATTTAAAAAGAGACATGAAGGGCAATTTTTTTACACAGGGAGTAGTTCATGTGTGGAATGAACTTCCAGAGAAAGTGGTGGATGCAGGTGCAGTTATAATGTTTAAAAGACATTTTGGTAAGTATAAGAATAAAAAAAAATGTTTGGAAGGATATGGGCCATGTGCAGGCAGGTGAAAATAGTTTAGTCTGGGAAATTTGGTTGGCATGGACTGGTTGGATTGAAGGGTCTGTCTTTGTGCTTTATGACTGTATGACTCTATGCCTTTGACAAACTCAGAATGGCCCAAAACTGCTTTATGGTTGATGAAGTGGTTCTTTTCTCAAGTGCAGTGTTATGCAGAAAATATCAATTTGTGGATTTTCCGTTGTTTCTAGTCATTGGTCAGTGTGAGTCCTAACTCTGGGAAGAGTAAAGTTGCCAGGATCCCAAAGACCAATATCGGCTGCTTCACATTAGAGAGATGGTTTAACCTGAGGGTCAGCATGCCACATGCGAGATGAGAGATTGAGAAAGAGAGTTCCTCTAACCTGGGGGAGAATACTAAGAAGTGAATTCAAACTTCTTCTCCTGATGTTGATAACATAAATCCAGTGGGGTGTCAAGATTTATAAACAGTGGGTGCTTTGGGAAGAATAGGGACATCAATTCATTTTAAACACATCCTTTTTTTTTACCTGGGCTGCACCACTTAATTCTGTATGACTGACATTTTGCACTGGTCCATTAGACACTGCAGTGAAGACTTTAATCTCTCTCTCTGCAGCAGCACATGATGTATGCTAGATGGGCAAAACAAGGAGGCCAGCCTCTCATTCTGCCTCAGCTGATACCAGGGTGGAACACACATTGTCAGCATGTTTCCGTTTTATGCTCCAGCCAACTGAGCTAAGTGACCTCTGAAGAGTTAAAATCCTGGTGCAGCAGACTCTGCACCAGCAGCAGTTGCTTCAACACTACTACTTCCACATTCTTCTCTCAGGAGTTGTATTGCATAACAGGTACATCTAAAGAATAATAATATCCATGTTCTACAACAAGGCAGAAAGTGCAGGTTGCACTCAGCAATTATCGAGGTTAAATCTGAGATAACAAAAGCATAACAGTGCCTTGTTAGTCGAAAGCCTGTCACAATTTTATTTGAAGTATTATTGGCTAAAAGATTCTCAATTAATCAAAGTATGATCTCTTCCCTCTCCCCTACCTAGGTGCATTGACGTAGAGTCATAGAGTTATACAGCGTGGAAACAGACCATTCAGTCCACTCGTCCATGCCAAACAGATATCCTACATTAATTAGTCCCTTTTGCCAGCATTGGCCCATATCCCTCCAAACCCTTTCTATTCATATACCCATCCTTTTAAATGTTGCAATTGTACAAGCCTCCACCACTTCCTCTGGCAGCTCATTCCATACACGCACCACCCACTGCGTGTAAAAGTTGCCCCTTAGGTCCCTTTTAAACTCTCACCTTAAACCTGTGCCCTCTAGTGTTGGACACCCGTACCCTGGGAAAAAAATACCTTGACGATTCACTCTATTCATGCCCTTCATGATTTTATAAACTTATGTAAGGTCACTCCTCAGCCTCTGATGCTCCAGGGAAATCAGCCCCAGCCTATTCAGTCTTTCCCTACAGCTCAAACCCTCCAGCCCTGGCAACATCCTTATAAATCCTTTCTGAACCCTTTCAAGTTTTACAGCATCCTTCCTATTGCAGGGAGACCAGAATTGAGCGCAGCATTCTGAAAGTAGTCTAACCAATATCCTGTATGGCTGCAATATGACCTCCCAACTCCTAGATTCAATGCACTGACCAATAAAAGCAAGGGTACCAAATGCCTTCTTCACTATCCTGTCTATGTGCGACACCAGTTTCAAGGAACTATGAACCTGTACCCCATGGTCTGTTTGCATATATGTGACAATAACTTGCTTTTATAGTGAGCCTTAACTTGTAACATATCACAGAGCAATTTGCAGTCAATAAAATTTGTTGCCAAGGCACAAAGGAGTATTTTAGGGCTGGTGACTAAAGACTGCTCAAAGAGGAAGCTTTTCAGGGGTCTCCTGTAGGAAAAAAGGGAAGCGCAGAGATGAAAAGGCTGAAAGAGAGGAGTCCAGAGTGCAGCAACTAAAGGCAAGGTTCCACAGGTGGTGTGTCGACAATCTGAAAAGATAATTTGAATTGACAATGCAGTGTTTTTGAGAGAAAAATGTATTCATTCCAAAAGACTGAGAGAATAATACTGAACCTGTGACCTCCATTCGCATATTTTCTGGATTGTTCCTCAATTGCGTTACTGCTTTGCATGGCAAGTGAAGAGGGAGGTCTTTGCAAAACTGAATATCTGTTGTTTGCATTTCTCAATGATTGACAGTGTCACACAGGCAAAGACTAAGTATATAGTCATAACACAGCACCATCACAATGCAATTTACCACATCCCCAGATCATTTCGGTGACTGTTTGTGTTTTGGAATATTCATACTGTGACACCATTTACACCATATAACATTGCTTACGCATGCATTCAGGGAAAGCTCTATGCCTTCTGGAAGAAGCAAAAGAGGACGGTATTTCCCGGATGTGAACATGGATGCATTGCGATTGGCTGTAAGTTTGCAATATGGCTTCACTGTCAGGAGCACTACATCCCTGCAACAGCCTCACATTCCCAAGATTAAAGCAACTCCATTCCAACTGGCCAGTTGATGTTTTCAGTTAAAGGACTTCAATTTAGATTTAGAATTTGTGTTATCATTCATTAATTTCCACATGGTGTTGGCTGGTTAAAATCTTGTCAGCCTGATGAACCAAGGTAATGGAAAAAGAATCCATCCCATGCGCCAATAAAGTTTCCATTTATTTGATCCATTTAATAATTTGCAACCTTGTCAGGTTGCAAAGAGGACATAGTGTCATCACCATTAGATTTCTGAGGGCTCAGTAATGATCCTTCTGTGATGTCAGTCCATTGACTCAACAGGGCCAGTCATCCATCAGAGTCGAATGATGACAGCCAACCTCTTTTATAAATTTCCCATTGCTGTTTATTTCAGTGCAAAATTATTCAGTGCAGATTATCCTGGAGATTTATCATAATTAAGCACAAATTTATACCCTATCATAAATACATTAATCTCATCACATTTATCAAAGATTTCAATTAATCACAATCATGAGGAAGAATACCTAACACTATTGGACAAATCTAACATTACTTGGGCAAGATTACATAGAATCTTGTGGAAGCAAATCATGCAGTCTACCTCAACCTTCCTACCCAGACTTATCCCATTCCTGGACTCCCCATGGCCAATCCACCCAACCTGCACATCTTTGGACTGTGGGAGGAAATCAGAGTACCCCGAGAAAACCCACACAGACATGAGGTTAGAATTGAATCTGGGTGCCTGACACTGTAAGGTAAAGTGCTAACCACTAAGCCATCGTGCTGCCTCAATACTGAGCCCTCATTACACCCCTCTTTGACATTTTATAAAATAGTGTCCATCTCTTCTGATCTTTGCCTCTTTCTGTCTCAGCTGCCTAGTGTTGATCACCGCTACTTTAAGCTATTCATCTACATGATCTCATTGACCCTTGATGACAAATCTCCATGATTGGGTCTCAGGTGGAGTGTTTCAGCTGTGATTCCTTCCACAGTTAAATGGCCCGTCACCTCTCTCTGTCTGAAGATTGGAGTGGAGCCCAGTCTAAAGCACGGATTAATACACATTTCAGACATCACATAGGGAATGGCACAACAGAATGCAGAGCAGGTGAATGGCTTGAAAAAATCCATCCAATCAATAACAGTTCAGAAATCAGCATATTCTCTGTGTGATTCCTCGGATTGAGAATGTGCAGGCGGAGAATTATTCCATATAGGAATATGCAGAAAAAGTCAGCAGCATAAAAGCTTCCCTTCTGATTTAATGGATCTCTAAAAAATGTCTTTTGTCCTTCCTAACTGAACAGTCAAGCTTCAGTTATTCTCAGCCAGTCTTAATAACATTACAATGCATGTGTAGTCTGTAATCCGGGAGCCACATGACTCACATTGTCATTAATATTTAGAAGATTCCTCTGTAACTGAAATTAAAATGCAAGCCTGAATCATATAAACAATAAGATTTACATTCAAATGAAATGCCTCTGTTATATTCCCTGTAAAAATGCCAGCGTGTTTTATAAATACTGCTTTGCAGCCATCTCATATTGTTGCAACTTCTCAGTTGCCCTCATTTCTATTTTAATTTGATGTAAAGTTATTACAAAAGTGATAAATGGCTACAATCAGGAAAAGGACATTTGTCCTAATGGGAGAAACACTGTTAGTCATAGAGCGTGCTAACATCTGTAGTAAGAAAGAAACTAACTTCCATTGGTCTAACGTTATTGTTCTTCATGCTAGTGCATCCATCTTTTATTTATTTCTTACCAAGGTTCAGAGTATTAATGGAAGGAAATAGAATACTTCCTTGACAAGACCCTCAGATCTGGTCAAAGTGACCCAGCTAGATGCAGAGCTGAAAATGTGTTGTTGGAAAAGCACAGCAGGTCAGGCAGCATCCAAGGAGCAGGAGAATCGACGTTTTGGGCATGAGCCCTTCTTCAGATAGACACACACATACCTGTACTCACATAGACACACACATACCTGTACTCACATAGACACACACATACCTGTACTCACATAGACACACACATACCTGTACTCACATAGACACACACATACCTGTACTCACATAGACACACACATACCTGTACTCACATAGACACACACATACCTGTACTCACATAGACACACACATACCTGTACTCACATAGACACACACATACCTGTACTCACATAGACACACACATACCTGTACTCACATAGACACACACATACCTGTACTCACATAGACACACACATACCTGTACTCACATAGACACACACATACCTGTACTCACATAGACACACACATACCTGTACTCACATAGACACACACATACCTGTACTCACATAGACACACACATACCTGTACTCACATAGACACACACATACCTGTACTCACATAGACACACACATACCTGTACTCACATAGACACACACATACCTGTACTCACATAGACACACACATACCTGTACTCACATAGACACACACATACCTGTACTCACATAGACACACACATACCTGTACTCACATAGACACACACATACCTGTACTCACATAGACACACACATACCTGTACTCACATAGACACACACATACCTGTACTCACATAGACACACACATACCTGTACTCACATAGACACACACATACCTGTACTCACATAGACACACACATACCTGTACTCACATAGACACACACATACCTGTACTCACATAGACACACACATACCTGTACTCACATAGACACACACATACCTGTACTCACATAGACACACACATACCTGTACTCACATAGACACACACATACCTGTACTCACATAGACACACACATACCTGTACTCACATAGACACACACATACCTGTACTCACATAGACACACACATACCTGTACTCACATAGACACACACATACCTGTACTCACATAGACACACACATACCTGTACTCACATAGACACACACATACCTGTACTCACATAGACACACACATACCTGTACTCACATAGACACACACATACCTGTACTCACATAGACACACACATACCTGTACTCACATAGACACACACATACCTGTACTCACATAGACACACACATACCTGTACTCACATAGACACACACATACCTGTACTCACATAGACACACACATACCTGTACTCACATAGACACACACATACCTGTACTCACATAGACACACACATACCTGTACTCACATAGACACACACATACCTGTACTCACATAGACACACACATACCTGTACTCACATAGACACACACATACCTGTACTCACATAGACACACACATACCTGTACTCACATAGACACACACATACCTGTACTCACATAGACACACACATACCTGTACTCACATAGACACACACATACCTGTACTCACATAGACACACACATACCTGTACTCACATAGACACACACATACCTGTACTCACATAGACACACACATACCTGTACTCACATAGACACACACATACCTGTACTCACATAGACACACACATACCTGTACTCACATAGACACACACATACCTGTACTCACATAGACACACACATACCTGTACTCACATAGACACACACATACCTGTACTCACATAGACACACACATACCTGTACTCACATAGACACACACATACCTGTACTCACATAGACACACACATACCTGTACTCACATAGACACACACATACCTGTACTCACATAGACACACACATACCTGTACTCACATAGACACACACATACCTGTACTCACATAGACACACACATACCTGTACTCACATAGACACACACATACCTGTACTCACATAGACACACACATACCTGTACTCACATAGACACACACATACCTGTACTCACATAGACACACACATACCTGTACTCACATAGACACACACATACCTGTACTCACATAGACACACACATACCTGTACTCACATAGACACACACATACCTGTACTCACATAGACACACACATACCTGTACTCACATAGACACACACATACCTGTACTCACATAGACACACACATACCTGTACTCACATAGACACACACATACCTGTACTCACATAGACACACACATACCTGTACTCACATAGACACACACATACCTGTACTCACATAGACACACACATACCTGTACTCACATAGACACACACATACCTGTACTCACATAGACACACACATACCTGTACTCACATAGACACACACATACCTGTACTCACATAGACACACACATACCTGTACTCACATAGACACACACATACCTGTACTCACATAGACACACACATACCTGTACTCACATAGACACACACATACCTGTACTCACATAGACACACACATACCTGTACTCACATAGACACACACATACCTGTACTCACATAGACACACACATACCTGTACTCACATAGACACACACATACCTGTACTCACATAGACACACACATACCTGTACTCACATAGACACACACATACCTGTACTCACATAGACACACACATACCTGTACTCACATAGACACACACATACCTGTACTCACATAGACACACACATACCTGTACTCACATAGACACACACATACCTGTACTCACATAGACACACACATACCTGTACTCACATAGACACACACATACCTGTACTCACATAGACACACACATACCTGTACTCACATAGACACACACATACCTGTACTCACATAGACACACACATACCTGTACTCACATAGACACACACATACCTGTACTCACATAGACACACACATACCTGTACTCACATAGACACACACATACCTGTACTCACATAGACACACACATACCTGTACTCACATAGACACACACATACCTGTACTCACATAGACACACACATACCTGTACTCACATAGACACACACACATATCTGTACTCACATAGACACACACATACCTGTACTCACATAGAGACACACACATATCTGTACTCACATAGACACAAACACATACATGGACACACATAGACACACACACATACCTGTACTCACATAGACACACACACATATCTGTACTCACATAGACACACACATACCTGTACTCACATAGACACACACACACATACTTGTACTCACATAGACACACACATACCTGTACTCACATAGACACACACACATATACCTGTACTCACATAGACACATGCATGTACCTGTAATCACATAGATACACACACAATTGTACTCACATAGGCACACCCATGTACCTGTAATCACATAGACACACACACGTACCTGTAATCACATTGACGCACACACAACTATACTCACATTGACACACACACATACGTACTCACACACAGACAAAAACACACACACCTGTACTGACATAGATACACATGCATACCTGTACTGACATAGATACATGCAAACACCTGTATTCGCATAGACACACACATGTACCTGTACTCACATAGATGCACTCACACACCTATACTCACGTAGACACACAGACACCTCTACTCACACACACACGTACCTGTATTCACATAGACACACACATATCTGTACTCACATAGACACACACACATATACCTGTACTCACATAGATGCACACACAACTGTACTCACAAAGACACACACACGTACCTGTAATCACATAGATACACACACAATTGTACTCACATAGACACACACACATACCTGTAATCACATAGACACACGCATGTACCTGTAATCACATTGACGCACACACAACTGTACTCACATTGACACACACACACATACGTACTCACATACAGACAAAAACACCTGTACTCACATAGATACACACACACCTGTACTGACATAGATACACATGCATACCTGTACTGACATAGATACATGCAAACACCTGTACTCACATAGACACACACATACATATACCTGTACTCACACAGACACACACACACACACCTGTAATCACATGGACACACACACACACACCTCTACTCACACAGACACACACACACCCCTACTCACATAGACACATACACACATACCTGTAGACACTCACCCACATACCTTTTGTCACTCACCATTCCCATCCACACAATGCATTTACCTTCCTGTGCTAATTTGAAAACTGATTGGATGATTCCTGATGAGTAGATCCCTGATGAGCAGGGGAGGTGATACCCTAGTGGCATTATCACTAGATTATTAATCCAGAGATCCTGGAAATGTTCTCAGGGCACTGGTTCAAATCCTGAGATGGCAGGGAGTGGAATTCGAATTCAATAAATATCTGGAATTAGGAGTCTAATGATGTGTATGAAACCATTGTCAAGAAAAGTCCATCTGGTTCACTAATGTCCTTTCAAGAAAGATACTGCCGTCCTTATCTGGTCTGGCTGACATGTGACTCCAGACTAATAATTATATGGTTGGCACTTAACTGCCCTCTGGCCAATTAAGAATGGCTAATAAATGGCCAATGATGCACACATTGTATGAATTAATAGAAAAAAGTTCAAATAATCTATTTTACCAATCTTCGATATTTTTATGATGATCACAAATGTGTTCACCGAACTTGAAAACCGAACGCTTTTAATAGAGTCTATGATTTCTTTCCTGAATCGTTTGCAGCGTTGGCCAATGGTGTGTTCTTCAGTTCTTTGAGACACCTGAAAAACAGCTTTTCTCTGGTTTGGTTTGAGCAAGTACGTGTAATCATTTTTCTAAGGCTGCTGGTCAAAGAAACAGCTCCATGCAGATTCTCTGTCTTTCTCTGTCTTTCTCTCTCTTCTTTCTCTCTCTCTTTCTCAACATCCTGTATCATAGACTCCTAATAGTCAGAGGGAAATTGAGACACTGATTTGTAAGGACATCTGTTATCTGTAAGAATATTTAAGGTGGTTATGGTAAAGGATTTTCACTTTCCAAACATACACTGGGACGCCATAGAGTTAAAGGTTTAGATGGATAGGAATTTGTTAAGTGTATACAAGAAAATTTTCTAATTCAGTATGTGGATGTACTTACTAGAGAAGATGCAAAACTTGACCTGCTCTTGGGAAATAAGGCAGGGCAGGTGACTGAATTGTCAGTGGGGGAGCATTTTGGGGCCAGCGACAATAATTCCATTAGATTTAAAATAGTGATGGAAAAGGGTAGAACAGAGCTAAAAGTTGAAGTTCTAAATTGAAGAAAGGCTAATTTTGATGGAAAGGCAAGAACTTTCAAAAGCTGATTGGGTGCAGATGTTTGCAGGTAAAGAGATGGCTGGAAAAAGGGAATGCTTCAGAAATGAAATAATGAGAGTCCAGAGACAATATATTCCTGTCAGGATGAAAGGTAAGGCTGGTACATGTAGGGAATGCTGGATGATGAAAGAAGTTGAGGGTTTGGTTAAGAAAAAGAAGGAAACATATGTCAGGTAGAGACAAGTTAAATAGAGTGAATCCTTAGAAGAGTATAAAGGCAGTAGCAGTATACTTGAAAGAAATCAGGAGGGCAAAAAGGGGACATGAGATAGCTTTGGTAAATAAGGTTAAGGAGAATCCAAAGGGCTTTTACAAATAGATTAAGGGCAGAAGGGTAAAAGAGCAAGAATAGGTCCCCTCAAAGATCAGCAAGGCAGTCTTTGTGTGAAGCCGCAGGAGATGGGGGAGATACTAAACGAGTATTTTGCATCAGTATTTACAATGGAAAAGGACATAGAAGATGTGGATTGCAGGGAAATAGGTGGTTACATCTTGAAAAATGTCCATATTACAGAGGAGGAACTGCTGGATGTCTTGAAATGCATAAAAGTGGATAAATCCTCAGGACCTCATCAGGTGTACCCGAGAACTCTGTGGAAAGCTAAGGAAATGATTGCTTGTCCTCTTGCTGAGATATTTGTATCATCGATAGTCACAGATGAGGTACCAGAAGACTGGAGGTTGGCTGACGTGGTGCCACTGTTTAAGAAAGGTGGTAAGGACAAGCCAGGGAACTGTAGACCAGTGAGCCTGATGTCGATCATGGGCAAGTTGTTGGAAGGAATCGTGAGGGACAGGATATACATGTATTTGGAAAGGCAAGGACTGATTAGGATAACCAACATGGTTTTGTGCATGGGAAATCATGTCTCACAAACTTGATTGAGTTTTTTGAAGAAGTAACAAAGTGGATTGATGAGGGCAGAGTGGTAGACATGATCTATATGGACTTCAGTATGGCGTTCGATAAGGTTCCCCATGGGAGACTGATTAGCAAGGTTAGATCTCATGGAATACAGGGAGAACTAGCCATTTGGATACAGAATTTGCTCAAAGGTAGAAGACAGAGGGTGGTGGTGGAGGGTTGTTTTCCAGACTGGAGGCCTGTGACCAGTGCCAGAAGGATTGGTGCTGGGTCCACTACTTTCCATGATTTATATAAGTGATTTGGATGTGAACATAGGAGGTTTGTTAGTAAATTTGAAGATGACACCAAAATTGGGGTGGCGCGCTGGCTCAGTGGTTAGCACTGCTGCCTCACAGCACCAGGGTCCTGGGTTCGATTCCTGCCTGTGTGTGTGGAGTTTGCACGTTCTCCCTGTGTCTGCGTGGGTTTCCTCCAGGGCTCCGGTTTCCTCCCACAATCCAAAGATGTGCAGGTCAGGTGAATTAGCGATGCTAAATTGCCCACAGTGTTAGTCAGGGGTAAATATAGGGTAGGGGAATGGGTTTGGGTGGGTTTCTCTTCGGAGGGGCAGTGTGGACTTGTTGGGCTGAAGGAGCTGTTTCCACACTGTAGAGAATCTAATCTAAAAAAAATAGAGGTGTAGTGGACAGCAAAGATTACAACGGGATCTTGATCAGATGGGCCAATGGGCTGAGAAGTGGCAGATGGAATTTAATTCAGATAAATACGAAGTGCTGCATTTTGGGAAAGCAAACCTTAGTAGGACGTGTACACTTAAGGATAAGGTCCTATGGAGTGTTGCTGAACAAAGAGACCTTGGAGTGCAGGTTCATAGCTCCTTGAAAGTGGAGTTGCATGTAGATAGGATAGTGAAGAAGGTGTTTGGTATGCTTTCCTTTATTAGTCAGAGTATTGAGTACAGAAGTTGGAAGGTCATGTTGCAGCTGTACAGGAAATTGGTTAGGCCACGATTGGAATATTGTGTGAAATTATGGTCTCCTTATTATCGGAAAGATGTTGCGAAACTTGCAAGGGTTCTGAAAAGATTTGCAAGGGTGTTGCCAGGGTTGGAGGATTTGAACTACAGGGAGGGGAAAGATATAAAAGAGACCTAAGGGGCAACTTTTTCGCAGGGTGGTATATGTATGGAATGAGCTGCCAGAGGAAGTGGTAGAGTCTAGTACAGTTGCAACATTTAAAAGGCATCTGGGCAGGTACATGAATAGGAAGGGTTTGGAGGGATATGGGCCAGGTGCTGACAAGTGGGACTCGATTCGGTTGGGATATCTGGTCGGCATGGAAAAGTTGGACTGAAGGGTCTGTTTCCGTGCTGTACATCTCTATGACTCTCCTGTAAGAACCTGTGTTTGGTTTTAACTTTTTTGCCAAGGGGTGTTTACGGGGATAGTGCAAGTATTTGGAACAGTATCATTAAGTTGCGATACAATTGATTGGGTTTTCAGATAAGATATGTTATTCTATATTCTGTTGTCTTTTGTTCGTGCATAAATAAATTATGTTTTGTTTGAAACCCGAGTGGTTGGGCTGCCTTAATCACTCCTGGTATATACACTTTACACCTGCTTAAAACAACCAGAAAGGTTAGGGTCTGGGCTACATTCGTGAAATGTTTTGATGGGATCTGGCCTGATCCAAAACACCTGCAGTTTGTTCCATAGATTCAGTTATCTGACCTGTCCAAGCCTGAAGATGATAATTCTATAAATGTAAGATAACTCTTCCACACTATGAATATTTTGGGGCTGCTCCATTTGAACATTAATCAGGAGCCCATACACTCAACTTCATGTTGGACAATTTGAAAATCAGCGAAGACCATGATGGTGTGAGGAGGGAGTTGAGCAGTCTCAGGTCAGCCAGTAAACCCAGTCTGATTGTAACCCCCTCCTATCATTGTTGTTAAACAGAGCACAGTTAACATCCAGCTGAAGAATTAGCAGAATATTCCACCATGAAATGGACACAATCTAATCCTGGGACACTTTATACACCTACATTCTCCAGAGATTCACTAGCTACCAAATTGGAATAAGCGGATTCTCCAATGAGAACAGGTCAAACAGAGTGGGCTTGCTTGCGCTGGAGGTGGGTTATCAGAGGTAGATGGGAATTCTGAACACAAACAGCCATGGTCTTATTGAATAGCAGATCAGTTCGTGAAGCCTAATGGCTAACTTCTGCTTTTAATTCATTTCTTCACATGGAGTGGGAGCAACGGCTGGTATTTTCACACTCTAACCCTGAAGTCGATTGTTGAGCACCTACAATGTGGCTAAAACTCGGATAATTCAGAGCACATTAAGGAGGTTAAGTCTGACACATTCATAGAGTCGTTGAGTCCTATGGCATGGAAACAGAACCTGCGGTCCAACCAGTCCACGCTGAACATAATCCCAAACTAAACTAGTCCCACCTGCTTGCTCCTGGCTCATATCCCTCCCAACCTTTCCTATTCATGAACTTATCCAAATGTCTTTTAAATGTTGTAATTGTTGCTACATCCACCACTTCCCCAGGAAGTTTATTCCACATAAGAACCACCCTCTGTGCAAAAACATTGCTCCTCATATCTTTTTTAAATCTCTCTCGTCTCACCTTGAAAATATGCTCATCTCAGCTAAATTCCTTACACATCAGAAACTCGCGAAAAGCTGAATAGAAAACAGTCTACTGTTGTAAAAAGCAGATTCTGCAATCGCTGAGCTGTACAGACTTGATGTGAAGCTGAAGCATGCTTATGTAATTGTTCTGAAATGGATGCATGCTCGATAAAATGGTTAGCCAGAGCAACTGAAGCATTCATGGTTGGTGCACAGAGTTAGCATCAGTCTCTCAGTGTGTTACTGGGGAAATACTACAGAATGGATGTGCTGCAAATGCAGTTGAAATGTTTGATTTTGTTCCACCTGTTACAACAGAATTTTAGCAAATTGTTGAATGTAAGAACATCCATTTCTATCAAAAATAAAGAAAAATCTATGTTAGCACACAAAGATAAATTGTGCCTGAAGTTTGCGAGTAGGTAGTGACAGTATGAGATGTTATTTGGCCTGACAGAGTTTATACCAGTCAATCACGTGCTGGTAAAGCAATTCCTTCAATTATTTTCCACCAATACAGTGCCCTTTAAAAGTGACTTCTGGCAAGTCAATACTAAGATTATATGCTTCATCGTTAGGCACATTTGAATCAAACAAATTGTGTGTATTGTACTTAGCTGCAGAAAATTGTGAGGAAATGGTTTTTTGAGAGTGTGTGTGTATTTGTGTATATGTGCATGTGTGTGTGTTTGTGTGTATGTGTGGGTGTATATGTGTGTGTATATGTTATGTGTGTGTATGTGTCATATGTGTGTGTATGTGTGTATGTGTATGTATGTGTATATGTGTATGTTTGTGTGTATGTGTATATATATATATGTATATATTTCAGCTGA
>NC_057745.1:7250249-7281754 GCF_004010195.1 Chiloscyllium plagiosum | reverse complement strand
TGTATATGTGTGTGTATGTGTGTGTATATGTGTATGTGTGTGTGTGTTTGTGTATGTGTGTGTGGATGTGGATGAGTGCTTGATAGAGTGTGTGCATGAGTGTGATGGAGTATATGTCTGTGAGAGAGTGTGTGCATGGGTGTGAGTATGGGGTGATCAAGTTCTGGGATTTACATATTAATGAATTGAAATGTGCAACCCATTCTAAAATATAAAAGATGTTACAGCATCTAGGTTTGTTCAGTACATCACGTCAGTTATATGACAGAATGATCTTTTGCTATGATCCTATTTCAGTACCTACCTGATGAAGCAGCATTTCAAACATTTGTACTTCCAAATAAACCTGACGGACTATAACCTGGGTCCCTGGCACTGTGAGGCAGTAGTGCTAACCATTGAGCCACCTTGCAATTTAGCCGGCCAGTCCACCTAATCTGTACATCTTTAGACTGTGGGAGGAAACTGAAGCACCTGGATGAAAACTACATCGACAGAAGGAGAATGTTCGAACTCCTCATAGACAGTCACCTGGGTAGATGTCCAGATAGAGAGAGAAGTGAAAGAGAAGCAGGCAAAGGGATTGTTGAAAATTTCCAACATGTTGGGAAGCTGGCAGAGATTTGCCAACTTCTGCATTTAGCTCAAATACATGTACTAGTTCTTAGCAATCCACTTGGAACAGATTGGTCTGGCATCTGAAATGTCAAAAGGAAACTTGGTGGAACTATAACCTGGCTTATGACTTAAACTTTCAACATAGTGAGTTTTCCATTTGTCCAATTGTTGGCTTAGGTTCTGTCATACTCCCATTCTGTTTGAGAGTGTTACTTTACATAGCTTTGGTAAAGTCGCCATAATCCCAGAGTACCATAGGGCTGCTCTCTCATCAGACGGATGATGGTGGTTTAACCTGAGGGTCACCACGCCTCAGACGATGGGAGAGGTTAAGAAGATGGGAACTTTGTGGTGATTCAGACAGTACGGGAATTAAACTAACATTGTTGGAGTCACTCTGCATCACACACCAGCCATCCAGCCAACTGAGCTAACACACCCCTGGGACTCTACAGCACTGTTGGTGTCCCTCCCCGCACAGACCTCAGCAGCTTAAGAAGGTCGATGATCAAAAAGGACAATTAGGGATGGGCAACAAATTCCGGCTCAGCCGGTGACATGCACATCCCAAGGATGAACAGCAAAAATTAGTTGTCCCATACGTTTATCTTCAAAGTATCATTTTCAGGTAGATTGGGAACTGCACAGACTTTTCATTATCCAACTGGATGACTCCAGTCTTTCAGTTAAAAACTCTTTATTGCCACATTTTCAATATTTTCAATAATTAATATGTGAAACGGTTCAAAAAAGAATTTAAGGGTAAAGACACTTCCTTTTCTAAAACTCCTGTATTTGTTTTTCTCCTGGTTTTCCCTGTAACAGTGATCTGGAGATCAACCTCAAATCCTAGACACTCCAGGCCACTCTTGGAGACTCCAGGTCGCTCCCGGACAATCCAGGCCTCTCCTGGAGGGCTGTCGATCCTTGATCTAATCAGGTGACAAACTGGCTGTCACATCCTCCAATCTCACGGCCGCCAAAGTGATTCAATTTCCGTAAAGAGCTTCAAAATGGTTTGTGAAAGATGCAACCAGATGGTGTACAAATGCAAGTCAAGATTCCTCTATCATGATGAATAAGCACATTAGCGTCAGTAATGAAGGGACGCTTGGAAAAAAGGAGTTGTCATTAAAACCTCGACCTTGACTTTCTGGAGAGCAAATTCAGCCGTGTGACTGAGAGAGACGAACATTTTGTTCATTTCACAACAGTTTCCCTGATGGGTGGTTGCTATGGTAACTGTAATAAAAATCTATGAGTCCAAACAAGAAATGCCGCACGTGAATTGATGTGAAAGCTTGTCACACGTGTAGAAATGTGCCTTGAAGAGGCAGAAGGAAAACAATAGGAATAATTGCTTGAGAAGGATTGCTCATCTTTATGGTCGCTAGCTTTCCCCTCTGATGTTTATTCCGTCATCTGTGGGATAGTGCAGCTAGCACCAGCCATTGAGTTAATACCTCACTCAGATCACTGTCTGAATGGTGAGTGCACTGAGCTACAGGAAGTGTTAACTAGAAAGTACCAAAGTGTAGGTATTTCCAATAATTCAGATTTCCCATTGCACTGTGCTTGAGGATTTGGAATAAGACCAGATAGTGCTGGAAAAACTCAGCAGGTCTGGCAGTATCTGTAAAGAGAGAAACAGAGTGAACGTTTCAAGTGCAGTATGACTGTTCAGTAGCACAGCAGGTAGCACAGAGATTAGCAGGAGAGTACAATGAATAAAATTAAATTCTACATATCCCTTAATAGCTTGACAATCTGGACATGCCCTTGCTTCTCAGAGTGGAGACCTGTGACCAGCGGTATGTTGCAGGATCAGTGCTTGGTCCACTGCTTTTTGTCATTTATATAAATGATTTGGATGTGAGTATAGGAGGCATGGTTAGTAAGTTTGCAGACAACACCTAAATTGATGGCATAGTGGACAGCGAAGAAAGTAGCTGAAAATGTGTTGCTGGAAAAGGGCAGCAGGTCAGGCAGCATCCAGGGAACAGGAGAATCGACGTTTCGGGCATAAGCTGAAGAAGGGCTTATGCCCGAAACGGTAGCCTCAGAGTAAAACAAGACCTTGGTCAGATGTGCTGATGGGCCTAGGAGTGGCAGATGGAGTTAAAACTAGATAAATATGAGGTGGTACGTTTTGGTAGGGCAAATCAAGGCAGGACTTATACATTTAATGGTAAGGTCCTAGGGAGTGTGCCAAACAAAGAGACCTTGGAGTGCAGGTCCATAGCTCCTTGAAAGTGGAGTCCCAGGTCGATAGGATAATGAAGAAGGCGTTTGGTATGCTTTCCTTTATTGGTCAGAGTATTGAGTACAGGAGTTGGGAAGTCATGTTGTGGCTGCACAGGACATTAATTAGGCCCTTTTTGGAATACTGCATGCAATTCTGGTCTCCCTGCTATAGGAAGGATGTTGTTAAACTTGAAAGGGTTCAGAATAGATATGCAAGGATGTTGCCAGGGTTGGAGGATTTGAGCTTCAGGGAGAGGCTGAATAGGCTGGGGCTGTTTTCCCTGAAGGGTTGGAGGCTGATGGATGACCTTACAGAGGTTTATAAAATTGTGAGGGACATGGATAGGATGAATAGTCAAGGTTTTTTTCCAAGGGTAGTGGAATCCAAAACCTGAGGGCATAGGTTTAAGGTGAGGGAGGGGGGTAAGATTTAAAAGGGACCTATGGGGCAACATTTGATGCAGAGAAGATGGAATGAACTGCCAGAAGAGGTGGCGGTGGCTGTATAATTATAACATTTAAAGGACATTTGGATGGGTCTATGAAGAGGAAGGGTTAGAGGGATATGGGCCAAATGCTGGCAAATGGGACTAGATTAATTTAGGATATCTGGTCAGCATGAATGAGTGGACTGAAGGGTGTGTTTCTGTACCATACATCTATATGACTATATGTTGCATAACAGTAAAATACTGCTGATGGAAATCTGAAAAGAAAATTTAAACTGTTGGAGAAACCCAGCAGCTCTGGCAACATCCCTGGACAGAAAAACAAAGTTAATGCTTCGAATTCAGTATGACTAAGGAATTAAGGGGTACAGGGAGAGTGTGGGTAAGTGGCATTGAAATGCCCATCAGCCATGATTGAATGACAGAATGTACTCGATGGGTCGGATGGCCTTATTTCCACTCCTATTTCTTATGGTCTTATGGACTCCTCTTTGGAGTTGAAAGGAGCTGGAAAATGTTGGTTTTGATGATGTGGACAGGGAGAGAGGAGGAGCAAGTGGAACAGATTATGAAACCTAATGGCAATGAAAATGCTGGTAAAGGAGAAACAGAGGTGTTAAGTAGATAGAAAGGTTAGTTGTGAAAAGGAAGAAATGGTTTTCCACAAATCAGACTCGAAACACTAACTCTGTTTCTCTCTCTCAACATATGCTGCCAGACCTGCTGAGTTTCTCCAGCACTCACTGATTGTTTTGACACAGGGCCCTCCCCTGTTGGCCCGGGTATATTGAAGTAGATAGGCAGGAAGCTGGAAGAACACAGCAAGCCAGGCAGCATCAGGAGGTGTAGAAGTCAACATTTCAGGTGTAACCGTTTTCCAGGACTCCGGCACAGATCTCCATGTAGAGAGGTTGTTGCTGCATGTTGCTGATCTGGCTGTGAAACCATTTGTTTTAATTTAAATTATTGGAAGTATACTGACATTGTGAAGTGTCGGTCACATACCTACCATGGCCTCCTACTTCTCTCTGGAAGGAAAGCCTCTGACTGGCCTCTTATCATCGAGACTCTAATGAATGGAGATCCTGTCCTCAGGCCATTAATTTGTTGCAATGAGGAAAATCACAATGAGTGGCTCTGTCCCATGCAGTGGTGTTCAGAATCTTGCAGGAAATATCCTGCCCCCTAGAATGGAATTTGACCGCAGAACCTCTGACCCATAGGGGAGAGCAATAAAAATTGAGCCAAGCTGATGATTGGAGGATCTTCACAAAGAAGGTATTGTCAGGCACCTTACAATTCCAAAAACAAACAAATCAATCATTATTGGAATTAAACCAGAAACATCTGGAAAACAATTAGGCAGCATCCTTGAAGAGAGAAAATGATTTAATACTTAAGCCGATGACCTTTAATCAGAAATCAGTCTCTGGATACTTTCAAGAAAGAGATGGATAGAGCTCTTAGAGATAGTGGAATCAAGAGTTATAGGGATAAGGCAAGAACAGGATACTGATTGTGGATGATCAGCCAGTACATCCCATGGACAAAATCAACGTCATCTACAAAATTCCATGTAAGGACTGCCAGAAACACTATGTAGGGCCAACAGGAAGAAAGTTAGCTACCAGGATACACAAACACCAGCTAGCCACAAAAAGACACGACCCTCTCTCCCTCATAGCCCTACACACGGAGGAGAAAAACCACCATTTCAACTGGGACAACACATCTATCCTGGGACAGGCTAAGCAAAGACATGCCAGAGAATTCCTAGAGGCCTGGCACTCCGACCACAATGCCATAAACAAACATTTAGATCTAGATACCATCTATCAATCCCTCAGAAAACGAACAGAAAATGACATCACCACAAGCCCCAGGAACCCCATCCAGGACAAACATATAAATAGAAAGCAAGAGACAACAGCTTCGCTTCTAGGGGGGGTCGCCACTGATGATGTTACCTAGCCAGGTAATGAAACGTCTGGATATCAAACCTAGAGCTCAGCGAGCAAACCTACAACCTAAACCTCAACCTGAGCTACAAACCTTCACAAACCTTGCATATATCAGATTAACAGACCCTATCAGGGAACTCATAGTCTATGAGATTTACTTGGCTGACCTCGTTACAAACATTACATCTACGTGCTTAATATTTCAAAGGTAACAGCTCAAAAACGACACCCACAGTTCTGGAATGTGAAGTTTTATCACATTCAAAGTTGATCAACAAGAACATGAGAGAGAAGCAAAGCACAGGAAAGCATGCAGTTTTTATGAAACTCCTTGTTACTGCTCTATCTATACACACAGAAGTTTGGAAAGCCTAACATAGCATCTATTAAAAGGCCCTTCAAAATCTACTTAAAAACAGCACCTTCCAGGTGAAACATGATGCTGTCAACATCTTTCAGAAACACCTCATTACATGACTGATGCAGAATAATCCTAAAATGCTAAGTGTGTCTGAGCCACAGCTTGATACTGCCAATCTAAGCCCCTGTGAAGCACCTTGAGATGTTCTTGATCTTTACAAGGTGCTACTTAAATTGAACTTGTAGTTGCAGAATTTCCCAAGCTATCAAACTGTCAAACATTGATGAACAGGACCTGTGTTTACTTTACAGCAGTGAGACTTTGTGAGCTTACAAAGAAACACTGTGGAATGTTTTATTCTATCTTGAGAACATGAGAAACCTGTGAATCTGTGTATAAAAGTGTTGGGCAGAATTTTATCATCTGATGATTGCAGGCCTGGGGGTGAGAGGGTCAGTAGAATTGTGGAGAGCCATGATGGTTGACCTGATCTTGGAAATAGAGAATGTTTGGCTGGGTTGCAGAATGTTCTGCAGTATATATACCGACTGAGCATACTGAATCTTCCTAGTTTTGTTTTCCCTTCTGGTGTTTCATCATCAGCTATCTCTTTGTTTTCATGTTTATTTTATCTCTTTGTCTCTCCCTGTCTGTCTGTCTGTCTCTCTCTCTGGGCACTGTCTCAGTGTACTCTCTTTGTTCTCCACCACCTGCCCTTCCAACCCCATCCTTGCCATCAGCATGAATGCACCCCTTTCCTGGCCATTTTCAGTTTTGTTGAAGGGTCACTGGACTTGAAACATTAACTCTGCTTTCTCTCCATAGATGCTGCCAGACCTGCTGACTTTCTCCAGCACTTTCTGTTTTTGTTTCGGATTTCCAGCATCTGCAGTTTTTATTTTTATTTTAGTATTCATATGTGTCGTTGACCCCACATTTCCTTGGAATCACTATTGCATCCATATTTCCTGCACAATATACAATGCAGAACGCAACCGCGATACAATTCCATACAATATCCCTCTATGACTCTGTACAGTTTTCTAATTTACCAAGAGTTACTCATTTACAGTACATTATGATGCGTAGCTCTCTCCTCTCATTTCAGTCACTTGTTCAGTTGGGAGTGTTTGTTTTCAATCTGTGATCTCCTCATTCAGAATCCACATCTGTACACACTAGTGTAGTTGCTCAGAAAATGTGCAATATGAGCTTATTAACATATTAAAGGGCCTTTTATCTTCGACAGATTGTCACATCATCCTAGGAATTCTTGTGATGCGTGCATGAAATCACCTTTACCATGGCAAACAGCACCGTGATTTACACTTCACTGTCTGAACCACACTGTGCTGGTAACACTTTGATCGAGATCATAAAAGAAAACTGTCTTGGCTGGTTGAAAGCAATTTTGAATCCAAGATGAACTATAAGCAATGAGAGAAGTCATTCAGCCTATTTAGGTCATCCCTCTATTGAAATATTACATACACATTCTCGCCTGGCCTTACACTCGGCTACTCTGAACAGACTCTGTGGTTTGGCTTCCAATACACAATAATACATTTATTTAATACAGGAACGTGTCTCCCCTCCATCAGTTCGAAACATTACAATCATCTTGGACCCAATAACAATGATATCAGAAAAGCTATTAGGGTCTTCACTTTTTTTTGTCATGGATGAGTGGGATGTGGGCATCACTGGCGAGGCCAGAATTTGTTGCCCATCTCTGATTGGCCTGGAGAAGGATGTGGTGAGCCATCCATTTTTTTAAGAATCCCTACAGTGTAGAAACAGGCCGTTCGGCCCAAGAGGTCTACATTGATTCTCTAAAGAGCATTCCACCCAGACCCATCTACCTAACCTATCCCTGGAGCTCTGCATTTCCCATGGCCAACACACCTAACCTGCACATCCCCGAACACTATGTGTAATTTAGCATTGTCAATCCATCAAACCTGCACATCTTTGGACTGTGAAAGGAAAGTGGAGCACCCAGCAGAAACCCATGACGAATTCATGCTCAGAGGAGTGGAAGCTTCATGATCCTATTCCTTTCTATTGTATGTCAGCTGAGATAAATGTCAGCCTTGGCATGTCCTAAAATTCGACAGAGTCATAGAGTCCTGGGGAGAACGTGCAAACTCCACACAGTCATCCAAGGGGGGATTTGAATCCAGGTCCCTAGCACTGTGAGGCAGCAGTGCTAACCACTGAGCCACCATGCTACCCTCACAGCCTTTAGAGCACAGGAACACATTCAGTGGTATTAAGAAAGGAGCGACAGGATTTTGACCCAGAAACAGTGATATATTTCCAAGTTAGGATGAAGGGTGCCTGAGAAGGAAATTTGTGGGTGGTGTTGATCCCATATTTCGGCTGTCCAATCTTTCTGGAGTGTAGAGACTAGAAGTTTAGAGAGTGTTGTTAAAGGTGCCTTGGTGAGTTAATTCAGTTCATCTTGCACACTGCTGCCACACCTGCCATCAACAGTGATAGGAGTGAATATTGAAGGTGGTGTTTGGGCTGAGAATCAAGCAAATTACTTTGACCTGACGGTGTCAAGTTTCTTGAGTGTTATTGAGGCTGCACTCATAAGACCGTAAGATGCCTGAACATAAATAGGCTATTCAATGAGATTATGGCTGATTGAATAATCCACTTTCATACCTTTTCCCCATAACCGTTGATTCCCTTATTAATTAAAAATCTCTCAATCTAAGCCCTGAATATACTTAATGACCCAGCCTGGACTGTCTTCTGTGGTAAAGCATTCCACAGATTCACAACCCTCAGAGAAGAAATTCCTTCCCATCTCTATCTTAAATGTACAGCCGTTTGGTCCTAGATTCTTACACAAGGGGAAATGGTGTTTCCACATCTATCCTGTCAAGTCCCCTAAGAACCTTATACATTTCAATATAGTCTCCTCTCATTCTCATAAATTCCAATGAGTGTAGAAACACACTCGTCTACCTCTCCTCATATTACAGTGCCTCTATACCCAGTATCAGTCTCGTGAGTCTTCTGTTGTCTGCCTCCAATGCCAGGTTATTGTTCCTTAGCTAAGGGGCCCAAAACAGGTCACATATTCCAGCCTCATTCCTGATGAAATGCTTTTGCCCGAAACATCGATATTCCTGCTCCTCGGATGCTGCTTGACCTGCTGTGCTTTTCCAGCACCACATTCTTGACTCTAATCTCCAGCATCTGCAGTCCTCACTTTCACCTCGTGTTCCAGCCGTGTTCTTGACCACCCTTAGGAACTCAAGCTGTGATGCCCTGGGACTGAGATGACTGACCTCCATCAAACACCGCCATCTTCCTTTGTGCTAAGTATGACTCCAACCAGTGGAAAACATTTCCTCGATTCCCATTGACTCCAATTTCATAGGGGGTCCTTGATGTCACAGTCAGTCAATACTAGGGAGAAAGTGAGGATTGCATGTTGACTCTTGTTCTCCCTGAATGCTGCCTGACTAGCTGTGCTTTTCCAGTGCCACAATTTTTGACTCAATACTACCCAGATGCCAAGCGCAGTCACTCTCAACTCAACTCTGGAATTCAGCTCTTTTGTCAACGTTTGGATCAAAGTTGTAACAAGATCACGAGCCAAATGATTCAGGGCAGGACACAAAGTTCCAGTGACTAGGGTATTCCTTTGAAGTGCCACTTAATTGCATTGTCAAAAACCCCTTCCATTTTCTTGCTGCAGATCAAAAATAGCCTGATGGGGGATAAATGACCAGGTTGGATTTGTTCTAAATTTTTTTGAAAAGCACATTGTTGTGTAAATACCAGTATTGTCACTGTATTAGAACAGCTTGGTTACGAGCGCACCTGGTTCTAAAGCACAGATCTTCAGTACCATTGAGAGAATGCCACCTGGGTCAATATGTTTACAGTATTCAATATTTTCAACCTTTTCTTGTTGTGAAGTGAGTCGGTCAGGTGATGTGGTCAATTGATAAACTACCTATATGGTTCATCAGGAAAGATAGTGATTGCGAGACTGTTAATAATTAACCAATCCAAATCAAAGCCAATTTCATATTCTGATCAGAATCACTATTTTAAAATATTTTGATGTAAAGCTCCCAAGTTCTGAGTTTGAGTTACTTTTTATTCATTTCCAGCTTGCAGGTGTTGCTGGCCGGACAAAGGTTTATAGCCCATCCTGGAATGCCCTTGGGGAGGCGGCAATGAGTCACCTTCTTGAACTACTGCAGTCCCTGAGATGTTGTTTCATTGTAAGCAACATGAAAGTTCATAGTCATAGAGCTGTACAGCACGGAAACAGACCCTTCGGTCCAACTTGTCCATGCCAACCAGATATTCCAACTTCATCTAGTTGTAATATGTTCATGAACCAATATGTCCCACTCAATCCTTCCTATTCATATACCCATCCAGATGCATTTTAAATCCTGTAATTGTACCAATCTCCACCACTTCCTCTGACAGCTCATTCCATACATGCACCATCCTCTGCGTGAAAAAGTTGCCTCTCAGGTCCCTTTTAACTCTTTCCCCTCTCATCTTAAGCCCATGCCCTCTAATTCTGGACTCCCCCACCTCAGGGAAAAGACCTTGTCTATTAACATTTCCATGCCTCTCATGATTTTATAGACCTCTATAAGGTCACCCCTCAGCCTCCAATGGTCCGGGAAAACAGTCCCAGCCTATTCAGCCTCTCCCTATAGCTCGAACCCTCCAACCCTGGAAATATGCTTACAAATCTTTTCTAAACCTTTTCAAGTTTCACAACATCCTTCCTATAGCAGGGAGACCAGAACTGCACACAATTGCACAGGTACTCTGGAGCATGCAATGAGCTGAAGTCACCAGGTATTTGCTCTAGTTTCCATCTCAACTTCTAGCTTGTTTGGGGTGTTTGGTAACATAGGAAGCTGAGTAGTAATGAGATGGGTTTAGCTGTTAACAAGGCATTTAGCAAACAATAATCCCCCTTAAAGGGCAATTCACCACTGCCTCGTGAGACTTTCACCTTTCCTCTCGACAACAGCGTCAAAGGTGGCACAAAATACTCCCGACATCATCAAGATAGATCTTATCAGACTACTTGCTCAATAGTGCCACAAATCTGACCATAGCCCTGTCCCTGAGGCATCTGCAAGAGTTCACTCTTTGTTTCTGATTTATCGTTAAGGACTCAGGGGAGATTAAAGCTAGGGAGCATAAATAAAAATTAAGAGAGATTTTAAGGCAGTGATAATGAGAAATATTTTCTCTCAGAAAATCCTTAGTCTGTGGAATTCTCTTCCTCAGAACTTGATGCAAGCTACTCATTGAATTTATTCCAGATTGAGTTGATTCGATTTTTGGTAGATAATACAGTCAGGGGTTGCAGGATGCAGATAGGAGGGTGAAGCTGAGACCACAAGCAAATCAGCCAGGATTTTATCAAATGGAAAAACGATCTCAAAGGTTGAATCTTCTGTCACCTCTTCTAAGTCCTAAATCTCTTTTTCCTAAAAGTATAAGATAAGCATTTGATACTAATAAAAATATTAAATAGTATTAGATGTGGGAAGGGTTAAGGGTCTGGGTATCCAGATTGTCAAATTTCAAATAACGTTTTATTCATGCGTGGGCGGTGGGCATCACTGACTGGCCAGCATTTATTGTCCAGCCTTGGGTGCCCTTCAGAAGGACCTGTGTAAACAATATTCTGGATCAGTGGTGCTGGAAGAGCACAGCAATTCAGGCAGCATCCGACGAGCAGCAAAATCGACGTTTTGGGCAAAAGCCCTTCATCATTTTACCCTGTGTAAACAATAGTCAATTTGACAGGTAACATTTGATATCCGTACTTCTTTGAGGGTTAACATTTTGTTAGGAGAAAGGAGAACACAGCAAAGACAGAAATTGCAAGTTAATAATATTAATGTTTCTCTTTATCCTTGAGGTTCTATCAACTGACAGTAAATACACTATGTGTTATTTTCTTGTCTTCATGTAGACATGAAGCTATAAAGTGAAGCTGCTGTTCAGAGTACATCAAGTATTGGGTGGCACAGTGCTGTATGCTGTTGCCTCACAGCACCGGGGTCCTGGGTTTGATTCCAACTTTGCTGACTGCACGGAGTTTACATATTCTTCCTGTGCCAATGTGGGTTTCTACTGGGTGCTTGGATTTTGTCCCACAGTCCAAAGGTGTGCAGGGTTAGGTGGACTGGCCATGGTAAAACATGGGGTTATGGGGAATGGGTGGGATGCTCTTCGGAAGATTGGTGCAGTCTCGATGGGCTGAATGGCCCCTTTCTGCACTGTGGGGGTTCTATTGGATAAGCTTTTCCAATCATTACAGCTGGAGCCTCCATACCGCAAAGATTCCTGGTGTGCTGTGTTAGGTGATTTCAGCTGTGGCTTTGTTAAGGGAACTACACTTCAGCTTGCATTCAGAAAGAAAAGGCTGGTCCCAATTCCCACACCTGATCACTGACCAGTGCATTTACCTTGATTGTAGACTATGTTGCGATGCTTTATCAGGCTGAATACTAAATCACCACTCATTATTAAAACATGACTAATTGTCCCAAATTAGATCAGCGAACCCATACCACACAGTAGACCTGTAAGTCTGTAGGATCCATCCACTGTGTTGAAGATGCTGAGATGGTATTTGTCTAAGCACCTACTTTTCTTCATCCGAAACCATTGTATTTGATTCTTTATAATTCTCAAACTTACAGACAATGTGAGTATTTCTGAAAGTTCTGCATATTTCAACAAATGTACAAAGGATATGAAGTGTGGTCACATCATTAAGAGCCTACTTGCACCTTAACCTTTCTCTGGATGTAAAACACTTATTGACATTCCATTAATGTAAGACGATCCTGAGGAAATACATTAATAGGGTTCTTAACCAATATAAATAATTTATTCCAAAACACCATTATGATGTACATTTTCTTTGCCTGACATCTGACATTTTCTCATCATAGACTGTTGCAATTTCATTGACTTTGCCGGCTGGTCTGAGGATTCTAGTCTAAACGGAGTATCTAACTCTAACCACATCGTCCCCGTCTGCACCAGTGGGAAGTTCTCCATCTCGTGCCGCAGCCAGCTTTAGGTTAACCATTTAGGTTTATGAGACTGTGTAAATACAGGGATTAACTCAAATTTCATAGTCAATGAAATTAAAAATGAGGTGAGAGGTAAAACAGACTGCCAATTCACTATCACCCAGTTTCCATAATTGCACAAAATTAATGTCCTTGATCTATCCACCAATTTCATGGTGAATCCTTTCAGAAGGAGGGTTCGATCAATATCAATATCGGATTGATGTTGGAAACAAAAGTCCGGTTTACTAATGTATTCCCGTCCCAAGCAGCCTTCCTATTCAGGCAGTGAGTCCGCATTACAATATGCTGCATACATAGAACATGGACATAGAACAGTACAGCACATTACAGGCCCTTTGGCCCACAATGTTGTGCCGAGCATTTGTCTTAATCTAAGATCAACCTAACTTACACATACCTCCAATTTAATGCCATCCATGTGCTTGTCCAGCAGTCACTTAAATGTCCGTAATGTATCTGACTCTGCTACCATCACTGACAGTGCATTCCACGCACCCACCACTTTCTGTGTAAAGAACCTGTCTCTGACATCTCCCCTATATCTTCCTCCAATCACATTAAAATTATGACCCTTTGTGACAGCCATTTCTGCCTAGGGCAATAGTCTCTGGTTATCTACTTTATCTACGCCTGCATTACCATGTACGCCTCTGTCAAGTCACATCTCTTCCTTTTTCTCTCCAGTGTGAAAAGCCCGAGCTCACTCAACCTCTCTTCATAAGACAAGCCCTCCAATCCAGGCAGCATCCTGGTAAATCTCCTCTCCACCCTCTCTAAAGAATCTACATCCTTCCTATAATGTGGCAACTAGAACTGGACACAATATTCCAAGTGTGGTCTAACCAGTGTTTTAAGGAACTGCAGAAAAGCCTCGTGGCTCTGAAACTCAATCCCCCTTTTAATGAAAGCCAGAACACCATATGCCTTCTTAACAACCCTATCAACTTGGGTGGCAACTTTGAGAGATCTATGTATATGGACCGCAAGATCCCACTGTTCCTCCACACCGCCAAGAATCTTGCCTTTAACACTATATTTAGCATTCAAATTCGACCTTCCAAAATGAAACACTTCGCATTTTTCCAGGTTGAACTCCATCCGCCACTTCTCAGCCCAGCTCTGCATCCTGTTAGTGTCTTGTTGTAGCTTGCAACAGCCCTCGACACTACCTACAACATCACTGATCTTTGTGTCATTGGCATACTTCCTAAGCCACCCTTCCATTTCTTCATGCAAATCATTTATAAAAACTACAAAGAGCAGAGGCCCAAGAACAGATCCCTGCAGAGTTTGCATTTAAGGACTCCCTATGCTACGTGTCTACAATGGTGTGACTCTACCTGGCAGTTAAAGCCTGCTTAGATTTTGCAAGCTGCTTCCTCTGACATAATTTGGTTTCCTGTAACATCTGTTTCATATTTTAAAATGTGTTTTACTGTTTTAAATAAACCAACCCACAGAGTTAATCTATCCCAGATGGATAGTTGATTGTCTAATCTTATCATTAACATGACGTATACCATCTGCAAGATGTACTGCAGCAACTCTCTAAGACTCCTCCTCCAGCACCTTCCATATTCATGGTCTGCACCACCTAGAAGTACAAGCAGATACATGAGTACACCACCACCCTCAAGATCCCTTCCAAGTCAACACCATCCTGACCTGGAACTACATCTCCAATTCTTCACTGCTGCAGAGTCAATGTCCTAGCACTAACCTCCTTACAATACAATGTAATTGTACCTACACCCTGACCATTCTAACGGGTAAAGAAAATAGCTCATCACCATCTTCTCTCGGGATGGTCTAAAAGAATAAAAGCAGTAAAACTGGAGAATGAGACATCCCGGTCTAATTGGTTTTGTATGCTTCAAATTGGAAGAGTACATTCATTTCCAAGAACGGCATGGTGGGCGGCACTATGGCACAGTGGTTAGCACTGCTGCCTCACAGCGCCAGAGACCCGGGTTCAATTCCTGCCTCAGGCGACTGACTGTGTGGAGTTTGCACATTCTCCCCGTGTCTGCGTGGGTTTCCTCCGGGTGCTCCGGTTTCCTCCCACAGTCCAAAAATGTGCAGGTCAGGTGAATTGGCCATGCTAAATTGCCCATAGTGTTAGGGGCAGGGGTGAATGTAGGGGAATGGGTCTGGGTGGGTTGCACGTCGGTGTGGACTCGTTGGACAGAAGGGCCTGTTTCCACACTGTAAGTAATATAATAAATCTAACTACTGGATTTTCTGCTGGATTTTCCCTCTGGGGGACAATAAACACTAAACTATCCAAATAGGCCAACATCACGTAATCAAATTACAAAAGGATTTTCATGCTAAAGTAGGCAAGGGAGCTTGGTGCTTGCAGAGTCATGTCGCAACCCTGAATTAACACTGGGAATGGGATGTGAAAACAAAGCTACACAGAAACTGAAAGCTGTGGTGTGGCCTGTCAATGATGTTGTTCTGTAGGTTTTGCACACTGTGCGCAGGTGAAAGGGTACATTTAAAATTTAGCCCTGGGCCACTTGGTGGTTGATTCTCTCATCGCTGTTAGAATTGACAGGTGAAATTATTCTTTCTTTGGCAGGTACCTCACAGTCTCATGCAGAGAGCCTAGTTCAGAAGTGTTAATGTAGGTTATATAAGCAGTGAGAAAACAATGTAGCTTTGGCCTTCCATGGTTGGCACCAGTTGACCATCTCTCCACATGGTGGAAAGAAAGAGCGAGAGAAAATGATAGAGAGAGAGAAAAAAATGGAAGAGAAGACTAGTGATTGGAACCAGGTGGATCTTGATTGAGGTTGTTAACTTGTAGCAATCAGGGAGCCCTGGCTGACAGATATAAACAGGGCATTCAGAATCTCCTCAGTCAGGGCCTGACTCTGAGCTCACTACCTGAAGGGTTTAGAAAGAAATGGACCAAATGCTGACAAATAGGATTAGGTCAGATTGGGATGTCTGGTTGGCGCAGTCGAATTGGACCGAAGGGTCTGTTTCCACGCTGTACAACTCAATGATTTTATTCGCTATTGCTCCTGCACATCCTTCTCAACCAACACAACCCTTTGGCAGTCTAAGACTGTGGGATGTGCAGTACAACACAGTGACATGGGAAACCCTGCCTTCATGGCATTGCCTGACTGGTCCAGTCATAAGGATCTCAGCTTCAGGTGCCTAATACTCTTTTGATAAAGGTTGCGGGAAGTGTACACAGTGTTGTATCTCTACTTGGCAGCAGTCTGAGCATCTTTCTGAGATGTCATCAGCCAACTGTCCAGAGGCAGTGCCCAGTGCCCATTTCATAGAGACGATGTTGCTTGTGAGTAGGTCAAGGATTTACAAGTCATAGAAATGCCTGGGATATCTCTTGCAGTCAGTGTTTCTCACTCCACCCACCGTGGGGGTTGCTATGTCAACAATGAAACTCTTTTGAGTTGATTTTCAAATCATTAAGGTGAGCTTCAGGATTTACGTTCAGTGCCATGGGGAACAGGTTCACCCGGTGACCTACAACATCCCTGCCCATTCTTCCCCTTTCCTACCACATTCCAATCCCTGATGAAGCTTCACCCTCTCCCGTCTCAGTTGAGCCCCTTTTGGTTACCGTCAGCATCTCTCGTTTTAGCTTGGAGTTCCTGACTATGGAGATCCTGATGCCCTCCCCTGTGTCGAGAAGCAGACTGATCATGACTTGCCTCAACCCAACCCCCACCCAAACCTTTGAGACTGGTGTAAACTCCACCCCATTCCACCAAATGCCACCCTCCTATCTTCAGTGGCCCCCATGACTGTCACTGTTCCCTCAGCTAGTGAATGCAACCAGGCCATTCCGCAGGTTTGAGCTGCCTGCAGCCTTAACAATGTCATGGGCAGATCCGAGAAACACTCAGAGTTTATGTACAATTCAACCCCCAACTGACTGTGGTCCATTCCCTGGACGGAATATGTGGGACCTCCCTGATGGAGCATGGCCCATCCCTCAGACTGATGTTGGAGGACCAACCTGACCAAATAACTAACAAGTCCTCGATATTTTATCTTCACCTCCAGGACCAGATGTGGCCTAATTCCTGGATTGGAACAGCGGGAAGTCCCAGACTTGATATGGACCTTCAGCCCTCCTGGGAAGAGGACATTAAATCCATTAAGTTGTGTTAATTCTGGTGAGAGAATCTTCAGTGGAAAATCACACTCACTGTGATAACAAAGACATCTCGTCTTTTAGCATTCATGTGAATACACTACAAGCATTTAAACTGACATATACATGCATATAGATAGGAAGATATAAACTAAATAAAACAAAAAAATTAAAACGTAAGTAAAAGCATTACTTCTAAATCTTTTAGACTTTCAAAACACTAACGTAAATATTTCTCATTGTCAGCTGCATGAAACAAAATACGTAACATCTTGTACTAATGCGTTTTTTTCAATATAATACAATCTATCATAAATTGATGAGTTGAAAGTCCTTTTTTTGTGGAGCCATACTATAGCTTTCAGAAGTAGAGAGCCATACACCAGAATGATCATCATGACCTCCTGAGTTGAATGGGTCAATTAAAATTCAGTTACCGTAATCCTCCAAATAGAGAGGCAGCAAAAATCTTTTTTAGTGCAGGTGTGTAGGACTTTTCAAAAACTGCTTTCAGTGGAACACCAATGGGATGCTATTCCCAGTAAATGTTGATCCCATTAAGCAATTCCTGACATTTGTCCAATTACTGGTGCCAATAGCTCTTATTCAACGTAAACTCCAACACCACAATTTTGGTTAAATAGACCAACAGGCCCAACTAGCATCCCTAAGTATTTGACAATGATGGGAGGGTCCTAAGTCACAGGCTGGCACTAAGTCCTCATGCTCATTTGGTGAGCTAGTGTGAACATGATAGGCTGAATGGCCTTCTTCTATGCCATGATACTTCTGTCAATCTGCATTCTGTTGGTACATCTTGGACACTGACCAAGGTAGTGGAAAGGTGCAGAGTGTTGACAGAAAGCAAATAGGAATGAAAAGCCTCTTAAGTGCCTGGTTTATGGTAAGGTGGTGCCATATCGATAATATCACTGGACATGAAGTTCAGACCCCAAGGTTAACATTTTGGGATCATGGATTCGAATCCCAACATGACAGGCAGCAAAGTTTGAATTCAACAAAAAACTGGAATAAAAAATCCAGTATAATGGCAACCATATAATCACTGTTGATTCTCATTAAAAAAAAACCCACCTAATTCACTCATATCTTTCAGGGAAGGAAATCTGCTAACTTTACCTTGTCAGTCGTACACAGACTCATAACAACATAGTTCACTCTTAATTGCCACCTAGGTAAATTCGGGACAGGCAATAAGTACCAGCCCAGCCACTGACTCCCATGTCCCATGAATGAAAAAAAGATAAACAGAACGTTAATGGTTTAGCAACGAATATCTGATATGATTGAGCACAAAGGCAGAAAACCATTTGACAAATAGCAGGATAGCAAAGATCAATGTGGATTGGGAACAGCAAGGAAACACATAGTAAGGATCAGACGAGTGGAGCAGGTGAATGGAATTGGGGAGTCAAAGAAGGGAGTAAGGTTGAGGATGAAGCCTTGAAGATGTTTGTGGATTAAGTAATACATTTTTAAACACATACGTTGGATGAAGAGGGCAAACAATGATTTTTAGTCAACTTGTTTGAACAGCTTTATGTGAGGTAAATTACTGCAAAATCCGTACTGAAAATGAAAAATGCTGGAAATCACAGTGGGTCAGGCAGCATCCATGGACAGAGAGCACGCTATCGTTTTGAATCCAGATGACTCTTCATCAGTGCATAAAGCCAGATCTATTTAATCAGAGACATGGACACTAACTGTATTGCAGCATGGTGGCTCAGTAGTTAGTGCTGCTGCCTCACAGCACCAGGGACATGGGTTCGACTCCCGCCTCGAGCGACTGTCTGTGTGAAGTTTGCATATTCTCCCCATGTCTGCATGAGTTTCCTCCCACAATCCAAAGATGGGCAGGTCAGGTGAATTGGCCATGCTAAATTGCCCATAGTGTTAGGTGCATTAGTCAGAGGAAAATGGGTCTGAGTTGGTGTGGACTTGTTGGGCCAAAGGGCCTGTTTCCATACTGTAGGGAATCTAAATCAGAATCTAATCTACCCCTGCAGCTCTTGAGAACTTGACAGATGTAAATGAGAATATAATCCGGTGACTGATAGAACTGCGGATGCTGTAAACCAGAAACAAAAATAGAAGTTGCTGGAAAAGCTCAGCAGGTCTGGCAGCAGAGAAATCAGAGTTAACGTTTCGGGTCCGGTGACCCTGGAGTCATCAACTCTGATTTCTCTTCAGAGGTTGCTGCCAGACCAGCTGAGCTTTTCAAGCAACTTTTATTTAGGTTTATAAAATCTAAGGAAAATTAATGGCTTGGGGATGACATTGCATAACGTGGAAATCAGAAGCTGTTAAAAAAAATACCAAGCTTAGGAAATAATCAGAGTTTCAGTGGCAGAAATGGATAGGGTAATGAAGGGGAAAAGAGGCGTTGCTATATGGGAATGAGAAATGGAATTTGAAGTTCAATTCTAGGTCAAACAGAACACTTACAATGTAGACTATGAGCTATTCACACACTGATAACACCTTTCCAATGTGTCTACTTTGATGATTCACTCAAGAAGCGCAGAGTGGAACGATAGTAAACTGGAAAGGTGCGAGGATGTAGTTAGGCTGACTTTGCAGGTCGCAGTCAGAGAAGTGGCAACAACATTATCATCTGTCTTGGTGCTGACGAGAAGGGAAATGATTAGCAGGCAGGTTTCCCAATATGGATCACTGTCCTGTGTCCTTTGCTCAGAAACAGAGACACCAACGAGAGCAAGATGATAATGACCCGCATGAAATATTGTGCAAACACTGACTGAAAGATTTGCTGCTGTTGTGTAAACTGCTTACTGGCAGATTTCAGAGTGATTGGAATGAAGGCATAGCTTCAGGGAAAGATTTGAATTGTTACTTATAATACACTAGTCTGGTGACAATTAGAAATTGACGTTTACTCAAATGTTCACATGCTTGAAGTAGGATCATGTCCCGGGTTCCTTTCAGTAAAGGAACAAAGGAACCGCTGACAATGCTAATTGGCTTAATTTGTGCTTTAAATCAGAACTCCAAACTGTAAACTGAGATTATGATTTGGGGTGTCTCAGGCTGTGGGTATCTTCACATACAATGTCCACGAGGCTACTTGCTTCATATATCTTAGTAAGGTGATTCAAATCTTTATGTTCTGTGATGCTCCTGGATTTATATCCATACATAGCAGGTTGTCAAACATGGCCCTCTAGTGTAGTCCCAGAGTCCTTGGTACATTTGAGGCTGAGGTGGATAGATAGATTCTTGATCAGTAGAGGAATCATGGGGAAAGGGCAGGAAAGTTGACGTGAGGAGTGGCTGATCAGCCATGTCCATATTGAATACTGCAGCAGACTGGAGGATGCTGCTGATCCTATTTGTTATGGTCTTGTGGTGTCTGAGACCACTTTCATCACATACTCATTCCAGACTTGTATCTTCTGTCTCAGAATTGTGTCGGAGCAAATTACTGTAGATTTTGGAATCTGTACTGAGAACAACATGTGCTGGAGATCACAGCGGGTCAGGCAACACCCGTGGAGAGAGAGCAAGCTAACATTTCGAGTCTCAATGACTCTTCATTGGAGCTGAATTGTGTCATCATTACTTCATTATCATTGCACCAACTGCCTGCCAAAGTGACATACACTCACAGGGTGGCACAACATTGAGGGCCGAAGGTCCCCTACTTCGCTGTCATGTTCTATGTTCTATGTTCATTTGCACCTGGAGATGCAAGTGTGAAAGCACAGGAGATTGGACATAGAGAATCGTTTGTGCAAACTCACCTACATGGTGTTCTTAATTTTTTCAACATCAAACGGGAGAGGCCCCATTGGGAAACCTATTGGTGCTAACAGTGGGGTTAAGGAAAGTCATCACTGACTGCAGTTAATGCAAAAGTTCCTGAGAACCGAAATGTTGCAGCAGCGGGTAGGTAGGGGGTATTAACTACAGTTACATTCACATTCTACTGATATGTTTATTTCATGAACTTTACATGACCAAGAATGGAGAGGTTTGTTTTTGCCTGCCATCCATGGCAGCTGCCTTCAGCACACCAGAAACAGAGATCAGGAATAACGTTTGAAATGATGAATCCACTTATCTAAGATATCATTGGTCCCACCACCGAATGGGGGAAAATATCATAATCGAAAATCTTTACAATGGCACATATTATAAGCAGGGTTGTCTGTCTCAGTATTACACTGTTGACATTGGGTATTGGAATGTCATTTAGAATCAGAGAGTTATAAAACCACAGCAGAGGACTCTCTCAGACTAATCACACAAGTTGCTTATTCTGGTCAAATCCCTTCAAATCCACATACCAGACTGAAACAGCTGGCACCACTTCTCCTTCGAGAGTATCTTCGAAAGCCAAGTGCAGCTTCTAAATCTGTCTTTATTAAGTGAATTGATTAAAAGCCAGAACCATTAAAAGTAGGCATTGTGCAGTTTGGAAGGTGTTCGACATTGCCTCGACTCTTCAACTAATCACCAACTTTAACGAACATAAAACTAACTCATTTCCGGAGCAGCAGCACAGCATGCAGGCTCCTGCCCAGAACACACCTGCTCTGTACACTTTTGCTTTTTTGGCTTCTTTGACTGTTTTTATTTTCTTACTTTAATCTACTTACTTTTTGTGGAGAGCAGATTTGTGCAGCACGGAGGAGATCAACATGGAGGAGAGTGAGGCCAGGTGGAGTCGAGCCTTCGCAAGGTGAGCGAGCCCAACATGGCAGAGAGTGAGGCCTCCCAGCAACTGCGGTGGCAGCCTCAGGTTGAGTTCAGTATGGACTATGGGCAAGGCCCAGTGTGGACTATGGGCGAGGCCCGGTGCGAACTGGGGTCAAGGCCTGGTGTGGACTGGAGACAAGGCCTGATGTGGTCTGGGGGCAAGACCCAGTGTGGTTTGGGGACAAGGCCCAGTGTGGTCTGGGGGCAAGGCCCGATGTGGTCTGGAGACAAGGCCTGATGTGGTCTGGGGGCAAGGCCCAGTGGGGTCTGGAGGCTAGGCCTGATGTGGTCTGGGGGCAAGGCCCAGTGTAGTCTGGGGGCAAGGCCCGATGTGGACTGGGGGCAAGGTCTGGTGCGGACTGGGGACAAGGCCCAGTGCGGTCTTAACAACACGTTGTTATTTAGCTTTCCTTTAACTGCAAAAAGGTTATTCACTTCACCTATTCCAAGGAGTAGCCGAGCAATATTGTCATGTGGTACAGTGGGTAATGCCCCTACTTCTGGGCTTAGGTTCAAGTACCACCTGCTCCAAACGGGTGTCATAACATAACTGAGCATAGAGTCATGGAGTTGTACAGCACAGAGATAGACCTTTCAGTTCAACTCATTTTTGCTGACCAGATATCCTAAAATGATATAATTCTATTTGCCGGCATTTTGCCCTTATCTTCTCTATATACTTCTTATTCATGTAGCCATCCAGATGCCTCTTAAATCCTGTAATTGTACCCCCTCTCAGCTTGAACCTACACCCTCTAGTTTTGGACTCCCCTACCCTGAGAAAAAGACCTTGACTATTTATCCTATCCATGTCCCTCATGATTTTATAAATCTCTATAAGGTCACCCCTCAGCCTTTGATGCTCCAGGGAAAACATTCCCAGCCTATTCAGCCTCCCTCTATTGCTCAAGCTCTCCAACTTCAAGGACTTTCTTGTAAATTTTTTCTGAACTCTTTCAAGTTTAACAACATTCTTCTGATAGCAGGGAGACCAAAAGTGAAGTTGGCATTCTAAAGCTGGCCTCACCAATATCCTGTACAGCCACAGGATGACCTCTCAACTCCCATACTCAATGCATTGACCATTGAAAGCAAGCATGCCAAAAACCTTCTTCACCACCTTGTCTACCCTGTCTACAGTTTCAAGGAACTATGCACCTATACTTCTAAGTTTGGCAACACTCCCCAGGGCCCCATCATTAAGTGTATAAGTGTTGCCTTGGTTTGCCTTACCAAAATACAGCACCTCACATTTATCTAAATTAAACTCCATTTGTCTTTCCTTGACCAACTGGCCCAATAGATCAAAGTCCTGTTGTAATCTGAGATAACCTTCTTCACTGTCCACTATGTCACCAAATTGATGCTATCTGCAAACTTACTAATTGTACATGCTATATTCACGTCCAAATCATTTATATCAATGATCAAAAGAAATGGACCCAGCACTGATCCCAGTGGTCACAGGCCTCCAGTGCAAAAACAACCCTCCACCATTACCTTCTGTCTCATACCTTCAAGGCAATTTTGAATCCAACTGACTAGCTCCCAATGGATTCCACATAATCTAACCTTGCTAAGCAATCTATCATGTGGAACATTGTCGAACACTTTAATGAAGTCCATGTGGACAACATCTACCCCTCTGCCTTCATTAATTTTCTTTGTCACTTCTTTAAAAACCTCAATCAAGTTAGTGAAACTTGATTTCCCAGGCTCAAAGCCATGTTGACTTTTCCCAATCAATCGTTACTTTCCCAAATGCAGAATCCCCTCCAACAACTTACCCACCAATGATGTCAGGCTCACCAGTCTTTAGTTCCCTTCCTTTTCCTTACCACTTTTCTTAAATAGCCACATTAGCCAACCTCTAGTCTTCCGCCTCCTCACCCATGGCTATTGATGATACAAATATCTCAGCAAGGGGTGCAACAATCTCTTCCATTGCTTCCCACAAAGTTCTGGTATACCTGATCAGGTCCTAGTGATCTATTTACCTTTATCTGTTTTAAGGTGTCCAACACCTCCACTTCTCCACATCAGTGTTCAATGAGGAGAGGGACATGATGAATGTTGAGATTAGAGATAGAAGCTTGATAACTCTGACTCATGTTGACATAAGTAAGGAAGATGTGTTGGGTAGGTTAGAAGTTATTAAGGTGGACAAATCCCCAGGTCCGGATGGGATCTAGGATCAGTGGTGCTGGAAGAGCACAGCAATTCAGGCAGCATCCGACAAGCAGCAAAATCGACGTTTCAGGCAAAAGCCCTTCATCAGGATGGGATCTATCCTAATTTGGTGAGGGTGGTGAGCGAGGAATTAGTTGGGGCCCTGACAGATATTTTTGTTGCACCCTTAAACACAGATGAGATGCCAGAGGACTGGAGAGTTGTTCATGTTGTCCCCATGGATAAGAAGCGTAGTAGAGATATTCCGAGTAACTACAGACCAGTGAGCCTGACGTCAGTGGTGGGAAAGTTGCTGGAGAAGGTACTGAGGGATAAAATCTATTCATATTTAGAAAAGAATGGGCTTATCAGTGATAGGCAACATGGTTTTGTGTGGGGATATCATGCCTTACCAGGCTCGAAGGGCAGAAAGGCCTACTCCTGCACCTATTGTCTATTGTCTAATAGAGTTCTTTGAGGAATTGACCAAGTTGATAGATGAAGGAAGTGCTGTAGATGTCGTATACATGGACTTTAGTAAGGCATTTGATAAGGTTCCCCATGGTAAACTAATAGGGAAAGTGAAGTCACATGGTGTGCAGGGTGTTCTAGCTAGGTGGATAAAGAACTGGTTGAGCAACAGAAGGCAGAGAGTAGTAGTTGAAGGAAGCTTCTTGAAATGGAGAAAGGTCACCAGTGGTGATCTACAGGGGTCAGTATTGGGCCACTGTTGTTTGTGATATACATAAATGATCTGGAAGAGGGCACTGTTGGTATGATCAGCAAGTTTGCAGATGACGCGAAGATTGGTAGGGTAGCAGAAAGCATAAGGGACTGTCAAAGAATACAGGAGAATATAGATAGACTGGAGAGTTGGGCAGAGAAGTGGTAGATGGAGTTCAATCCAGGTAAATGCGAGGTGATGCATTTTGGGAAGTCTAATTCTAAAGCGAATTAAACAAAAGAGCCTTGGGAAAAGTTGATGTGCAGAGAGATCCGGGAGTTCAGGTCCTTTGTACTTGAAGGTTGCTGCACAGGTGGTCAAGAAGGCATATGCTATGCTTGCCTTCATCAGACGGAGTATTGAGTATAAGACCTGGCAGATCATGTTAAAATTATACACGACATTGGTTCAGCCGCACTTAGAATACTGTGTACCGTTTTGGTTGCCACATTACAAAAAGGAGGTGAATGCTTTGGAGAGGGTGCAGAGAAGGTTTACGAGGATGTTGCATGGAATGGAAGGTGCTAGCTATGAAGAGAGGTTGAGTAGGTTAGGTTTGTTTTCATTAGAAAAAAGGAGATTGAGGGGTGACCTAATTGAGGTCTACAAAATCATGAAGGGTATAGACAGGGTAGATAGTGATGAGCTTTTTCCCAGGGTGAAGGATTCAATAATGAGAGGTCACACTTTCAAGGTGAGAGGTGAAATGTTTAAGGGGGATACATGTGGCAAGTATTTTACACAGAGGGTGGTAGGTGCCTGGACTGCGTTGCCAGCAGAGGTAGTAGAGGCAGGCACAGTAGATTCATTTAAGATGTGTCTGGACAGATGCATGAGTAGGTGGGAGCAGAGGGATATAGATGCTTAGGAATTAGACAGTAGATTTGGAATGGCTCAGGCCTGTTCCTGGGCTGTAAATTTTCTTTGTTCTTTGTTCTGTAATATGGACATTTTTTCAAGATATCTCTACTTATTTCCCCAAGTTGTCTAGCTTCCATATCTTTCTCCACAGTAAATACTAATGTCAAATAGATTGTTTAGAAAATGCATGCTATATGATTCTCATCACTCCTTGGATAAATGGATATCAACTGAATCCTTACTATCAGTATTGGGTTTTATTTATGGCCATAGTTTTGGATTCATCCAGAAGTAAAAACATTTTTCTGTATCTACTCTATCAAACCTCTTCATAACTTTAGAGTATTTTATACAATTAGTTCTCTGCCTTTTTCATTAGCTTTTCTAATAGAAATTGAGAGTTCATGCAGTCAACAGCAATGACACAGAATATGAGGGACTTCAGCCAGGAAAATATTACAGAAAAAAGATATGCAGCTGGTGCTTTTATTCAGGAACTCATCTGGACAAATGCAAGAATGCCAAAAGGGTGCTGCTGATTGGTGAGTCAACTGAAATTGGCAGTCACCTACATTCCTCAAAGCTCCCAGGTATCATAAAAGGCAAAAGGCGTGAACATAATCTTTTGTTTTAGAAGATCAGATCCCTATTTGTGAACTTATGTCATTTTGAACAAAAATGAACCATGTTATAAGCTCAACTGATTATCTCAAATTGGTTACTGGAGTAACTCTTTGGGTATTTAGAATTGTTCAGCCTTATACACTTAATGGTAAGGTCCTAGGGAGTGTTGCTGAACAAAGAGACCTTGGAGTGCAGGTTCATAGCTCCTTGAAAGTGGAATCGAAGGTAGAAAGGATAGTGAAGAAGGCGTTTGGTATGCTTTCATTTATTGGTCAGAGTATTGAGGTACAGGAGTTGGGAGGTCATGTTGCGGCTGTACAGGACGCTGGTTAGGCCACTGTTGGAATATTGTGTGCAATTCTGGTCTCCTTCCGATCAGAAAGATGTTGTGAAACTTGAAAGGGTTCAGAAAAGATTTACAAGGATGTTGCCAGGATTGGAGGATTTGAGCTATAGGGAGAGGCTGAACAGACTGGGTCTGTTTTCCCTGGAGCATCGGAGGCTGAGTGATGACCTTATAGAGGTTTACAAAATCATGAGGGGCATGGATAGGATAAAAGACAAAGTCTTTTCCCTGGGTGGGGAAGTCTAGAACTAGAGGGCATAGGTTTAAGGGGAAAGATATAAAAGAGACCTATGGGGCAACGTTTTCACGCAGAGAGTGGTATGGAATGAGCTGCTAGAGGAAGTGGTGGAGGCTAGTACAATTGCAACATTCAAAAGGCATCTGGATGGGTATTTGAATAGGAAGGGTTTGGAGGGATATGGGCCGGGTGCTGGCAAGTGGGACTAGATTGGGTTGGGATATCTGGTTGGCATGGACAAGTTGGACCGAAGGGTCTGTTTCTATGCTGTACATCTCTATGACTCTATAATGCTGTCAAATCATGGAATCTCATCACCAGTGGATATTTTTGATTTGGGTTTTGCAATCTGTGGATCACTGAGGACAGTCTGTACTTTGCCTATCACAGAACAACCAAGGGAACATGCTCATTGACAGGTCACACAATCACAAGGACATTCAGCACCACATTCACACTGAAGTTTGTTCACTCCATGGCATGCTTATTACGGTAGCAATTCATAACATGAACGTGACAATTGTTGAGCTAAATAACAATAAGTGCGATATTCTGTAAATAGGGTCAAAGTTAAATTCTAACAATTTATTTTTAAGAACTATTTCTATTCATTCACTGCTCTAATTGCCTAAGTAGTCAGTACCCAGCATCGTATTTGTCCAACTACCCTTCCAAAGACATTTCTGTGGATTATCAACTCAACAATGTTACCCTTTACAGAGTAGCCTACTGTTTTATAAGATAGCTAGTAACTTAAAGGGTTAACTGACATCACGCAATAAGCTTTGCCCACCAAGATATTAAGAACTATTCCTGAGACAACCCAACCAGTGTATTTGTAACCAGTGTTTTTTTGTTGTTCTGCTGCTAAGTTCAATGTAGCTAACAGTAATTATTTTTCAAAATGGCTCTCTTATCTCACAAAACATTCACACGTAACTCAGCTATAATGTAACTAGCTATGAAGTACAATAATAAACAGCAATAAACCTATTCTGCTTATCAAGGCCAAGCCTGCCTTCTGCTGAAGTCCCGTTGTGGGCATCCTTCCTTACTTGATATTGTCAACTTAGACAAATACCAATAAGAAAGATTTATGGCAGCAAATGTACATAAGGCATCTTGGATGGTCTTGTGGACACAACCATGGCCAAACTGACATGATACCATTGCAATGATATTTGTCATATTTAATGCCTACCGGCACTCAGCCTCTTGCTCACACATAAAGAATGACCACTGCCTTAGGTGCCAGTGGGTAACCTCAATTTTCCCTTAATTTGTGGATGGTTGACTGAAGTAACAATTCCTTACCACAGACATTCTTGAGATTATAGGAACAGCAGGAGGCCAATCAGCCTTGCAAGTCTCTTCTGCCATTCAATCAGATGACAGTCAATATCTTCCATTTGGCGGACTCAACTCCACGTTCCCTGATTCAGCCACCACACATCGCTTGTAGTTCTGAAAGTTCCAAGTTTCTCAACACCATTTTGAAACAACTAATACGATTGGCTTTTCTTCCACTCACTGATGTTCAGGCCTCAAAGCTGGGGCTTTCCTGGTCTCTGTAGCTAGATAAGACACATGGAGCAAAGCATTTACCCACTGAGGCATCAGATTGATTTGCATCAATTTTAAACAATTAGCAGCAATTTGCCAGGTCCACAGTTTTTACTTTGTCAATGCCATCCATTTCAGTAATACATTATTGAACTAAAACACTCTGGATCACAGCTGCCAACAGAATTACTCTCTCCATCTCCCTGATTCAATCAGTTTATTGAAGTAGAGTGACCTTAATCTTGAACCTTTGTAGTTTAAAGTTTAGTTTCTATGGCTGTGTGCTTGGTCTGAACTAATAAAAAAATCCTGCTATTGTCAGAATGGCAGAGCTGACAGTAGAATGAGTCTCCATTCCTCATCCCAATAATCCCCTAGATTGACTGAGTTTAAAGGATTAAATTCAAAGGTTTCTTCCTGAAACATTTAAAGGAATTTCCACTGAAAAAGTACTAGCATTCAAGATGCCAAAAGCCTATATTTGTGTTGTCCTAGTGATTATTTGATTACGTCTCTGGGGTAGATGTTTATCTATGGAGATGCTGTGAAACAAATGGTATCATATTTCCACTGGAGATAAATATCAGAGGATTTTGATTTGATTTGATTTGATTTATTGTCACATGTACCTGGCTTTTGTGTGCAGTACAGGCAGATCATACCACACACCTCATAAAGGAGCAGCGCTCTGAAAGCTAGTGCTTCCAAATAAACCTGTTGTGGTGTGTGATTTTTTTTAACTTCATACGAAAAAAAGTTCATTAGGATAATAGAACAGAGCAAGGAATATAATGTTACGGTTACAGAGAAGGATCTCAAAGAGCAAGATCAACATTAAATTTAAAATTGGAGAGGTCTATTCGGAAGTTGGATAACAGTGGGGAAGAAGCTGTTGCTGAATCTGTTGGTACGTGTGTCTAAGCTTTTGTATATGCTCCCAAATTGAACAGGTTGGAAGAGATTATAACCAATGTGTGGACTGGGATGATGTTAGCTGCCCTTACGAGGCAGCAAGATGTGTAGATGGAGTCAGTGAGGATTACAGCAGGCAGTCAATACGATACATTCTAGTTTGAAAGCTAAGTATTTATCTCCATGTAATGTTTCATGCTGATTCTTCTTCCTGCCTTGCGCTGATAGTTGTGATCTATTCAAGATGTCAGGCAATGAAGGATGAAAAGGGAACCTATTCCTGGCACATTTATAAGGTTTTATTTTGCAGAGATACGCTTGATAAACATATTCCTCCAAATCTAGCATTCACAGTGTCAATCTGCTTCTGTTTATGGGAGCACCACTAGTTATCTAATCAACCTGATGTGGAGCTGCCGGTGTTAGACTGGGTGGACAAGGTCCAAAGTCATATGACACCAGGTTATAGTCCAACAGGTTTATTTGAAATCATAAGCTTTCAGAGTGCTGCTCCTTCATCAGGTGAAGTCTATTGGACTATTACTTGGTGTTCTGTGACTTTTGACCTGTTCAGAGATATTATGACAAGGTAGGACTTGTACATAGACCTCCTAGCTCAGAGTCTGGGGCACTTCCACTGCACCACAACAGCCCTCACAAGGGTGTGTCAATTAATCCCACCACCACCACCTGACCACAGTTAACACAAGATGATCACCTAGTTAATCACGCTCTCTTGTGGTGAATCAGTAGTATCCCTACCTTTGGACTGGGAGGCCTGGGGTCATGTCGCACCTGCTCCAGAGATGTGTAGTAACATCTTTGAACAGGTTAGATGGAAAAAAGTGTTAATTTTTTTAAAAAAGATTTAATCAATAAGGCCTTTGTGATGCAGTGGTAATGTCCTTACCATTGAATGAAGAGACTAGGTGCAAGTCCCACCTGCTTCCAGAACTGTGCCAGAACATTTGTATCAGGTTGAATAAAAAATATCTGCACAATTAGCCACACACTCTCCAGAAACCATATATTTTTTCAGTTTGTATTTTGTTTATGAATGCTCCTGTGCAGCACCTCAGGAAGTTTCACCATGTCAAAGGTAATACGTAAATACACATTTTTGTTGTTGACGTGTTCCTCAGCAGACAAGAGAAAACCTTTTGAAAGACAGGCACATTTTCTGGTCTTATTAGGTTGCTATTGAATTTTTGCATGGAATCCTGGTTCAGGATAAACAACCTTTCATTTACAAAATAGCTTTATTGACCTTTTGACGGCTTCCCAATGATGATGTGAATTGATGTAATCAGTAGCGCCAGCAGCAACACAAATGCCATTGGCATTACTGGTTACTGTTAGCATCAGCACTAACTGTTGGCAATTTCTGACTGCAAGCAAGGCTTCACTGCACCAGCTGGTGATGCAGTTGTTCCTCAATTATTTCTCATTTATCAGGTAGAGTCTGGAAAATGTCCATGGAGGCATCTCAGTCATGTGCTGGTGTCAATTTGTTTTGCCGTGTCCTGTAGGAGGTGGGATGATGAAGGAGGCAGAATTTTATTAAGGGAGGGGCTGAGGGTATTGCTGGCTAGGCTAGTATTTATTGCCCATCTGTAGACTCCCAGAGGGCAGTTAAGAGTCAACCACATTGCTGTGGATCCAATCACATGTAGAACAGACCAGGTCATCCAGGGCAATTTCCTTCCCAAAAAATGAACCAGATGGGTGTCTCCAACAATCAACAATGGTTTCATGGGCATCATTAGACTCTTAATTCCAGATTTTCCAGAAACGGCAATGTCACTGGGCTAATAGACCAAAGCTCCAGATGTCTCTTCATTAGAGCTGATGTGAAAGGTAGAGGAAAAGGTAGATGGGTTTACAAAGAGAGATAGAAACAGAGAGGGACAGATGGAGAAGGGGAAAGGTGAGTCAGGGACAAATGTAAATCATTGAGACTCGAAAAGTCAGCTTGCTCTCTCTCCATGGATGCTGCCTGACCCGCTGGGATCTCCAGCATTTGTTGTCTTCAGTACAGGTTCCAGCATCTGTGGTAATTTGCTCCAACATTAAGCAGATTGGTGTTGGACTGGAGTCACATATTGAACACATATAGAGTCATAGAGATGTACAGCATGGAAACAGACCCTTCGGTCCAACCCGTCCATGCCGACCAAATATCCCAACCAAATCTAGTCCCACCTGCCAGCACCCGGCCCACATCCCTCCAAACCCTTTCTATTCATATACCCATCCAAATGCCTCTCAAATGTTGCAATTGTACCAGCCTCCACCACACCCTCTGGCAACTCATTCCATACACGCACCACCCTCTGTGTGAAAACGTTGCCCCATAGGTCTCTTTTATATCTTTCCCCTCTCACCCTAAACCTATGCCCTCTAGTTCTGGATTCCCCCACCCCAGGGAAAAGA
>NC_057745.1:7222305-7249745 GCF_004010195.1 Chiloscyllium plagiosum | reverse complement strand
ACCACCCTCTGTCTTCTACCTTTGAGCCAGTTCTGTATTCCTTTCTAGACCAGTCATGAAACAGTTGTAATTTTTTTGTGACCCTTATAGTCCTATTTCCTTATTTAACTTTTTAACAAAAAACAAAATATCAACATACAAATTAGAAACAGAGATAGGGCATTCCGCCCCTCAAGCCTGCTCCGTCATTCAATAAGATCGTGGTTCATCTGTTTGTGTTTCGAGTTCCACAATCCCATCTATACCTGACGACCTTTGATTCCGCTGACCATAATGAATCAATGAGGAGAAAGTGAGGACTGCAGATGCTGGAGATCAGAGCTGAAAATGTGTTGCTGGAAAAGCGCAGCAGGTCAGGCAGCATCCAGGGAACAGGAGAATCGACGTTTCGGGCATAAGCCCTTCTTCTTTCCTGAAGAAGGGCTTATGCCCAGAACGTCGATTCTCCTGTTCCCTGGATGCTGCCTGACCTGCTGCGCTTTTCCAGCAACACATTTTCATAATGAATCAACCCTCACCTTCAAAATATTCAATGATCCCGCCTCCACTGCCGACTAAACCAGAGAGTTCCGAAGTCAATTAATCATCTAAGAGTAAAACCAAGTTCTCTTCTGTTTCTCATAGAGATGATCCTTTTAACTGGGTCATCTTGGACACCTCCCTCCCCTTCCTGGATCTCTCCATCTCCATTTCCTGCAACCAATTCAACACGGACATCTATTTCAAACCCACTGACTCCCACAGCCATCTGGACTACAACTCCTCCCACCCCACTCTCCTGTAGAAATGCTATCCCTTACTCCCAATTCCTCCACCTCCGCCACATCTGCTCCAGGAGAATTTCCACCTTAGAACATCCCAGATGGCCTCCTTCTTCAAGGGCCGCAATTTCCCTTCCCACGTGGTCAATGATACTCTCCAGCGCATTTCCTCCACTTCCTGCACCTCTGCCCTTGAACCCCACTCATCCAATCACAACAAGGACAGAACGCCCCTCATCCTCAGCTTCCACCCCACCAGCCTCTGGATACATCACATTATCCTCCGCCTTTTCCGCCACCTACAAACAGACCCTATCACCAAAAATATATTTCCCTCCCCACCCCTATCTGCGTTTCGCAGTCACCATTCCCTTTGCGACTCCCTTGTTAGGTTCACGTCCGCCACCAACTCATCCTCCACTCCTGGCACCTTCCCTTGCCACCATAAGAGATGTAAAACTTGTGCCCACACCTCACCCCTCACCCTCATCCAAACCCTCAAAGAATCCTTCCACATCCAACAGAGATATACCTACACATCCAAACACCTCATCTACTGTGTCCGTTGCTCTCAATGTGGTTTCCTCTACATTGGGGAGACAGGACGCCAACTTCCAGAACATTTCAGAGAACATCTCTGGGACACACACACTAAACAACCCCATTGCCCAGTGGCCGAACACTTCCACTCTCCCTCCCATTCTGCCAAGGACATGCAAGTCCTGGGCCTCCTCCGCCGCCAAATTCTAACCACCCAACACCTAGAGGAAGAGCGGGATCGATGTTGATTTCACCAGTTTCCTCATCTCTCCACCACCCACCTTATCCCAGATACAACCTTCCAACTCAGCACTGCCTTCTTGAAATGTCCTATTTGTCCATCTTCCTTCCCACCTATCCGCTCCATCCTTCACTCCGACCGATCACCATCACACTTTCATCTACCTATCGCATTCCCAGCTTCCTTCATCCCGGCCCCACACCCCCATCTTATTTATCTCTCAGCCCCCTTGGGCCCAACCCCCCCACATTCCTGATGAAGAGCTTATGCTTGAAACATTGACTCTCCTCCTCGGATGCTGACGGCTGTGTTTTTCCAGCACCACACTTTTTGACCTAGGGTCTCTAATTTTTAAACTAATGATTGCAAGTCAGATTTTAATCCCCTTTATGTTCCTAGAAAGATAAAACACAAACATGCCTTTCACCCAGAACTACCTTTCTTTGAACTCATAACATGCCTACAGTCTGGGACATAGCCCACAGGAGATCATGATAGCCATCTCTCCCTTTGAAGTGTTACTGTGTGAAATTCTATTGCCAGCCTTCACATGCAGGATTTCTCTTCGGTCTCAATGTGAACCACACTTGGTTCCAAACTCATGCACAAGGGAAAACATCATTTGCACCTCCATCTTATTGAAACCATTCAGGATCTTATATATTTCAAACAAGTCACCCCACAATTAACTCAAAATGTTTCAAATTCCGTGGTGAGATTTTTTTTTCTCTAGACTATTTATAAAGGCCTCTGGATTTCTAACACTGATGTGCTTTGTAGTACTTGATTTGTTAGCTTGTGTAACATATACTATAAAGATTGGGCTACTGTTTATTCTGATATTGTAATGGCAATGGATTATAACACCAAATTAGTTACAGATTTATTTAACTGTTAAGTACCACATTTGTTTGTTTAAAAGAAGCTAAAAGATGGCTAGAAATGTTAATTCAGTGGTTGTCTAAAATCCCTGGGTGGCTCACACTGGGACTTAAGAGGAATCCTGGAATGTTGCACCTAAAGACTGGCAATGGAATTTCACACGGTAACACTTCAAAGGGAGAGATGGCTATCATGATCTCCTGTGGGCTGTTTCCCAGGCTGCAAACATGATATGAGTTCAAAGAAAGGTAGTTCTGGGTAAAAGACATGTTTGTGTTTTATCTTTCTGGGAATGCAAAAGAGAGGGGGTTAAAAACCAACTGCAATCGTTAGACTCTGTATGACCAGAGTGCTAGCAAGCTTGTAGTTCTGATTCAGCTGTGCTAAAGTGTGCTGTGAAAGGAAACAGCCAAGAACTACTACAAGACATCATTACCTGTACAGCCAAAAGTAAATAAAGTCTCTCTCTGTATTTGCTGATCATCAGCACAAAGCCACTCTTGAAGGAAATGGGATGAATTCCTTTCAGCTAACCACTGAACCGAAAATCTGCAAATGGCCATCTGACCACCAAACTCACTGCTATCCAAATCAGCCACTTTGATGGTAACAATGTTTCTTAGAACATATAAAATAGTAACAGCAGTAGGCCTTTCATCCATCAAGCCTGATGTACTGTTCAACATCTCCATCATGTTCATGGCTGATTCCCTCTGACATTGCCATACTCTTATTGTCTCACCATATCATTTGACACCATCAGTCTCTAAAAATCTATTCCTTTCTTAAATGTATTTGTTAACTTGGTCTCCACAACTGTTTTGGGTCTAGAGTTCCACAATTCACCACCCTCTGAGTGAAGACATTTCTCCCCATCCCTAGTAGCCTATCCTATATTCTCAGACTGTGACTCCTTGTCTGGACATCCCAGACAGGGAAAACATCTACTCTGCTTCCAGTCCTCTCAAAATATTATATGTTTCAATGAGATCTCCTCTCATTCTTCCCAACACCAGTGAGCACATACCTGGGCTATCCAATCTCTCCTCATGTCACAAACCTGCCATCCCAGGAATCAATTTGGAATCACTGCACTCCATCTACGTCAAGTATAACTTTTCTTAGGTAAGGACACCAAGTCTTGCAGGCCTGTGATGGCAGTGGAATCAAGTTCCAAGGACCCGAGACTTTGGGGAGGGAGGCTCACTTACTGAGATAAGATAGTCTCACGGGGATAAAACTGTTTGATCTGGATGCTTCCCCTGTTCTGTCTTGTTTTGTACTTCTGCTTTTATAAAACATTCTGGTTTTTGTTTGACATGATCGTTTTGGTTTTCGTATCTAAGATGGTAGAGTCATAAAGATGTACACCATGGTAACAGACGCTTCGGTCCAACTCACCCGTGTCAACCAGATATTAATTTAGTTCCATTTGCCAGTAGTTGGCCCATATCCTGCTAAACCTTTCCTATTCCTATATCCATCCAGATGCCTTTTAAATGTTGTAATTGTAACCATCTCTACCACTTCCACTGACAGGTGGGTTAGCCATGGGAAATGCAGGTTTACAGGGACAGGTAAAGGGATCGTTCTGGGTGGGATGCTCTTCGGAAGACCAGTGTGGATCCGATGGGTTGAATGGCCTGCTTCAAAAATGTGGGGTTTCTATGATTTGTGCCATTTCACTGGTCAGTGCGTTGGAGACAGGAGCCTTTACAAAACTCATAAGATACCATAACTGGAGGTGACTGTTTTGTCTATCTTAATGCATTCTTGAGGAAACTATCTTTATCCAAGGAGTAGAGGCACCATGTTGTGCATGCCCACCATCCCTTAAGATAGCAGGACGGCTAGATAATGTGGTTAAGAAGACATCTGGTATATTTGCCTTTATTTGCAGAAAAATAGTGCTTCGAGCAGAGAGGTTCTGCTGGAACTGTATAAAACATTGATTAGCTCACAGACAGTCTCACAGCTCAGGAATCCACATTGTGGGATGAATGTAATTGCACTGGAAAGGGTGTAGAGAAGGTTTACCAGGATGTTGACTGGATGGGTGAGTTTTAGTTATGAAGAGCAATTGGATAGGATGGGGCTATTTACTTTGGAACATAGGAATCTGTGAGGGGGCATGATTGGATGTGTGAAATTATAAGGGTAGACAGGAAGGAACATTTCCCCTTGCTGGAAGAATCATTGATCAGGTGAGGACACAGGTTAAAGGTAAGAGGCTGGAGGTTTACAGAAGATGTGAGGAAAAGTGTTTTCACCCAGAATCCGGAGCTCACTGCTTGTAAAGGTGCAGGAGGCAGCAACTCTTGTAATATTGAAGAAGTATTTCGATGTTAGAATTAGAGTCCCTACAGTGTGGAAACAGGCCCTTCAGTTCAACAAGTCCATACCGACTCTCCAGAGAATATTACACCCAAATACATTACTCTGCATTTACTCCTGACTAACCTAACCTACCCGTCCCTGAGCACTATGGGCAATTTAGCATGGCCAATTCACCAAACCTGCACATCTTTGGATTGTGGGAGAAAACTGGAGCACCCAGAGGAAACCCACACAGACATGGGGAGAACGTGCAAGCTCCACACAGACAGTCACCTGAGGCTGGAATCGAACCTGGTCCCTGGTGCTGAGAATGTGTTGCTGGAAAAGCGCAGCAGGTCAGGCAGCATCTAGGGAACAGGAGAATCGACGTTTCGGGCATAAGCCCTTCTTCAGGAATGGGGAAAGTTTGTCCAGCAGGCTAAGATAAAAGGTAGGGAGGAGGGACTTGGGAGAGGGGCGTCGGAAATGTCCCAAGTCCCTCCTCCCTACCTTTTATCTTAGCCGGCTGGACAAACTTTCCCCATTCCTGAAGAAGGGCTTATGCCCGAAACGTCGATTCTCCTGTTCCCTAGATGCTGCCTCACCTGCTGCGCTTTTCCAGCAACACATTTCCAGCTCTGATCTCCAGCATCTGCAGACCTCACTTTCCCCTGGTGCTGAGAGGCAGCAGTGCTAACCACTGAGACACTGTGCCAGCCCAACATGCATTTGCAAAGCTAAAGCCATGGCTGAAAAATGGGATTAGAACCGTTAGATGGTTGATTTTGACCAGTGTAGAATTGATGGGCCAAAGGACCTCTGTTTATTGCTGTAGACCTCTATGGCTCGATAATCAGTATGGAGAAAGTGAGTCTGCAGATGCTGGAGATCAGAGATGGAAATGTGTTGCTGGAAAAACGCAGCAGGTCAGGCAGCATCTAGGGAACAGGAGAATCGACGTTTCGGGCATTAGCCCTTCTTCAGGAATGTTCCTGTTCCCTAGATGCTGCCTGACCTGCTGCGTTTTTCCAGCAACACATTTCCATCTCGATAATCAGTATGCCCTTATATGTTTCTAAATTAACTGTTTTCACTAGGCTGCCCTGGAGTCATATTTACCAGACTTTAAATACATGTGCAATGAGGGGTCCTTTGGTACCAGATCTAAATTTCACACATGAAATTCGATTGTCAACGTTAGCATCCTACTTATGGGGGAGCAGGAAGGAATGGTGTAGTTAAGGTTCACTCTCCCCTCTCTCAAGGAGACATTTCAGCAGGGCTTTAACTAAATAGGAGTAGCTGTGTTGAATTTTCAGCTGCCAAGCTGAAGCCAATTGTAACGACTTATATCATCATCTCTGAAATTTAGCTCACACCAGTCTATGGGTCGGATGATAGACATTCCCATTCTGTGTGACTCAATCACACTATCATATGCATTTAGCACTGACTCACAAGTGCAGGGAAGGGTTTTCCAACTATGAAGTCAACAATATACCATTAAAATGAAAGTCTTACAATCAGAAAAAACAAGCTTTTTGCTAAACTCTGGACAAGTTAACTAATTAGGTGTAAAGAGTACCTGTTATGGTTTGGCCCTAAACTCTGGAAATCCTCAATTCAGTATTTTTTAACATGAAAGCAATTGTCTAAGATATTCACTCACTTGAAAGGGTTTTCAGTACCTTGTACTTGTCCCTGGCAATAATAATTAAATGTTAAAAGGGTAAATTATACTGGAACAATATAACTGATCCTGCAATGAGCTGACACAGGGAAGATGGACAAGTTCACAAGAGGATTAAGTCAAGACAACATTTAGATCATGGAGGAGGATAACAAAGATAAATTCCTGAGTAACCCCAGAGCTAATGGCATTTGTAATAAAAAGAAGTCTACTATGTTTGTGCTGATTACATTCATTTAGGTAAATGGAAACTGTGTGAGGCAGACAGGAAAGGTAATAGAGGAGGGTGATATAGTTGATTGAATCAATCATTGTAGAGACTTTGAAGAAGACAGGAAAGGACAATGCACCATTAACACAGTCACAGAGGATCTCATTCAAGACTTTGACAACAGCAGTCTACTGTAGATAGTGCACAGGGGGAATCTGCCATGCTTGGCTTCAAGAAAGAATCATAGAATCCCTACAGTACAGATAGAAGCCATTTGGCCCAGTATGTTTATACTGAGCCTCCAAAGAGCATCTCACCCTCATCCACCATTTACTGTAACTAACCCAATTAGCCTGCAGATCCCGAAGACATTATGGGGCAGTTTGGCATCTCCAAGCCATCAAACCTGCACATCTAGAGGAAATCCACACAGACACAAGGAGAACATGCAAACTCCACACATACAGTCACTTGAGGGTGGAATTGAACCCAGGTCCCTAGCACTGCATAGCATCAGTGCTGACCACTGAGCCAGTGCACCACACAATAGCTTGGATTGATAAAACACCTTTCCTTCCCACAGGACATCCAAAAACACTTTACAATCAATGAATTACTTTTGAAATGTTGTCATTTTGTAATGTAGAAACACGGTCTCAGATTTGTGCAACAAGAAATTCACACAAATAGCAATATGTTAATGATCTGGTAAGGCCCTTCTATTTGTTCCATTTCTGCTTTACAAAAGGTCAAACACTATTTGGAACACCATCCCTACCTGGAACATGATTCCTACTTAGAATAACATTCCTCCCTGGAACACCATCCCTACCTGGATCACAAATCATACCTGGAGCACCATCCCCACCTGATACACAAGCCCTACCCAGAACACCAACCTTACCTGAAATACCACCCGACCTGCTTCCCATCATATTAAAAACATAGTTCCAAAATAGACAAGAGAATTAAATAAGTTTTGACTTGTAATTGGGTGCAGTTCTTGTTTATGCTGGAAAGGAGATCTGTTCTATGACTTTGTGTCTTGTTTGTGCCGTTTCTGAGTGAGGATCTAATTCAGCTTAAATTTTCTTCTTTACTTCTGTGTTGTAAATTTATTTGATTCATTTCATGTAGCCAGCTCTATTCTGATACTGTGTTCCTCAAGGCTACTTCTGTTCTGTGTCACTTTGGTTTAATTGCTGACCCTCTCGCCTTCGGGTCAGAAAGCTGTATGTTGTATGTATAATCCTGACTGACACCCTGGTGCTATAATGAGTCTGACTGCAGTGGTTATATGTTTTGTGTTTAGGTTCAGTTAAGATCTGTCTGTTTTCTCTTTAATTTAAATTAAATTTAAAGGTCCCATAGCAAATGGACAGTTCGGAATTTTCTCACAACTGACCAACATTCTTCAGCCAATACCATCCAACATATATTTATTATTTAACAAAGGTGGTGGAGGGAAAACAGGGAATTATAGACCAGTTAGTCTGACATCATAACATAAACAGAAGTTGCTGGAAAAGCTCAGCAGGTCTGACAGCATCTGTGAAGAAAAATCAATGTTAACATTTGGGTCCGGTGACCCTTCCTCAGAACTCCGGACCTGAAACGTTAACTTTGATTTCTCTTCACAGATGCTGCCAGACCTGCTGAGGTTTTCCAGCAACTTCTGGTTTTGTTTCTGATTTGTAGAATCTACAGTTCTTTCGGTTTTTATTTAGTCTGACATTGGTAGTGGGAAAAATGCTGAAGTCATTTTAAAGGTGGAAGAGCAGAGTGCATAGAAAAAAGAAACAGATTGGACAGAATCAGGATGGATTTATGAAAGGGAAATCATGCTACCACGATCTACTGGAATTTTTTGTGGATATAACGAGTAGAGTTGACAAGGGGAAGTTGACTTCCTGGAGAGTTCCAATAAGGTCCCTCATAAGAAATTAACATGAGCATTTAAAGCATATGGGATTTGGTGATGCTGAACTGCCATAGAGAGAGAACTGGTTTTAGGAAACAAATAGTAGGAATACGCAGGTCTTTTTCCAGGGAGCAGGCAGTGACTAGCAGGGTGCTGCAGACATCAGTGCTTGGACCCTTGCTCGTCACACTATATATTCATGTCTTAAATGAGGGAGATAAATGTCAAATGTCCAAGTTTGTGATTGGGAAAGAGAATTGTGAAAAGGGTGCAGAGATGCTTCAGTGTAATTTGGACAAGTTGAATGAGTGGGCAAATGCATGGCAGATGCAGTATAACATGGCTAAGCATGAGCCTATCCACTTTGATAGCAAAAACAAGAAGGCAGATTATTAACAGTAGCAATAGATTGGAAAAGGGTGAGACGCAATGAGACCTGTACACCAGTTACTGAAAGTAAGCTGTGCAGCAGGCAGTGCAGAAGGCAAATGGTATATTGGCTTGCATAGCGAGAGGATTCAGGTACAGGAGCAGGGATAACTTACAGCAAACTCTGGGGCCTTGGTGAGACAAACTTGGAATATTGTGTGTAGCTTTGGTGACCTTTTCTGAAGAAAGATATTCTGGAGGCAATGCAGCCAAAGATTTACTCGACTGATTCCTGGATGGCAGGGTTTCCATGTGAGGAGAGACTGTATCAGTTAGGACTACATTCACAGGAGTTTAGAACAATGAGGGGGAATCTCATGGTAACCTATAAAATTCCAACAGAACTAGACAGGGTAAATGAAGGAACGCTGCTTCCAACAGCAAGGTGTCCAGAACCAATGAATCATTTAAGACCAATGAACCAGTACCAAGTGGGCCACGTAGGACCAAAATAAAGAGAGATTTCTTCACCGGGAGAGTGGGTATTGTGTGCAATTCCTTACCATAGAGAGCAACTGAGGCCAAATCATTAAATGTTTTCAAGAAAGTTGCAGATACAGTTCTTGGGATTAAAGATATCAAAGGCTATGGAGAGAAAATAGGAACAGGGTGCTGATTTGCTGATCAGGTAGGCGGAAGTGGGTACTGCAGATGCTGAAGATTAGAGTCAAGATTAGAGTGGTGCTGGAAAAGCACAGCAGGTCAGACAGCATCCGAAGAACAGGAAAATTGATGTTTTGGACAAAAGCCCTTCATCAGGAATCGTAACAGGAGTTGATGATCAGTCAGGTTGAATGGTGGAGTAGCCTCGAGGGGCCGAATGGCCCATTCCTGCTGCTGTTTTCCATGTTTCTGCATAGGCTGGTAACTTCTTCCATTACCATTTGTTCCTTGTGTGGAATGATACTAGCATTTTCCTAAATAATAATGGCCTCTGTGTTTAAAAACTATAGTTGTGTGAACTATTGTAAGATGGATTGACATATAACATTCTGTTTAAATGCAAGTGCAACTTATTATCTGTGACACTACAGACTTCAAGCCTGTTCACTGTTCAAATGGCTCCTTATTTGAGTCGGTACTTTATAGTCTTCAGGGCTTCTTCTCCTATCCTGCCTGTTAGAACTGAGCAACTATACAATCGAAGGAGAATTACATGATCAGGAAAGAATCAATCAAGTCCTAAAATTGTGAAGCCAATTTTACTGTGAATTCAGAGATTACTTTATCCTTCCAGGAGCTTGGAGGTTCATTTTAAAAATCCTTCATTTAGATTGGTTGGAGTACAATCAAACATAATAGGCCAAATCTTGAAACATATGGAAGTGAAATACAGTCAGTCAGTTCTTCGACAACGCGATGACTATGTTCTTGCAAGAACCTGCATGAATGAAAAAAAAATCACGATTTTGAAACAGCACTAAAGTGTTGGTGCTGTAATCACGTCACAGCCAACACATGTTTTAAAAATTTACGCTGTAGAAACAGCATCCCCAATTCATCAATTGCATCACAGCGAATTTGTGTTGACGAAAGGCGCATTATAAAAGAACGACCTGTCCTGTGGGTACTGGAAATCGGAGACAAAAACAGCAAATGCTGGAGAAACTCAGGAGGTCTGGCATCCTCCGAGGAGAGAGAAAAACAGAATTAATGTTTTGAGTCCAGTGACTTTTCTTCAGATCATCCCAGAACTCCCTCCTTAATGGCATTGCGGGTTTACCTACACCACAGCGATTCAATAATGAAGCTTCTCAAACGTAACTAGGGATGGGCAGTGAATGCTGGCCCAGCCAACTCATGTCCCTTGAATGAATTAGTAATAAAATGAACACTTGCAGCCAGTGAACTTCGGACCAGGATAAATGTACAGGAATCCTTTCACATTTTGGGTCACTTGCAGCAGCCACTGAGTCAGGTTTGGATTTCTCTTGTTCACCCTCTTTGGTTTCACATCGCAGCATCAAACTGACCAAAGGACCCACCAAGAGTGAAGCCCAAACATCTTGCAGCTGCAGCTGTTAAACGTTGAGTAGAATGATTTTGCTCCTCCCACTGTTCCACTGCCTCCGAATTCTCCCCTTCCTTTCGGGTCTGATGACTCATTATCATGATAACAAACATCAAAGAAATAAAAACCTTGGTCTGTTCAGTTGCTGTCTCACTAATGAGGTTTTAAAATTCTCTTTCAATCGGACAAGTTACACTCCATTTAACTCCTATTACGGCATAAAGGTCAGGTAATTGATTTTAATCCAAGACAAGCTATTTTGAAAGACATCATGCTTTGCTGAAATTATTTCAGCTTTTAATAAATGCATACTCTAATTTATTACCATCACGACTGACACATTTTTATTTCAGACACTGCACTAAGCAATTGTACCAAGAACTGCATTTTCAACAGAATAATCCAGATCGATGCCATAAGAATTTAAGTAGATCATTCTGTTAAGAGGCAGTTGTTAATACAGCTTCCCAATGGTGTTCATCATCAACCAATCCAATTACTTTTTATTCTTCTCTAAAACTAATGCTGCTTTAATTATAACAATTAGGATTGTGTGGCATACAGTGTTAGCTCATTGTTCTTTGAGAATTTGGTTTAAATCCAAATAAATTGATGGGGAGGAGGGTGGGAACCTGTCTCTGGCTGTTAGCTGTGAAGATGGTTCTCCAGTGATTTTCACCCTGTGAGAGTGTGTTCGTGGCTTAAGACTGATCTTATGTTGTCTCTAGTCAACACAATGTCAATGACCTGGCTCAGACATAAATATCAAAGTTGAATAAACTAACAGAACCTTCATACAGGCTGTCTGAATACCGAAAACAAAGAGAAAGTAGCCTTGACATAAATTGCAAAGCAAGTAATTTCATTTGAAGTGCAAATGATCACAGGCTTAATTTTTCTTTATTTAAAATGTATACTTTATTAATTAAAAGTGTATATATAGTCACAAACGCAGTTCGATTCTGTACAATAGCATATCAAGGAAACAAACAAACATTGGAGTTTGACTATCAAACAAGCAAACCAAAGTATCAAGACTGGCTCTAATGTAATGAGGGGTACATTGGGTTCCAAGTGGCGATTGTGTTGGGGGACTCTCTAGTCGGGGTACAGACAGATGTTTCTGCGGTCAGCAGTGAAAAATCAGAATGTGTGTTGCTTCCCTGGTGCCAGGATCAAGCATGTCTCAGAGATGATGCATAATGTTCTCAAAGGGGAGAGGGACCAGCAGGAGGTCATTATACACATTGGTGCCAACAACATAGGAAGTGAAAAGGATGAGATTCTGAAGGGAGAACATAGAAAGTTAGGCAGGAATTTAAAAAGGAGGTCCTCGAGGGTAGTAATATCTGGATTATTCCCAGTGCTACGAGCAAGTGAGGGTAGGAATAGGAGGATAGAGCAGAAGAATGCTTGGCTGAGGCACTGGTGTACAGGAGAAGGATTTACATTTTTGGATGATTGAATCTCTTTTGGGGTAGGAATGACCTGTACAAGAAGGATGGATTGCTTCTGAATTGGAAGAGGACTATTATACTGGCAGGAAGATTTGCTAAAGCAGCTCAGGAGGATTTAAGCTAGTAAGGTGGGGGGGAGTGGGACCCAGGGAGATACTGAGGAAAGAGATCAATTTGAGACTGGTATACTTGAGAAAAGAAGGGAGTCAAAAAGTCAGGGCAGGTATGGACAAAGCAGAGAACAAGGTAGGACTGATAAAGTAAACTGCATTTATTTCAATGCAAGGGGCCTAACAGGGAAGGCAGATGAACTGAGAAATAAGAAAGGGATGATTACCTTATTGGGATTGTATTATAGACCCCCTAATAGTCAGAGGGAAATTGAGAAACAAATTTGTAAGGAGATTTCAGCTATCTGTAAGAATAATAGGGTGGTTATGGTAAAGGATTTTAACTTTTCAAACATAGACTGGGACTGTCATGGTGTTAAGGGTTTAGATGGAGAGGAATTTGTTAAGAGTGTACAAGAAAATGTTTTGATTCAGTACGTGGATGTACTTACTAGAGAAGGTGCAAAACTTGACCTACTCTTGGGAAATAAGGCAGGGCAAATGACTGAAGTGTCAGTGGGGGAGCACTTTGGGGACAGCGACCATAATTCTATTAGTTTTAAAATAGCGATGGAAAAGGATAGACCAGATCTAAAAGTTGAAGTTCTAAATTGGAGAAAGGCCAATTTTGATGGTATTAGGCAAGAACTTTTGAAAGCTGATTGGAGGCAGATGTTCGCAGGTAAAGGGACGGCTGGAAATGGGAAGCCTTCAGTAATGAGATAACAAGAATCTAGAGAAAGTATATTCCTGTCAGGGTGAAAGGGAAGGCTGGTAACTATAGGGAATGCTGGATGACTAAAGAAATTGAGGTTTGGTTAAGAAAAAGAAGGAAGCATATGTCAGGTACAGACAGGATAGATCGAGTGAATCCTTAGAGTGAATCCTACCATAACCACCCTATTATTCTTACAGATAGCTGAAATCTCCTTACAAATCTCCTTACAAAAGGATAGACCAGATCTAAAAGTTGAAGTTCTAAATTGGAGGAAGGTTAATTTTGACATTATTAGGCAAGAACTTTCAAATGCTGATTGGGTGCAGATGTTTGCAGGTAAAGGGATGGCTGGAAAATGGGAAGCCTTCAGAAATGAGATAACAAGAGTCCAGAGACAGTATATTCTTGTTAGGGTGAAAGGAAAAGTTGATACGTGTAGGGAATGTTGGATGACGAGAGAAATTGAGGGTTTGGTTAAGACAAAGAAGGAAGTGTATGTCAGGTATAGACAGGATAGATCGAGTGAATCCTTAGAAGAGTATAAAGGCAGTAGGAGTATACTTAAGAGATAAATCATGAGGGCAAAAAGGGGACATGAGATAGCTTTGGCAAATAGGGTTAAGGAGAATCCAAAGGGTTTTTACAAATACATTAAGGACAAAAGGGTAATTAGGGAGTGAATGGGCCCCTCAAAGATCAGCAAGGCAGCCTTTGCGTGGAGTCGCAGGAGATGGGGGAGATACTAAATGAGTCTTTTGCATCAGTGTTTACAGTGGAGAAAGACATGGAAAATATAGAATGTGGGAAAATAGATGGTGACATTGAAAAATGTCAATATTACAGAAGAGGAAGTGTTGGAAGTGAAATGCATAAAGGTGGATAAATCCCCAGGTCCTGATCAGGTCTACCCTAGAACTCTGTGGGAAGCTAGGGAAGTGATTGCTGAGATATTTGTATCATCGATAGTCACAGGTGAGGTGCCAGAAGAATGGAGGTTGGCTAACGTGGTACCATTATTTAAGGTATTGATTGAGTTTTTTGAAAAAGTAACAAAGAGGATTGATGAGGGCAGAGCGTTGGATGGTGACCTATATGGACTTCAGAGCTGAAAATGTGTTGCTGGAAAAGCGCAGCAGGTCAGGCAGCATCCAAGGAACAGGAGAATCGACGTTACGGGCACAAGCCCTTCTTCAGGAATGAGGAAAGTGTGTCCAGCAGGCTAAGGTAAAAGGTAGGGAGGAGGGACTTGGGGGAGGGCTAAGATAAAAGGTAGGGAGGAGGGACTTGGGGAGGGGCTAAGATAAAAGGTAGGGAGGAGGGACTTGGGGGAGGCTAAGATAAAAGGTAGGGAGGAGGGACTTGGAGGAGGGGCTAAGATAAAAGGTAGGGAGGAGGGACTTGGGGGAGGGCCTGCTGGACCCACTTTCCTCATTCCTGAAGAAGGGCTTGTGCCCGAAACATCGATTCTCCTGTTCCTTGGATGCTGCCTGACCTGCTGCGCTTTTCCAGCAACACATTTTCAGCTCTGATCTCCAGCATCTGCAGCCCTCACTTTCTCTCAAAGATCTATATGGACTTCAGTAAGGCGTTCAACAAGGTTCCCCATGAGAGACTGGTTAGCAAGGTTAGATCTCATGGAATACAGGGAGAACTAGCCATTTGGATACAGAACTGGATTGAAGATAAAGGACAGAGGGTGGTGGTGGTGGGTTGTTTTTCAGACTGGAGGCCTGTGACCAGTGGAGTGTCACAAGGATTAGTGCTGGGTCCACTACTTTTCATCATTTATATAAATGATTTTGATATGAACTTGGGGATATAGTTAGTAAGTTTGCAGATGACACCAAAATTAGAGATGTAGTGGACAGTGAAGAAGATTACCTCGGATTACAACGGGATCTTGATTAGATGGGCCAATGAGCTGAGAAGTGGCAGATGGAGTTTAATTTAGATAAATGCGAGGTGTTGCGTTTTGGGAAAGCAAATCTTAGCAGGACTTATACACTTAATGTAAGGTTCTTGGGAGTGTTGCTGAACAAAGAGACCTTGGAGTGCAGGTTCATAGCTCCTTGGAAGTAGAGTCACAGATAGATAGGATAGTGAAGAAGGCATTTGGTATGCGTTCCTTTATTGGTCAGAGTATTGAGTACAGGGGTTGGGAGGTCATGTTGAAGCTGGTTAGGCCACTGTTGGAATAATGCGTGCAATTCTGGTCTCCTTCCTATCGGAAAGATGTTGTGAAACTGAAAGCGTTTAGAAAAGATTTACAAGGATGTTGCCGGTGTTGGAGGATTTGATCTGTAGGGAGAGGCTGAACAGGCTGGGGCTGTTTTCCCTGAAGCGTTGGAGGCTGAGATGTGACCTTATAGAGGTTTTTAAAATCATGAGGGGAATGGATAGAATAAATAGACAAAGTCTTTTTCCTGGGGTGGAGGAGTCCAGAACTAGAAGGCATAGGTTCAGGGTGAGAGGGGAAAGATATAAAAGACACCTAAGGGGCAATGTTTTCACAAAGAGGGTGGTGCGCGTATGGAATGAGCTGCCAGAGGAAGTGGTGGAAGCTGGTGCAATTGCAACATTTAAAAGATATCTAGATGGGTATATGAATAGGAAGGGTTTAGAGGGATATGGACCAAGTGCTGGTGAATGGGACTAGGTTAGGTTGGGCTAACTGGTTGGCATGGATGAATTGGACCGAAGGATCCGTTTCTATGCTGTACATCTCTATGACTCTATGACAAAGGCAACTCTTGCTTGGAGAAGAACTGTATTTATATGCATTTGAGGCACCAGGTGGGTTCAATAACTGAATGGATACCCATTTACCTTCAGCAGGAAGACGTCAGACAGTAGTCTTTCCCCACTGTGCCTTGGCGGCAGCTGCCCCAAGCTTTCGTGCATCCCTCAGCACGTAACCCTGGATCTTGCAACGTGTCCGTCTGCAATCCTTAGTCGAGGTCAACTCTTTGTTCTGGAAGACCAACAAATACCAAAAAGCGTCTTTCACCGAGTTGATGGCTTTGAATTATAGGGACACCAATTAGCTCATTGGCCCACCAGCGATTGTGTAGATCAGTCTAGTGTCTACAATGTGGAGAGTGATGTCCAGTTCAGTTGTGGTACAATTAGGGCCTATCTCCTCACTATAGATATTAACCTAAAATTTGCTGCGTTTCCAAAATGAAGTTAAATGAAGTGAGGAGAAAACTTATGAAGCCTGGTGATAAACTAATGATTAGAAAGGACATATAATCTGGAATATTTCTCGTGTGAATTTGTCATTGTTGCTGAATTGTGGTACATAAGTATTATATGGTTGATTAGAGATGTAAAAGTGGTGAACAGACGCGCAAGCTAAGTTGGGGTCAAAGTTCATTAAAAACAAGACAAAGGGAGACGTTGAACAAGCTAGGACTTTGTTCTTTAGAGCGTAGGAGTCTGAGGGGGGAACTTATAGAAATGTATAACATCATGAAAGGCACAGATAGGATGAACACACAGTCCTTTTCCCAGGGTTGGGGAATTGATGATGAGAGGGCATCAGTTTAAGGTTAGAGGGGAAAGAATAAAAGGGAATCTGAGGGGCAACTTTTTTACACAGGGTGATATGCAGATGGAATAAGCTGCCAGTGGAAATGGTTGAGGCGAGTACATTAACAACATTTGGACAAATACATGCATAGGAAAGGTTTAGAAAGATATGGGGCAAGTGCAGGGAAATGGGACCATAGATGGACATTTTGGTTAGCATAGACCAGTTTGGGCCAAAGGGCCTGTCTCCGTGCTGTAGGACTCTATGACTGTTTCCAAGCTTCTTTCCAAGGTAACATAAGCAAGTCTTCATGAGTTAAATGACAAAACCAAAATGGAAAACATGACACATTTATGATGTTTTCTGGCTGTCAAACTGATCATTTGCTGGAGATTGGATTCTGTCAAGAGTATAAATGCACCGCTTCTTTGTAGGGAAGGAGTGTAACACAAGCTTACCTCAACAAAAATGGAGCTAGCTCAGCAAACAACAAGTCATTGGATCAATGGCTTAGACATGAGACGGAGCAAGATGATCACCTGTTTTGGTCTGATCTTCTGACAAATCCATATTAAAGGGGTTCACTAAGCATGGCACAGGTAAAATATTTGCAGGTTTTTTTTGGAATCTACTTACCTTTGATAAAGAACAGTGAGTACATCCCATTATCAGAACTGCCTTGGGTTATTGATATCCAGAATTATCCTGATGGCGTTTCAGTATACTTTCAGCATCAGTGATTAGATTAGATTCCTTACAGTGCAGAAACAGACCCTTCGGCCCAACCAGTCCTCACCGACCCTCCGAAGAGTAACCCATCCCGTCTCATCTCCCTCATACACCTAGCACTACGGGCAATTTAGCATGGCCAATCCACCTAACCTGCACATCTTTGGACTGTGGGAGGAAACCAGAGCACCCAGAGGAAACCCACGCAGACACTGGGAGAATGTGCAAACTCCACACAGACAGTCGCCCGAGGCTGGAATCGAACTTGGGACCCTGGTGCTGTGAGGCAGCAGTGCTAACCACTGAGCCACCTTAAAAAAAAATCTGGGCTCGTCCAGAACATGAACCTAGGACCTCTCACAAGTCTGCATATTTGAAGACATGAAGTGAGAATCGTACCACTAGACCAACGAGCCACACTAGATGAGACACCCACTATTGCAGTGCACTGAGTGTGGAATCTGAAACAGTTATATGGCCTGGAAAAAGGAATTCATGGCAAGGAGGAGCTCTACACACGTTTGTGTGCAGCTGAAGCTTCGGCCATTGAGAAACGATGTAAGTGTGATGACTGCAGGAAAGGCTTTCATTTCCCCTCTGACCTGGAGACTCATCGACGCAGTCACACAAGGGAGAAGCTATTCTCCTGTCCTGAGTGTGGGAAAGCCTTCAGTGATTCCTCCACCCTACTGAGGCACCAGCGGGTCCACACAAGAGAGAGGCCCTTCAGCTGCCCCAAGTGTGGGAAGGCGTTCACTCACTCCTCCCATCTCGTGATCCACCGGTGGGTCCACACCGGCGAGAGGCCATTCACTTGCCCTGTTGCCCTGTGTGAGGGAAGGGCTTTACCCACTCCTCCGATCTGCTGAAGCACCAGCAGGTCCACATGGGGGAAAGGCCCTTCAGCTGACCTGTGTGCAGGAAAGGGCTTATCCAGGCCTCCCACCTGCTGACATACCGGTGGGTCCACACTGGGTAGAGACTGTTCATTTGCCCCAAGTGCGGGAAAGGCTGTCTCCTCTGCCCTGCTGATCCACCAGTGGATCCACACCCGGGAGAGGCTGTTCGCCTGCCCCGAGTGTGGGTAGAGGTTCATGATGTCCTGCAGCTTGAACACACACCAGCAGGGGCACCAGCCCTCCCAACAATCAGATTCCGCTGGTGACACTGCTGTGGGTCACCCCCAGGACTGAACCTCCTGCCCGTTCTGACAGTTGGTGCGATGGGAGAGTCGGTGGACTTCTTTGTTTTCTGCTGGACTGCAACCCCACCCCAAAACCCGCAATGACTCGGGGCGGGGTGTGGGGGGGCATGGTGGCTCTGTGGTTAGAACTGCTGCCATACACCCCCCTGGACCCAGATTTGATTCCATCCTCGGTGACTGTCTGTGTGGAGCTTGCACATACTCTCACCTTGTCTACGTGGGTTTTCTCTGGGTGCTGCAATTTCTTCCTACAGTCCAAAATTGTGCAGGAACGGGCGAACTGGCCAAGCTAAATTGTCCCATAGTGTTCAGGAATGTGTAGATGTGGTGCATTATTCAGAGGTAAATGCAGAGTAATAGAGTAGGAGAGTGGGTCTGGGTGAGTTGCTCTTCGGAGGGTTAGTGTGGACTTGTTGGGCCAAAGGGACTGTTTCCGCACTATAGGGATTCTACGATTCTATGACCAGGGACAGTGGGAATAAAAGTCACAATACTAGCAATCAAAAATACAGTTCATTAAATAATGGCCAAGAATCAGCCATATCAGCATGTTATATGTGTTACAATGAACTTAGTTTTCCAAAGTAGCGAGGGAGTAACTCAGTCAGGTTTCTTGCTCTTGCCTACTGCTCAATGACTTTTACTATAGCTCATCATAGAAAGTCATTGAATCTTTACAGTGTGGAAGCAAGCCGTTCAGCCCATTGAGTCATAGAGTCATAGAGATGTACAGCATGGCAGCAGCCCCTATCTGGACAGGTTCTTGAAGATCAAGGGTTATGGAGAGAAAGCGGGAGAACAGCGTTGAGAAATTATCAGTCATGATTGAAAGGCAGAGCAGACTCAATGGGCTAAATGGCCTAATTTCTGCTCCTATATCTTATGATCTCATAGTCTTATGGACCCTTCAGTCCAATTTATCCATGCCACTAGATATCCTAAATTAATCTAGTCCCATCTGCCAGCATTTGGCCCATAACCCTCCAAACTCTTCTTATTCATATATCCATTCAGATGCCTTTTAAATGTTGTAATTGTACAGCCCTCCACCACTTCCACTGGCAGCTCATTCCATACACACACCACCTTCTGTGTGAAAAAGTTGTCCCTTGGGTCCCTTTTAAATCTTATCCCTCTCACCTTAAACCTATGCCCTCTAGTTTTGAACTCACCAACCTCAGGGACAAGACTTTGTCTATTTATCCTATCCACACCCCTAATGATTTTATAACCTTCTATAAGGTCACCCTTCAGCCTCCAACGCTCCAGGGAAAATAGCCCTAACCTGTTCAACTTCTCCCCATAGCACAAACCCTCCAACCCACACTGACCTTTTGAAGAGCATCCCAGCCTGAATCATCAAACCCACGCACCCCCACCAACTCTATCCCTGTAACCCTGCATTTCCCATGGCTTACCCACCTAACCTGCACATCCCTAGAAACTAGGGGCAATTTGGCATGGTCAATCCACCTAACATGCTTACCTTTAGACTGTAGGAGGAAACCAGAGTACCTGGAGGAAACCCATGCTCTTGGGTACAATGCCCTCTGATACTGAATCGCTCATGGATACTCACTGTATAATCTTGGTTGGGTAAGATTTTGAAAAATGTTTAGTTCCAGTGAAAAAATATCTTAACAAGACTCATCTCCTCCAAAGGAATAAGGAAGAAGTACACACTGAGGGGCGTGGGGTTTGGAATGAATTTAATACTTTGATCTCGGCCCTGTTTGCACAGATTATTAACAGAGATGAAATGTTTATTAATTATACATGACAGAGGAGACAGCATTGCTTGTCCAAATGTAAGTTAATATAATGAAAACAGTTATCAGCTTCTAGATGCTGTGTTTTGCATATTTGATGTGCATGTAGATTAAAGGCTTCATTGACAGTTTGTGTATATCCCATGTGGTTAGTTTGTTAAAAATAAATATGTACTTTCATTTCCTTATGATGATATAAAGCATTAATTGCAGTCAGACTCTCTGACAGCTCCCCTTGAGTTCCTACTCAAACATGTCAATGATTGTTGCTATTAGTAAGGTCTGAGAGAGTTCATTAACTGTACTTATGCAATTGTTCCTGTACAAACCATACACTTTTCATTTGTCACAGCAGTGAAGTACTGGACTAATAAAATTGGAAAAGAATTGAATGCAAATTTCATCTAATCTCAAAGATAGCAAGATGAAAGCCGGACGAGATGAAGATTTTGAGATAGAAACATCAAACAACCATTATTGTCTTCCTTAATGTTACTGTTTCCCCTGGCAAGCAATAGAGTGCAAGGATCAATCTAAAGTTTCAGCCCCACAGCATTTTCAGGGAGATAGTGAATCCAGCATGTCCATGCTTAAACAGTTAGTATTTATTCACAAATGGGAAGTTGAATTAAACACCTCTCCTTTGCACCAATAATCTACCTTGGCTATCATTTCAAATGGGAACTCTTTAATGTTTGCAGCTGATCACAACACTCAAAGCAATTGTTATGCAGCACTTTAACACGATAGTGATCATTATGTTGGAAATCCAGAAAACCACTAAACAACCAGAACATCTTTGAGATGAATGACCAGTTTTTGCTGTTTCCAGTATTTGTTACTAAATTTAGTTCAAGTACCAAACTAGAAGTTCTACACTCTGTTTCTTTGCCTCCTGAACAGAATCACTATTCCAGCTGCAACACACAGAACTTCAGAGTGGGCTTGAAGTCCTCTAAAACATCCTCTATCCTTACTCACACCAAGTACTATTCATTCATCACCTTTCTGCTGACTAACCTACATTGATTGAGTCACACTATGACTCATTTTTTTGATATACACATTCCTGTTTTTCAATTTCCCTATGGCCTTACCATTTCTGATTTCTGCAATCTTCTCCAACCCCTCAACCCTTTGCTTTATCTGCACTCATCCAATTCTGGCCCCCTTGAACATTTCAATGCTCAGCATAGTGGCCATATCTTCAAACACTTAGGTCTTAAGCTCTGCAATTTTCTCCCCAAACCTTTTTGCATCTCTCTTCCAAGCTTCTGGTCAACTGACCTAACAGGAATATAAGAAGTTGCCTTATGTGGTTAGGTGTTCAAAATCTGCTTTATTTCACCATTATATAATGCCTTGAGATTTTTTTGTTGAAGGCAATCTATAAATAAATAATGTTGTTGTTGAATGGTTAGAAAATTCCGTGTACTTCATCAGCTATAAGCTTACTTCAATTATGCTACCGTAGTGTTTATATATTGTCTAATGGTCAGGACAGAAGTGCTGTTTTAAGCCGTAGAATCTGTAATACCAAGCTGAAGAATTTAAATAGCTCACTGGTGCCTCAGATTAACATCCCACTAAAGGAGAAACACCTCACAATTTATAGGATTCCTTTGGTACTGCATTAGAGAGCTTCCAGAGCTGTAGAAAACATCTATAACAGCTGACTGAAAGGTAAGTTTATACCAAGGGAGACACTGATTTTTTTGCATTATCAAAGCAATGTTTCTGAATAAGTCGAACTGCCACAGTTGTGGTTTGGATCCATGCCCACATGGGCCTTAACAAGATTTGATGACTCTCCAGGAACTGTTGCAGAGTCTACAAGAGCACAAGATCCAGAACACAGCTGCACGCAACCCTGGATATAAATCACAGGGACCTTAATTTATTTGTTGTTTTAAAATACAAAATTTAGGGTTTTCTTATCAGTTATAAAAATATTTGACATGGCTAAGCCTTCTTAATTATCTGTTGTACCATCATCTTCCACACCATCCCCTTCCATGCTGAATGACAGGAGGATGAAGGAGACATGGGTGGATGTAACATAGAGTCACAGAGTCAGAGAGATGTACAGCACGAAAATAGAACCTTCAGTCCAACCCGTCCATGCCGACCAGATATCCCAACTCAATCTAGTCCCACCTGCCAGCATCCAGCTCATATCCCTCCAAACCCTTCCTATTCATATACCCATCCAGATGCCTTTTAAATGTTATAATTGTACCAGCCTCCACCACATCCTCTGGCAGCTTATTCCATACACGTACCACCTCTGCATGAAAAATTTGCCCCTTAGGTCTCTTTTATATCTTTCCCCTCTCACCCTAAACCTATTCCCTCTAGTCTGGACTCCCCCATGCCAGGGAAAAGACTTTGTCTATTTACCCTATCCATGCCCCTTATAATTTTATAAATCTCTATAAGGTCACCCCTCAGCCTCTGACGCTCCAGGGAAAACCCCCCAGCCTATTCAACCTCTCCCTATAGCTCAAATCCTCCAATCCTGGCAACATTCTTGTAAATCTTTTCTGAATCCTTTCGAGGTTCACAACACCTTTCCGATAAGAAGGGACCAGAATTGCACACAATATTCCAACAGTGGCCTAACCAATGTCTTGTATAGCCGCAACACGAACTCCCAGCTCCTGTACTCAATATTCTGACCAATAAAGGAAAGCATACCAAATGCCTTCTTCACTATCCTATCAACCTGCGACTCCACTTTCGAGGAGCTATGAACCTGCACTCCAAGGTCTTCTTGTTCAGCAACACTCCTGAGAACCTTACATTAAATGTATAGGTCCTGCTAAGATTTGCCAAATGCCTTCTTCACTATCCTATCAACCTGCGACTCCACTTTCGAGGAGCTATGAACCTGCAACACTCCTGAGAACCTTACATTAAATGTATAGGTCCTGCTAAGATTTGCTTTCCCAAAACGCAGCACCTCAGATTTATTTAAATTGAACTCCATCTGCCACTTCTCAGCCCATTGGCCCATCTGGTCAAGATCCCGTTGTAATTTGAGGTAACCTTCTTCGCTGTCCACTACATGATGAAACCTCCAGGAATATTTTCAGAGTTGGCAGCTCTTGCCTATACTCACATCAGAGAAAATTGGAACACGCAAAGGTCCTGCGTTATGAGAGGGCAAAACCAAACATCTTAGGCTTGGCAAGATATTAAGGTCATTCAATCGCTTTCTTTTGTTCAAAAATGATAAAGGTGTACAGGCAGTTCAACAGGTTATCTTTCAACTCTCATATAATTTATTGCAGTCAACAGTACTTGTACCTTTAACTTTTTATCATTTATTTTAGGAGATGAATAAAGCATAGGAAAAGAAACTTATTGGAAAATGGGCAGGAGAAATGCTTGTCTGGCTGTAATAATTCTGGGTTGCATTGTGCTGAATGGACCAAGTGTTAATTTGGCTTCGATCAGTTAGTTAGCTGCAAGACTAACGCAAATTTCTGACAGCAAACCTTGGGAGTAAATGAATAGCTTCACTCAGAAAATAGGCTGTTCTGGCAACTTGCTGAATTTATGCAGCAAGTAACTGAACAGAGATTGATTCAAATTTTATTTGGGTTCAGATAGCTGAGCCTTCCAGGGAGCTGTGACTACCGTCTCGGTGTAACTTGGTTGGAGAGAAGTTATTATTGTTGGTGTCCCCGCATTATATAATACAAATCAATTGAGCTAGGAGGTGAAGTGGATTGGAAAGAAAAGAAAATGAATTTGCAGATGGCCATTGTTATGACCTTATAACATCAAATTATTAACAATATTGAACACATTTCAATATGTGTTTTCTTTTCAAAAAACCATATGGCCAAAAGGTAAGGATATAAATTCAATGGCTATCTGATTTTCTGAGGGAGTTAGACTGCATTCTGAGAGGAATCATAGAATGTAGCATCTGGAGAGTTCCAATACAACTTCACCTCAAAGGGAGAGATGACATTCAAAAAATGAACTGTGATCTCCTGTGGCGTGTGTCCCAGTTTGCAGACACAATAGGAGTTGAAGAATGGCAGTTTTGTGTGGAAGACATGTTTGTGTTCTATCCTTCCAGGAGCAGAAAGGACAGGGGGCTAAAAACCAACTGCAATGCCCTGGTTCTCTGTGTGATAGAGTGTTGGTGTGCTCGTGTGCTGGCTTGGAGTTCAATTTCCACTTGGCTGTGAGCCGGCACAGCTGAAAACTTCCACACATGGGTAGAAATAAAGTCTCTCAGTCTCTCTCTGATATCTGAAAGCAAGTCATACACTGCTGAAGGAAACTGGGGATGAACTATTTTCAGAAAGAGGAATGTCCAAAAAGCTTCTCAATCGTCAGTATCAGTGCTACCAAAATCTTCCACTTCATGGCTGCAATAGTTCACAATCTATTGATCATGAACAAGCTAGAGATTAATTTGTATATTCCCTTTTCAAATTTTGCCTATTTGTACTCATCTCTCATTTATAATTTGTCATGTTTTGTTTTCTTTTTTCATATTTTAATAGTTAATAAACTCACTTTTCTTTAATTCTAGAAAGTCTGGTTAAGTTCACTTGCCTTGAACCAAACATGTGTGGGCTGAGTTTAGATATCCACGAAAAGCAGGATTATTTTAAAATTTCCCCTCTTAAAACAAAATGTGGAAGGGGCGAGGTCAAAAAGAGGATCCATTCTGTGTTTCCTCACATGAGGCACAGCCATCTGGAGGTATCCCATTGGAATACAAACAATTGGGACCCTCTTGAGAATTGGTCATAACAATATGAATAGTTTGGGTTAACCAATACCAATACAGCTTAATGTGACAGAACCGAGGCAGATTTTTGATGTAAAGACATAAAGGATGTTGGAACAAATAAGGAAGTGCTTGAGGGTTGGGAATGAACAAAAGGGATCAGTAGCCAAGAGTGTGGTGCTGGAAAAGCACAGCCAGTCAGGCAGCATCCAAGGAGCAGGAAAATGATGTTTTGGACAAAGGCCCTTCATCAGGAATGGATGGGACTTCCTGATGAAGGGCTTTTGCCCGAAACATTGATTTTCCTGCTCCTCAGGTGCTGCCAGACCTGGTGTGCTTTTCCAGCACCACATCCTTGGCTCTAATCTCCAGCATCTGCAGGGATGAGTAGTTTAGGTATTTAAGTCTAGATTAGAGTGGTGCTGGAAAAGCACAGCAGTTCAGGCAGCATCCGAGGAGCAGTAAAATCGACGTTTTGGGCAAGAGCCCTTCATCAGGAATACAGGCAGAGGGCCTGAAGGGTGGAGAGATAAATGAAAGGAGGGTGGGGATGGGGCAAAAGTAACATAGAGTACAATAGGTGAGTGGGGAAGGGGATGAAGGTGATAGGTCAGGGGGGAGGGGGGAGTGGATAGGTGGAAAGGAAGATAGGCAGGTAGGACAAGTCATGGGGACAGTGCTGAGCTGGAAGTTTGGAACTGGGGTGAGGTGGGGGAAGGGGAACTGAGGAAACTGTTGAAGTCCACATTGATGTCCCGGGGTTGAAGTGTTCCGAGGCGGAAGATGAGGCGTTCTTCCTCCAGGCGTCTGGTGGTGAGGGAGCGGCCATCTCCTTTGAATCCTCCCACTTCCTCCAGACCAAAGGGGTAGCCATAGGCATCCGTAAGGGCCCCAGCTATGCCTGTCTCTTTGTTGGCTACGTAGAACAGTCCATCTTCCGTAGTTACACCAGCACCACTCCCCACCTCTTCCTCCGCTACATTGATGACTGCATTGGCACCACTTCGTGCTCCCGCGAGGAGGTTGAGCAATTCATTAACTTCACCAACACATTCCACCCTGACCTTAAATTTACCTGGACCACCTCTGACACCTCCCTTTCCTTCCTGCACCTCTCCAACTCCATTAATGACGACCGACTTGAAACCAACATTTTTTACAAACCCACCGACTCCCACAGCTACCTGGATTACACCTCTTCCCACCCTACCTCCTGCAAAAATGCCATCCCGTATTATCAATTCCTCCGTCTCCGCCGTATCTGCTCCCAGGAGGACCAGTTCCACCATAGAACACACAAGATGGCCTCCTTCTTTAGAGACCGCAATTTCCCTTCCCGCATGGTTAAAGATTCCCTCCAACGCATCTCGTCCACATCCCGCACCTCCGCCCTCAGACACCACCCCTCCAACCGTAACAAGAACAGAACGACCCTGGTGCTCACCTTCCACCCTACAAACCTCCGCAAAAACCAAATCATCTGCCGACATTTCCGCCACCTCCAAAAAGACCCCAACACCAGGGATATATTTCCCTCCCCACTCCTTTCCGCCTTCCGCAAAGACCGTTCCCTCCATGACTACCTGGTCAGATCCACGCCCCCCTACGACCCACCCTCACATCTTGGCACTTTCCCCTGCAACCGCAGGAACTGTAAAACCTATGCCCACACCTCCTCCCTCACCTTTATCCAAGGCCGTAAAGGAGCCTTCCACATCCATCAAAGTTTTATCTGCACATCCACTCATATCATTTATTGTATCCGTTCCTCCCGATGCAGTCTCCTCTACATTGGGGAGATTGGGCGCCTCCTAGCAGAGCGCTTTAGGGAACATCTCCGAGACACCCGCACCAATCAAACAAACCGCCCCGTGGCCCAACATTTCAACTCTGCCGGGGACATGGAGGTCCTGGGCCTCCTTCACCACCGCTCCCTCACCACCAGACGCCTGGAGGAAGAACACCTCATCTTCCGCCTCGTAACACTTCAACCCCAGGCCATCAATGTGGACTTTAACAGCTTCCTCATTTCCCCTTCCCCCACCTCATCCTAGTTTCAAACTTCCAGCTCCACACTGTCCTCTTGACTTGTCCGACCTGCCTAGCTCCTTTTCCACCTATCCACTCCACCCTCTCCTCCCTGACCTATCACCTTCATCTCCT
>NC_057745.1:7195883-7222298 GCF_004010195.1 Chiloscyllium plagiosum | reverse complement strand
TCCCCACCCCCATTCACCTATTGTACTCTATGCTACTTTCTCCCCACCCCCACCCTCCTCTCATTTATCTCTCCATCCTTCAGGCACTTTGTCTGTATTCCTGATGAAGGACTCTTGCCCGAAACGTCGATTTTACTGCTCCTCAGATGCTGCCTGAACTGCTGTGCTTTTCCAGCACCACTCTAATCTCGACTGTGGTTTCTAGCATCTGCAGTCATTGTTTTTAACTAGGCTGTGTATTTAAGTCAAAAGGACTTGATTGCTCGTGCAAAAAGCAATTTAAATGAAATGACTGGAAACATTAATCGTCATTGTGTTTTGTTAATTTAGGAAATGAGACAGCCAATTTGAGCTTGGTAAGCACCCAAAATAAACAATTACATGAGTGACCAGGTCATTTCTCATTGATTTTGGTATACAGATAAATTTTGGCTAGGACATTGAGGACCATTCCTTGCTTTTGTTTGAAATAGTGCCTTCCAATCTACCCAAGAGAGCAGACAATACTTTGCTATAACATTTTATCCAAAATACTGCACCTCTGGCAATATATCATCTCCTGGCAGAGTATTTCACTGGGACATCCTGAGGTCATGAAAGTCACTATATAAATGTAAATCTTTCTTTCCATTTTTATATTTTCTCTTACTTGCTACCTATCTTTTTCTTATTATCTTCCTTATTGTACCTAACCTATTTCACATCAACTAACAAAATCATTCATGATTTAATGATCACTAGGTTGACCATGAGAATATTTCTAGTAATTATTCATTTTTGCATGACTGCAGTATGGGACTTGGGTGAGATAAAGCTGCAACGTTAGCATCAAATTAGAGGGAACTTTATTTGGCACCCAGCTCTTGGTCATAACCCGAGAGATCGATGGCGACAAATAATGTAACAGGTGTTCATCTTTCTCACCCTAATGAGAACAGAGGTTTGCTTCAAACAGGTGTCAGTTCAAGTGATAGCTAATTGCAAGGGAGTTCTGTCGATATGACGTTCAAACCACCCACAAGCTGTCAAGGATACAGCCATCAGAACCTAAATATAGGTTTGAGTCAGCAAGAGGACTTGACTATCAAATGATCAAGCCAAGATAAGAGGCATTAAAAAAAAATCCAGGTGGTTACATTAGTGACTGTGCAGCAACTGAACCCTGATTACTCGGCTTTACCAGATGCTATCTGGATGCAAGACCAGTCTTCCGGACAGCTGACCACCTGTCCAATATCTTCTGGTGGGAATGGAGCCAGGAATTACAGGCAGGATTCTTTGAAGGTGTATTTTTAGTTTGGTTGCAAACAGGGAGCCAGGCAAACTAGTTACGTTTGGCTTTGCTTGACTGCACCACATTTGATGGATGCAACTCTTGGGATGAGTATTATGCTTTTAGATTTTGCTGGAAGCTGATATTAAGCTGGAAGATTAAGTTTAAATCCTTAGAGCAACAGAAGATAACAAAATTAGTCCAGCCATCTTAAAGGGACCATATCTAAACAGAAATACATATGGCTTCCTATGGAAGTAAACTCGCTGCTTAATGTAGCTTTATTTTAAGGCCTTAAAACAATACTGGAATGTGCAGCAATGTTGGAAATTACTTCCCTCTTTATTTTAAGGCTTCATTTATCACCAGCCCTACAGTCTCAGTGTCACTGTCAGCAATGGAGTACTAAAAGGGCTGCATCATGAATGGAAACAATTAAATGAGTGCTTTGGAATTGTTTTATATGAATCCAAATTCCAAGATCACGATTTTCTCAATGCCCCACTGCAAACACGTGTCCACTACACTGCACTCCCCCCCACCCCACCTCCCTCCTGCCTCCTTACTGCTTCCCTCCAGCTCACCTCTGTGCTGCCTTATTGTTCACCAGCACACTGGATTGAAAGAGCAAGGGGAGAGGTAGTGAGGAGAACAGGAGCAGAGCTGCGAGAGAGGTAGACAAAGTGGGGGAAGGCGAGACGTGCACCGAACAGAGAGGGGAAGTTAGTGAAGTGGTGAGCTGGGGAGGCTGAGCACCAAGGATGCCCAAGTGGGATCCGAGAAGAGTGAGCGTGACTAGGACTCCTTGGGCACAATGGCACAGCAGGAGAGAGTGAGGACTGCAGATGCTGGAGATCAAAGTCAAAACGTGCGGCGCTGGAAAAGCACAGCCGGTCAGGCAGCATCCGAGGAGGAGGAGAGTCAACGTTTCGGGCATGAGCTCTTCATCAGGACACATGGCGGTACAGGTCAATGCCAGCTTATAGTTCTAGGTGCACATCAAAGCCATCAGCTGTGCCAACTTCCTTTGTTAATGCATTGCAGGAGACATTCCAGTCTTTTAAAGAAATTGCTGGCAATTTTAATACAAATAGCTACATTGAACAGATAGAACTTTGTAGGAATGTATAAGTTATTCTTTTCCAAATCCTCCCTTTGAAAACAGTTTTAACATTAAAAAGAGTTTATCAAGCAAGCAGGGATGTTTCATTCTAACTTTTAACAATTTGCTTCTGCGTGATTTGTTTTACTTAGCAACACAGTGGCTCAGTGGTTAACACTGCTGTCTCACAGCACCAGGGACCCGAGTTCAATTCCACCCTAGGGCAACTGTCTGTGTGGAGTTTGCACATACCCCCCATGACTGCGTGGGTTTCCTCTAACTTCCTCCCTCGGTCCAAAGATGTGCAGGTTAGGTGGATTAACCATGCTAAATCGCCCATAGTGTCCAGGGATGTGCAGGCTAGGTGGGTTAGTCATGGGCCATGCAGGGTTAAAGATAAATGGGTATGGGTCGGCAGAGGCAGGGTGCGCTGTGGAGGGTTTGGATGGACTCAGCCAGCCAAATGGCCTATTTCCACATTGTAGGAATTCTATGATTGTCAGTGTATTTCCAAGAGATTATAATGGATAGGTATATGACCTGGTCTGGGTCTCAGTCATATTAAGATGCCCCAAGTTGCTTAATAGTCTTTGGCGAGTGGTCTGCTTCACTTCAGCAGGGACCAGTGCAATGACAACAATAACTGGTTCATTGATGTCTTGAGAGATGGAAACTAAACTCAGGCAGAGGTCATTGTTTCAGTGATTGATTGACTTTGGTTATCAAGGGATTCCATTGTTGAAAAGTATATCACTAACTGAGTGGCCTTACCTCAAATAGCTCACAGAACAGAATAGAGTAGAATCCCACCGTGCAGAAAGAGGCATTTCGGCTCATCCAATCTACACCTGCCCCCTAATAATCACCCCACTTGGCTACCTTATCCCATAACCCCACATTTCCCATGGCTAATCCACCTAACATGCACACCCCTGAACACTGCAGCCAATTTAGTATGGCCAATCCAGCTAGCCTGCACATGTTTGGACTGTGGGAGAAAATTGGAAAACATGAATGAAGCCCATGCAAACTCCAAGCTTACCAAGATTGAATATACTATATGTGAATAATACATCATTGTTGTCTGATGCATTGATGTAAGTGTGCAGGATTGGTGCTGAGATGACTTGGTGGACAAGAAACAATCTTGCAATGTCCATGAGGAAAGTGAAGATCCTCAAAACAAGGCACAAGCTTTGTCAGTGTGAAGACAGGAAATCAGTAGGACTGAGGGAATAGTTGGATTAGATTTAGATTAGATTAGATTCCCTACAGCGTGGAAACAGGCCCTTCGGCCCAACCAGTCCATACCGACCCTCCAAAGAGTAACCTGCCCAGACCCATTTTCCCTCTGATTAATTGACCTAACACTATGGGGCAATTTAGCATGGCCAATTCACATGACCTGCACATCTTTGGATTATGGGAAGAAACCGGAGCACCCAGAGAAAACCCACGCAGACACAGGGAGAATGTGCAAACTCCACACAGTTAGTTGCCCGAGGCTGGAATTGAACCTGGGACCCTGGTGCTGTGAGGCAGCAATGATAACCACTCTCTCAGTTGGGAGGAAATAATGACAGAGGGGTTGGACCACACCAAAACAACTGCTCAAAGACCAAGAGATTTATAAAATGTTAAATGTGTGTGATCACTTGTTACAGAAATTTTGAGGTATTGTTAGAGTCAGTAATAAGATAAACATTACAGTAAATTTCTCCTGAATGTATCTTTTACCAAACTGCACCTATGATCTCTCATTCTGCAAATGTGGCTTAACTTTGAATTGTGCTTGAAGTGGGCTCTTTCTCTTCCATTTTAGAACAGGACATATAGGTTACGATAGTTCTCTTATTTTCAAAGATGGTCAGTTGGACAGTTAGAATAGTATAAAACAGGTTGACAGTGTGTGGGCAACATATACACATCCCCCTAATGGAGGTAGAGATCAGGAGAGAGCTCACTATTGTCTGACATGAACTACTGCACAAAATGAATATCCATTCCCCAAGTGCTTCTAACATTTCCTTGTCACTCAGTCTACCAATACCGGAAACAAAAACTGAAATTGCTGGAAAAGCTCAACAGGTCTGGCAGTGTCTGTGGAGATAAATCAGAGTTAACGTTTCCGATCCGGTGACCCTTCCTCAGAATTGGGAACATTGGGGAGCTCACCAGACCGGAAACATTAATTCTGATTTCTCTCCCCAAATGCTGCCAGACCTGTTGAGCTTTTCCAGCAATTTCTGTTTTCGTTTCTGATTTACAGCATCCGCACTTCCTTCAATTTTTAATTTACTACCAACACTGGGTCCTTCCTCTATACTGTGTCCAGCACTTGGATATGTTTATGTCGCTGGTGAACAGAACCAATTGCAATGCTTGGGATGTTATTGAGCTAGAAAAGTACATTCTAGCAGTATGCCTGGTGCGTATTTGCATTTGACCAATTTTCTGGTTTGTCTAGATATGGTACAATCCCAGATTTCTTTCTACCTCTTCCTTAACGAGCCCAAACACCAATACTGCAACATGTTCTTCTGAATCAATTTTGTGGTGAAATTTGAATTAAAGTTACAATAGGAAGGAAAGAGATTAGAAAGGAAGTGAGCACCATCTTAAGCAATTAAAGATTTACTGACAGGTTACTGTTAGGCCACAGCACTGTATCATTTGGTTTGACCAACACACATTTGCCTACAGTGGGGGCCTTGCCTTTATATAATAATCATCCCAGGATACTGGGGTTAAGCAAACAATAGCAGAATTCAGAAAATGGACTGACTGCAATGAAAAATGTATTTTTTGAGCAAGTATTTAAAAATCAGGTTGCAAGGTACAAGAGAAGGAGGTCTGAAGGTTAGAACTCCAATGGCTAAAGGCTTTGCTATTAAGTGAAGAGAGAAGGAAAGGGGCAATGTACAGAAGGTGTAGGTTCCAGGTGATAAGGCACAGGCTGCATGTTGCAGATGGTGGTTTTAAAGCACAGCAGCTTCTTAGAGGGAATTGTAAATGAGAAAAAAAATGAACATCACAGTAAATTTTAAAACCAGAACTGAAATGTTAGTTATTAAGCATGTATCTGTCATAGATGGAAATAAACATTACAGAGCAGCTGAGTTGGGGCAGGAGAAGGCCATTTGGCCTCTTGAGTTTACTCTTCTATTCAATAAGATCATAGCTGACCTAATTGTGACCTTGCTTTCACTTTCCTGTCTGCCCCCATATCTCCCGTTGATCAACAATTTGTCTAACTCAGTCTTCTTTAAGGTAGTAATAACGTACACATTACAGTGCACAATGACCCTGCCTTGACTTCTTTCTGGGTAAGACAGTTCCATACACTAATAACCATCCAAGAAGAAAACATTCACCTCCTTTCAGTCTTAAATTTAGGGGCCCCTCTAATTTGGAAACTGTGTCCCTGATTTTAATATCCCCACAACGAGAAACATTCCCTCAACATCCACTCTGCCAAGTCTCCTCAGGCCGTTTCAATAAGATTGTCAATGCTGGGATGAGAATATCTATCACTCTTATTTTTCAGTCCTCTGGAATGGATGCTTTTGCTGGCTCTTTTTTAAGATTGGGAACACAATGGACTAGGCAATTGAACAATGACTACTTCATAGACAAATATAGGATTGCTCAGGTCCCTCACCCACATCCCTGTTCCAAAGCACATATCCGTCCAGGCCCAAAACTGACAAGTTTCTTATGTAAGATGGAGTCCAGCACTCAGGAAGAAAACAGAGTCATGAGGAACATGCCATGAGGATGTATTGAAATGGATGCCATGACTAGTGTGCCACATAAAAATAAATGCATTGATGGAAGTGGATGGTGTTCCTGTGTAGCAAATTTGAATAGCTTTGCCAAAGACCAATTGGTACTTATATATGCCTGTACTTATCAGTCAAGGTGACATTAATCTTGTGGGCCTAGTTCATGGCTTTGTGATTAGCAGAAGCCGCAGGATTGCAAGATTGATGACTGCGCGTCTTATAAATATAGTCCCATGTGAGAAGCAGCAGATAGATAGGCTCAAATAATTTGAAAGAGAAAATGCAATGTGTTTTTGATGAATGACCCATTTCAGTTCTGACTTTCAAATAGATGATTGCTGCTTATGGAGCAGAGCAGCTTTGGATATTATATAGCAGATTGGAAGAGAAGGAATTAATTTTTACACACTGGAGATTGCATCAGCGAAGAATGCATCACGTTGTGAAATGAAAATATACAGTGAAAGAGAAAATGGATAATGTAGTGGATTAACGCAGGGACCTTTCACCTCGAAAGCTGCACTTATACTAAATATACTTAAGTTCTGCTTTTCTTGGAATGTGAGAGCCAGTTCTTCCACATTTATAATGAAAAGAATGAGTCTTTGTTAACGATAGGTGAACAAAGCTGGATTTAACTGTGGAAACGCAGAGACCTGGTCTCTCATCGCGAAAGGAAAAGACTCTAGGTTTGACACGATATAAACATTCATGGATTTATGTGTCAGTTCAGTTTAGCCAGTAACATTTTAATGTCTAATACACATAATCTAATCTGGCACTCCACTCTAATACTGAAGGGGAGCTGCTTTGCTCGAGGTGGCTGTCTTTTAGTTAAGGTATTTAATCAAGGCTCCATCTGCCAGTTGAACAGAGAGAACATGGTTGGATCTTTATCAAAGAAAATTAGTGAGACCTCCAAGTTTCCAAGCCAACAATCATCCCCTGGTCAATGACACTAACAAAAAATGACCCAAATAATTATTCATCTCATTGCTGTTTGTAGGCAATGCTGATGCTTAATGGATGCTCTCATTACCCATGGACCTCATTGCAAGTTCTCAGTAAGATAGTAAATCATCATCTAAATGCATTTATTTTTAATCTCTGTTTAATGCTAAAAATTGTAAGCTTCTGTTTGAAATGATCAAGGGACAGACTTAGCCCTTCACTGAATACAAAATCCAGAATTTAGTACAAATGTACACGGACACTAGTACACATCTTATTGCTGATGTAAACTTGCACGACAAGGTCATTGCAGGAAGTAGATGAGTTGTGGGGAATGACATTTGGAATTTGATTAACACGTTGCTCTTTGAGAACAATGTGAACATTTTTTGTATTCTGTCACAGGTTGAGGGAATCTCTGGCCTAGCTGGTATTGATTGACCAAACAATATTACTTGTGAGGCGCCTTCCTGAAAACAACTGAGTGATTTACCATTCCAGACAGGAGATGCTGTAGATTGGAAGTCACGTAAAAAGGTAAAGAATCCTCCATGGTAACCTGAGCCAGTGCGGGAATTGAACCCACACCATTGGCATCACTCTGCTTTGGAAATTGGCCATCTATCCAACCGACCGCTAAGTTGTATATAGGCCACTCTGGTGCAAAAGATTGAGGCACAACCGGTGAGAGGAATGAACTTGCATTTATATGTGATCTTTTTGAGCTCAGAGCATCCCTTTGTAGTCAGTGGAGAAGTTTGAGAAATGAATTCTTCTCCCTTTGTTGGCAAACAGTGCAGCAGATTTACACAGCACGATCCCACCAGCAACAAAGCAGCAGTGTAAGTTAAGAGATAAACACTGACAAAACTCTCTGGTGTCTGCCTCAAAAAGATTGTGGAGCCTTTATGGACCACTTTAACAATTAGACAGACCTTTTGTTTTAACCAAAGGCAACACTTCCATAGCTTACAGCACCTCATCTGTACTGCACTGAAGTGTCAGTTTAGATTGTACACTCAGTACCCAGACTGGGATTACTGTTCAAGGTGACAGGATAACCAGTGAGTCAAACCAAAAGAGTATGCCAAAGTCAAAATAAATAGAGTACCTGGGGAGGATTGTTGGAGATCAACTGGCGAAGGGGAAGCTAGGTATGAGAGAGAGCAGTGAGAAACCTCAAGAATCAGGATTGAAGCTCCTGACAGCAGAAGCACCAACAGTAAAAAGCAGGAGGAAGGAAATTAACAAATTCAATAATGAATAAACAAAATCTTGATTGGAAGAAGAGAGAGCTAGCTATGGAAATGATTAGAACAGTTTGAAGAACTGAATAGTAAAGACTCAAGGAGAAACCGCTATACCTGAAGAATGCTGTGGATGTTGAATTCACTTTCACAAGCAGTAGTTGAGGGTAATGGTACAGATGCATACACAGAATATGTGCAGAAACATGGGGGAGGATGGAATAAACGTATGTTGATATGATGAGATGAAAAAGGATGGGAGGAAGTTTTCATGGAACGTGCATACCAACGTAGACTAGCTGTATCAAATGGTCTGTTTTTATGCTGTAACTCAATGGAAAATAAGCATAACCTTTTTGTTTTCCAGGTGGCCTTTTACACCGTATCTGACTGTGGTGAGATTAGGTTTGTGTTGCATGACATTGTACAACAGATGGTATAGGAAGACCTCCTTCAAACCTGATAAGCTCAGATCCTCACCTTGTGTGATCTATAATAATTTATCCATAATATTATCATAAGCCATTATGATATAGCTCCTTAAACACATGGTCAGTAGTTAACCCTTTGTCTGCACTATATGTATCATCTGAAATGAAAAGAGAAGTTCCATTCCCCTTTAGCTCACCAGACTGAACACAACAGTACCAAAGAAAGTCACCTCCCATTTCATGATACTTTTTTCCAGTCTTTGCTCAAGAATTGACTTGTAGTTGATTTCAGGATATGTACGGTAAAGTGACAGGACTTCAAGCTTAGCCGCATCCCTCGCTTCACAACAATACAATGTGTAGTTCACAGTATAATTCACCTCATTGTGACAGTGCCATGAGCAATCTGCCTGTTAGAATTATTGCTCAGTTGTTTAGATAGGGATCTGGTACAGTTGTGGGGGTTTAGCTTGGAATTTGAAGGGAATGGCAGGACATGTTGTCAAAAGCAATAGCTACCAAGAAGAATTAAATGCAGATACTCTAAAAGACAGTGACGACCTGCCACCTATTTGGAGAGTGTTATGTTCTTTCAGAAATCACTAAATAAACTGAATAACTGAGTGTGACAAAATGAAGCTCAGCAGCTAAAATAAATTTAGACTCAGTTCTCTTTGGCATTCGGGGTTGCATGCAAATGTATATTTGAAACCTCGCTTCCTGGGGACACAGAATTATAATTCTAACACATAAAGAAAGGCTGCCACCTGTAGCAGGTTTTGAATTGTAATGTTCAAGCCCCCTCATTGATTCAGTTGCTAGGAGCAACAACTAGTGTTGCGCTGAACTAGACCAGGCGTCAGGTTTAATGATCTTGCCTAAGATAGGAATGCTACAATTAGCCTCACTGATGGAGTTGGGGTTAGGATTCCAGTTCCTGGTCAGTGTTCAAAGGCAAACCTCGAATGCATTTATAGAAAATAAGGTTCCATCCACTGTCTGCAGTGCTAGCTCATCGCAAGCGGGAAATGCCACACAGTAACTTGCCTCAGCTGAAGAGGGGATTACTGTTCCTGCTTGTGATCCAGTTATCCCTTGCCAGAGAGTGTGAGAATATGGACATGGCTGAAGGACCGAATGTTAAAACGCTACACTGTGTGATCGAATAACAATCTAATGGACACCATTCTAACTCATGAGTGAAGAGTAGGGCTGGTACCTAAGAAGAGTCTGATCCTGCAGAACATTAACTCTCAGGATAAATTCTGGTGGGGACAGGTTAGAAGCATGGGGAAGCTGAGGCTGACATGGTTAAAATGGGGAAAGAGAGTCACTGTTGTACAAGAAAGATCAGACTATTCCAAGACAATCCTCTCGTGGAAAAAGAGACATGTGGTAGCTCAAATTGTCATAACATCTGTAGTTAAATGCCACAGCTGCATGAAATAGCAAAGTTGAAGGCTTCCCCCTCTCACAACTCACACATGATTGCGCCATCCCTTCAAATTCTTACATCACATGTAGGAAAAAATAAATCAGTTCAGATTTCCATTCCTGATATAATCCATGGAATTCACATGGGAGTTCTTCTACTGGGAGAGTGAGACAGGATAGAGTGAGCTGAGTTTTCTGTGGGACTGAAACTGTTGAGATTTACTACACTTTTAAAAATATTTCTATGAGATTCCACTTTGGTCAGTATTGAAGAATGAGGAATATTGCTTCCTCCAGTCCTTCCTTACATCCTGGATCAGCCCTAGGCTTCTAATGCATGAAGACTCCTTTGTAATTCACTGAACATGTTGGCCAGACCAGGTAAGGTTGGAAGATCTCCTTCCCTAAAGGGCATCAGAGAAGCAGATGGGTTTTTTAACAACAATTGATGACAAGGTCATAGTCACTATTATTGAAACTAGCATTATATTTATTCCTGAAATTTATTTTTCATAAAAGCCCTAGAGTGTGGAAGCTGGGCATTCAGCCCATTGAGTGTACACCAACCGTCTGAAGAGCATCCCACCTAGACCCACCTCAGACCCATGTATCCCTGCAGTTCCCAAAGCTAACCAATCTAGCCTGCACATCTCTTGACACCATAGGCAATTCAGCATGGCCATTCCATCTAACTTGCACAGCTTTGGACTTTGGCAGGAATCTAGAGCTCCTGGAGGAAACCCACGCAAACACGGGGCGAATGTGCAAACTCATCACAGTCACCTGAGGCTGGAATCAAACTGTGAGGCAGTAGTATTGCTAACCACTGAACCACATGCTGTCAAATGTAAGTGATGCCAGTAGATGTAGCCTGTGCCGCCTTCTCCCAGATCTTAAGCCTGACCATCTAGACCACTAGGTAAAAACAAGGACTGCAGATCCATCCGCCATGACCAGGTCCTCCAAGCCCTCCGTTTCTTCCTCTCCCAATGTCCCTAACAATACCCTTCCACCGACACTCTCATTCATTTGGCTGAACTGGTCCTCACCCTTAACAATTTCTCCTTCGAGTCCTCCCACTTCCTCCAGACCAAAGGGATAGCCATGGGAACCCGCATGGGCCCCAGCTATGTCTGTGTCTTTGTCGGCTACATAGAACAGTAATATTTCAAAGAATTACAGAAACAATTTATTTTTGTCCAATGCAATAACATAAAAAATGAAATGTTCGCCCATATACCTTTTCCAGAGTTACTCCAATGAGGAGTTGAGCTACAATATCAGTCAGCTCTCCAAGATTCTCTCTGGGTTATGTTATTTTAATCTATGGCAGCAGCACAATTGACCTCAAAACTCCACAGTTTGTAAATGGATATAGTGGCCAGCATAAACCATCTGAATAACGAACTAGTGACTGTTGTTAGGAATGCTCTGGGTGAGGTTAGGACATGGCGCAACAGTGGCAACGCAGATAGTTGAATAGTGTGCCCACACAATTAGGCTTTGGCAGAGGGGGCTGGGCACTTATGAAATGAGCTCAGAGTTGGTGCCTTTTGGAGAAAAGGAGGAATAATCGATCACGAAGGGAAGAAAGAGCTGAGCAATTGCCATTTCTCATATTGAGTCTATAAATACAATAAAAACAGAAATGATCTTGTAATGGAATTGAATTGATCACCTCATAATATGACATGGTAATTCAGGCATTAAATCATAAAACTGGCTCCTTGTGGTTTCTCTCAGTTTGCAGTGTAATAATTTAAAGGTGACTGCTAGCCTGTTGGGGGTTATCACTGCATTTATGTCCAAGAGAAAATGAATTTCACAAAGAGTTTCATCTCTCTAATTTTTAAACTTCTCTTTTCAGGTGATCCTGACAAAGGAGCAGTATTCTGAAATCTTATTATTTTAAACAAATCAGTTAGATTATAATCTGGGTGTCATGTGACTTTTGACTTTGTCCACCTTAGTCCAACACCAGCATTTCCACATCAGATCTATATGAGTACAACAGGTTGGATTCCATCCTCACTTAAGGTCCATGCATTCACTTCCTCCAGCAGTGTACCCTTTTTATCTGTCCTTTTTCTGAAAGACTCTAAATTCTTGACAGTAATAAGTTCTAGGGGAGATGATGGCTTGTGTCACTGGACTAGTGATCTAGATGAGAGTGATGCTGGAAAAGCACAGCAGGTCAGGCAGCATCCGAGGAGCAGGAAAATTGACATTTCGGGCAAAAGCCCTTCATCAGGAACAGAGGCAGGGTGCCTGATTTATCCCTCCACTCTGCAGGCAGTCTGCCTGTATTCCTGATGAAGGGCTTTTGCCCGAAATGTCAATTTTCCTGCTCCTCGGATGCTGCCTGACCTGCTGTGCTTTTCCAGCATCACTCTCATCTAGATCACTAGTCCAGTGACACAAGCCATCATCTCCCCTAGAACTTATTACTGTCAAGAATTTAGAGTCTTTCAGAAAAAGGACAGATAAAAAGGGTACACTGCTGGAGGAAGTGAAGGCATGGACCTTAAGTGAGGATGGAATCCAACCTGTTGTACTCATATAGATCTGATGTGGAAATGCTGGTGTTGGACTAAGGTGGACAAAGTCAAAAGTCACATGACACCCAGATTATAATCTAACTGATTTGTTTAAAATAATAAGATTTCAGAATACTGCTCCTTTGTCAGGATCACCTGAAAAGAGAAGTTTAAAAATTAGAGAGATGAAACTCTTTGTGAAATTCATTTTCTCTTGGACATAAATGCAGTGATAACCCCCAACAGGCTAGCAGTCACCTTTAAATTATTACACTGCAAACTGAGAGAAACCACAAGGAGCCAGTTTTATGATTTAATGCCTGAATTACCATGTCATATTATGAGGCGATCAATTCAATTCCATTACAAGATCATTTCTGTTTTTATTGTATTTATAGACTCAATATGAGAAATGGCAATTGCTCAGCTCTTTCTTCCCTTCGTGATCGATTATTCCTCCTTTTCTCCAAAAGGCACCAACTCTGAGCTCATTTCATAAGTGCCCAGCCCCCTCTGCCAAAGCCTAATTGTGTGGGCACACTATTCAACTATCTGCGTTGCCACTGTTGCGCCATGTCCTAACCTCACCCAGAGCATTCCTAACAACAGTCACTAGTTCGTTATTCAGATGGTTTATGCTGGCCACTATATCCATTTACAAACTGTGGAGTTTTGAGGTCAATTGTGCTGCTGCCATAGATTAAAATAACATAACCCAGAGAGAATCTTGGAGAGCTGACTGATATTGTAGCTCAACTCCTCATTGGAGTAACTCTGGAAAAGGTATATGGGCGAACATTTCATTTTTTATGTTATTGCATTGGACAAAAATAAATTGTTTCTGTAATTCTTTGAAATATTTCCTTGAAAATGGAGATCTCTTTCTTCATTAAACCCAAGGTACAAAATTATTTTATTCAACCACACAAAAAAAGTCTGCTGTGCCAGTTAATCGTGATATTGGTGCAAAGAGCTCTTCAAATCAGGGTTAGTCTTCATGTAGCATGAACATTCTCTGGAATTGAGGCTGCACTGCTGTGGATTCATCCAGATACCACACACAAAATGGAAGCAGGGGACTGTACAGTCCATTGAGCCTGTTCTGCCATTCAATAGGATCATCATTGACTGGGCTTCAACTCCATTTTCATGGCCACTGTCTAAATCCCTTGATTTACCGAGAGACCAAAACTCTTATTGATCCCAGCCTTGAGTATAGTCAACAATGGAAAATACACAAACCTTTAGGGAAGAGAATTCCAAATATTCACAACACCCTGAATAGATTACTTTGTCTTCATCTCAATCCTAAATGTCACCTGAGAGATAAGCTTGCATTAGTACCTCTGACTATCTAGTAGTGAAATATGCAACTAAATGATGCTTTTAACTCTCTGGAGTGAGGCTGAAACCCATAAGCTTCTGATTCAGAGATGAGAGTGTGACCCTGAAACAGTATCTGGAGCTAGGACAGTGATATAGTATTACTATTAGCTTCAGTGTTGTTGAATTTTGAGGTAGGATTAATTAATGACTGTAGTGTGAAGGCACCCTATGGTAGCAGTGAATTAATATGACTGAATTTTACATTCAATTTGAAAGAGAGAAGAGCAGGTCCAAGACTATTATTTTAAATTTAAATAAGTACAATTATGAGGGCATGAAAACAGAGCTAGCTGAAGAGAGCTGACCAAATTTGTTGAAGGGATAGGTCAATGTAGATGCAGTGGCAGACATTTAAATTTCTATTTCAGAATGAACAGAATAGATATAGTCCAACAAGAAAGAAACATTCCAAAGGGAGAACCCACCATGTATGGTTAACTAAAAAAAAATTTTAAAGGTATAAAAATTAAACGAAAATAATGTAAGTGATCAAAAATGGGCAGCAGGTTAGAGGATTGGATATAAATAAAGATTGACGACAAGATTAATCAGAAAGCAAAAATTAGAGTATGGAAGCAATTTTTCTCGAACTATAAAATCTGATAGCATTTCTATGGATATAGAAATACTTCCTATAGATGGGCATGGCTTTGATGGCGGTTGGTTAGCTCAGTCGGCTGAACAGCTGGTTTGTGATGCCAATAGCATGGATTCAATTCCCACCTGAAGGACTCTCCTTCTCAATGTCCAGGCTTGCCTGAGGTGTGGTGACCCTCAGGTTAAACCACCCCCCATTATCTCTCTCTCTAATGAGAGACCAACCCTATGTGCTGGTAGGACTATGGTGACTTTGCCTATGGATATTTAAAAAGCAAAAGAATTAACAAAATGAGTCTGGGGATCTAATAGTCAAAAAGGCAGAGAAGGTAGATGAAGTCAATTGATTTTTTTTTGCATCAGTCTTCAATATAGAGTAGAAAGTGAGGACTGCAGGTGCTGTAGGGAGTTGTAGGAGATGTAGAGTGTGATGCTGGAAACGCGCAGCCAGTCAGGCAGCATCCGAGGAACAGGAGAGTCGACGTTTCAGGTTCCTGATGAAGGGCTAATGCCCAAAACATCGACTCTCCACTCCTTGGATGCTGCCTGACCAGCTGTGCCTTTTGAGCTCCACACTCTTCACTATAGGGGATGCAAGTAACATTTCAGAAATAACTGTAATTAAGGAAATGGATAAGAGAGGAAAATCCAAGAAAATGACAAACACTATGGAAGTTGAAGTCTGACAAGTTGCTCAGTTTGGTGAGATAGGTGATGCTTATTAGGGAGAGTCAGCATGGCTTTATGCGGGGGCAGTCTTGTCTTACAAATTGGATTAAGATTTTTGAAGAAGTGAGGAAGATGATTGATATGGGTAGGTCAGTCGACGTTCTCTAAATGGACTTTACTAAAGCAGGTGACAAGAGCCCTCATGGCAGGCTGGTCCAGAAGATTAAGTCACATGACGAATTGGTAAGTTGGATATAAAATTGGCTTGGTCATTGAAGACAGAGGGTAATTGTGGAGGGGTGTTTTTCAGACTGGAGATCTCCGACCAGTGGTGTTCTACAAGGATTAGGGCTGGGACCTCTGCTGTTTGTAATATTTGTATAAATGATTTAGGTAAAAACATAGGTAGTCTGATGAGTAAATTTGCAGACAACATGAAAATTGGTGGAGTGAGGAAGGTTGTCAAAGAATACAACAGGATATAGATCAGCTGGAAAGCTGGGTGGAGAAATGGCAAAAGGAGCTTAATCAGGAGAAGTGTGAGGTGATGTATTCTGTGAGGTCAAATGCAAGAGGAAAGTATACAATCAATGGCAGGACCCTTAGGAACATTGATATACAGAGGGATCTTAGGGTGCATGTCCACAGCTTGAAAACACCTGAAAATGACAACACAAGTTGGTAAAGAAGGCAAACAGGAGAAAGTGAGGACTGCAGATGCTGGAGATCAGAGCTGAAAAATGTGTTGCTGGAAAAGCGCAGCAGGCCAGGCAGCATCCAAGGAGCAGGAGAATCGACGTTTCGGGCATAAGCCCTTCTTCAGGAATGAGGAGGGTCTCATTCCTGAAGAAGGGCTTATGCCTGAAACATCGATTCTCCTGAAAGAAGGCAAACAGCATGAGTACAAAAATTGACAAGTCATGTTGCAGCTGTATAAAACTTTAGTTAGGCCACATTTGGAGGGTTGTGTGCAGTTCTGGCTGCCACATTGTAGGAAGGATGTGGAGATTTTGGAGAAAGTGCAAAAGAGCTGTACCGAGATACTGTCTGGGTTGGCTACAAGGACAGCATGGATAACTTGAATTATTTTTGCTAGAGTCAGAGGCTGAAGGTGAACTGATAGAAATATGTAAAATTAATAAGAGGCATGGATAGGGTGAATAATCAGAGTCTCTTTCCAAGGGTAGAAATGTTAGATGTTAGGGGGCATGGGGTTAAGATAAGGAGGAAAGTCTAAAGGAGATGTATGAGAAAAGTGTTTTATACAGAAGGTAGTAGGTACCTGGAACACACTGCCGGGGAGATGGTAGAAGCAGATATGTTTAAGAGGCAGTTGGACAGGCGCATGAACAGGCAAGGGATGGAGGGATACAGACTACGTGCAGGTAGATGGGATTAGCTTAGAATGGCATCATGGTCGGCACAGACATGGTGGGCTGTTCCAGTGCCATACTTGTTGGATGTTCATTTGGTTTTAATTTTCCATAATGTCTTAGATTCAGGGAAGTTTACAATCAAATGGAGAATAATAAATGTAACTCCATTATTCAAAAAGAAAGGGAGATAAGCATCAGGAAACTACAGGCCAGTTAGCTTAACGGCTGTCATGGAGACAATGTTAGAGACTATTATCAAAGACATTAGAGCAGGGCTCTTAGAAACATACATGGTAATCAGGCAGGGTCAACATAGTTTTGTGAATGCTTAACCAATTTATTGCAGTGGTTGCAGAATTCCTACAGTGCAGAAAGAGGCCATTTGGCCCATTGAGTCTACACTGACCCTCTGAAGAGAATACTACCAAACACCTGTGATCCCACAAGGGATTTTTAACCATGGGTAATTTGCAAATCCCTGGGCACTACAGGACAATTTTTAGCTTGGTCAATCCCCATAACCTACACATTTTTGGACTGTGGGAGGAAACCGGATCACCCGGAGGAAGCTCACACAGATGCGGGGAGAACATGCAAACCCCACACAGACAGTCGCCCAAGGCTGCAATCGAACCTGGGTCCTTGATGCTGTGAGGCAGCAGTGCTAACCACCGTGCTACCCCCAAAGGTGCTGTTGGTAATGGAAAACCAGTGGAGGGGGCTACTGTATTTAGATTTCCAGGTGGCATTTGAGAAGGTGCCACATCAGAGATTACCATAGAAAATAACAGCCCCTTTGTGCGGCGGGTAACATTGGCAGGGATGGAAAATAGGCTTAGCTAACATCTATTCCTGATGAAAGGCTTTTGCCCAAAACGTTGATTTTCCTGCTCCTTGGATGCTGCCTGACCTACTGTGCTTTTCCAGCACCACTCAAGTCTAGACTCTTAGCTAACATCAACAGATAGCTGGCATAGATGGGTCATTTTCTTGTTGGCATAATTTAAGAAGTGATGGGTCAGTGCTCTGACTGAAGATTTTATAATTTATGGTGAATGAAGGGGGCAGCACAGTGGCTCAGTGGTCAGCATTGCTGCCTCACAGTGCTACTGACCCAGGTTTGATTCCACCCTTTTGCGACGCCTGTGTGGAGTTTGCATGTTCTCTCTGTGGCTGTGTGAGATTCCTCCGAGTGCTCCTGCTTTCTCCCAAGACGTGCAGATTAGGTGAATTGGTCATGCTAAATTGGCATTGTGCTCAGGGATGTGTAGGATAGGTGGATTAGCCATGTATGCATCCTACTTGACAACTTTTGATTCGTCAGATTGCAGGATAGTGATTTTTTTTTCAATCAGGGATAGGATCCTGTGTAGGATCTGTGTAGGGTCAGTGTAGACTCAATGGGCTGAATGGCCTGCTTCCGGACTGTAGGGATTCTATGATTTGAATGACAGGGCCAAAGTTAGTATTGATTAAATTTGCTGGTCTTGCAAAGATAGGTAAGTAAGAAAATTGCTAAGAGTTCACAATGAGAGGAGACAGCAAATGGCATACAATATGGGAAAGTGTGACATGATCCATTTTGGCAGGAAGAATTTAAAAAATGATATCAAAATGGTGAGAGATTGTAGGGCTCTGAGATGCAGAAGGGTCTAGCTGTTCTAATGCAAGATTTTCAAAGGCTAATAAGTAATTGGGAAAGCTGAAAGAATGTTATCATTTATTGTGAGAAAAATTGAAAAGAAATACAGGGAGGTTATGCCTCAGTTCTCCAGGGCATTGCAGCATAAAATGGAATGATAGAATCACAACAAAGTGAGATGATACCTGGAGTACTCTGTACATGATTGGCCTCCTTATTTAGGGAATACTGTAAACATGTTGGAAGCAGTTCAGTGTTTACTCGACTAATACATGGAATCACTGGCTGTTCTTATGAATAAAGTCTGGACAGGCTAGGCTTGTATCTGCTGGGGTTTAGAAAAGTAGGAAGCCACTTCATTGTAACATGTCAGTCTCTGGTATTGACAGGATGGATGGTGGGATGGATGTTTCCTCTTAAGCAAGACTGTCTCGACCCACAGGTCATTGTTTGTAAAAACAGGTTCTCCATTTAAGACAATAACTGCTCTCAAAGTGGAATAACTGCTGACCTGGACAATGATGTCCATGTTGTGAATGAATGAAAAAGAAAATCACTGTCCTGCAATCTGACGAATCAAAAGTTGTCAAGCTGGGTGCATGTGGTGGGGAGGCGCGAGGGTGGGTTACACAGGGTCCTCAGGTCATAAAATGTGCTAATTATTTCAAATGGTTTCCCAGCTTTCTTGCAATCTGCCTACCCCACATAAGTAGCTCAGAAGCATCACCAATGGAGAGCCACCAAAGTGAAAAGAAAATGCCATTCATGATTCTTTTTTTCTGAGCCAGCACATCACAGAATACTGGTACCTGTCTCCTGAGAATTAAATGATCATTGGTTTGCTTAGATTCAGAGCACGTCTTTTCACTCAGATGAACAATTCGATGAGCCCAGTTCAAATAATTACTGACCCTTGAAAATTCCAGGGCATGCAATATCCATTCCACATCTATTCAGTGAAGCATGAAATAGAATTACTAGTCTCTTCTATCCTTCCTTTCACACAAGGCAGAATGTTCCATAGTCTGAGGCAGTGACAATTTAGCACTGCTCCATACAACCAATGTTTTGGTTAATAAAGTGCCTCACCATTTGCAGAGTCGTAGATGAGTAAATGTGTCCTTCATCCCAGTGTAATGATATATGTTGATCAGGCTTACGGAAGCCTGAAGCATAATTGCAATGACACGCTGCTGGGATCAAATAGTATTTTTCCGGGCCTGTCCCTTTAAGGCCATTGCTCAGCTAGTCCCTGTGGGGAATAGGTTTAAATGGGTACATCCTGTGATCAATGTAACGCTAATTGTCATTACAATCGAATGTTTCTATAAAATGACAGCTGTTTGCTTTTGTTTTCTTCAAGTTGAAAACAGTTAGAAGGAAATGAATAGCTTTCCTTTCCTTTTTTTGTACCTTTCTTGCATTAAAGTTCAAGCCGTTGAACTTTAATGCACAAACTGTGACAGCTGCAATGCGATGGATGCATCAAAACTCAGATGGCTCGACTGGTAAATGTTTTTAGGCAAATGTGAGGACTGCAAGTGCTGGAGATCAGAGTCGAGAGGGTGATGCTGGAAAAGCACAGCAGGTCAGCAGCATCCGAGGAGCAGGAGAATCGACATTTCGGGCAAAATCCTAATGAAGGACTTTTGCCTGAAACGTCGATTCTCCTGCTCCTCAGATGCTGCCTGACCTGCTGTGCTTTTCCAGCACCACCCTCTCGACTGGTAAATGCTTTTCCTGTACAGGACTCAGTCATACAGACCAAGAGAGCACCAGGTTTGGTTCTCTGGTCTGTGTTGAGTCAACTAATCATGCTGACAGTGATCACACTGCAATGGAACTCAGTGTGCTTGTGTTAGATGTAGAGAGTTTCCAGTGTATCGTGACACAAGAGGCAGGCAGTATTTCTGTATGGCTAGTTCATCCTGGGATAGGTAGCCTGTCGCTAGAGCCTGCTTGAAAGGCATCACTCCCAATCAAACACAACTGACCAGGAGCAAATGACTACAGATGCTGGAATCTGTACTGAAAACAAAAAATACTGGAAGTCACAGCAGGTCAGGCAACATCAGTGCAGAGAGAGGAAGCTAACGGTTCGAGTCTGGATGGTCTTCATCAGAACCAATGTGAAATATGGAGGGGCAATATTTATGCAGTAATGGAGGGTGCAGTGTGGGAGGAGAAAAAGTGCTGATAGAGTAGATTAAGTGAACAGAATGTGAGAATGACAGAACAATGCACTGTTCAATTGTCAAACTGGAAAGAACAGACAGTCCCACTGGAATTGGTGGGAGGGGACAGAGGACATGGTGACAGAAAATGCAATGAGGAAAGCTAAAAGAAAGGGAAGAAATGAGAGTGAGTTCACAGTCTGAAGGTGTTGAACTCAGTATTATATCCAGAAGGTTATAATGTGCCTAATCTGAAGATGAGATGTTGTTCCATCAGTTTGTGCTGTGATTCACTGGAGTATTGCAGCATGCTGAGGACAGACAAATGGGCTTGCGAGCAGGATGACTTGGAGGTGGCCTCATGGTGGTAACACTCAGCTATGAATCTAGAGACACAAATAATATTCCCGGGATCCAGGTTCAAACCCCATGGTGGAATTAGAGATCAATAATATCTGGAATTAAGAATTGAATGATGATCATGTAGTCATTGTCAATTAAAAAACCCATCTGGATTCACTAACATATTTTAGCAAAGGAAACTGCTATCCCTACTTGGTCTGGCTTACATGTGACTACAGACCCACGGCAATACGTTTGACCCTTAACTGCTGTCTGAACAATTGGGGTGGGGCAATTATATCAGCCCAGCCACCTGCACCCTGAGAATGAAGAACAAGGAAGGAGACCCTCATTGGTGGCCAATTCAAGGCTGCACCTTCCATCCCAGATGGAGAAAGATGCAATAGATGGAAATGAAATTATTGGAACTTCATTTTGAAGTGTACAAGGTAGGTTAGTCGCTAATATGGGTCATTTTCAAGTTTTACTGGATTTTTCTTCTCAGATAATAATCATGTACCGGAGTGGGGTTACATCAGCCAGTGACCCCAGCCCATGTATAGGTGAGCCTCAGGACTGGGCTAAATTATTGTGCTGGAAAAGCTCAGCAGGTCTGGCAGCATCTGTGCAGAGAAATCAGAGTTAACGTTTCGGGTCTGGTGACCCTTCTTCAGAATTGAGGCACAAGTGCTACCAGTTGAGACATTGTGTGCTGTTCTGCAGAGAAATCAGAGAAAACAAGCCTTTACTGCTGTTTGGCAGTAAAACGGAATTAGATAAAATGTAGTACACAAAGAAAAAATCTCTGTGCCAGCAAAATCAATGGCCACTAATGCAAGAGGTAATGCATTTCTCAATGAGGCATAATTAAATACATCATACTGTAATGCAGACTGTTGGGAAATTGATATCCATTTCCAATTCATTTGTGGCTGTTGGACATAATGATGTGAGCTTTAAAAAAGTTGAAATGTTGTCAGTGGAATAACATCTAAATCAAAGTATTTTCCAAAATATATCTTCAATATCTGTGAAGTTCTAAATTACAAAAGATTTGGTATCAGCCTCTATTGGCAATGGGGGGGGTGGTGGGTGGGGTGGGGGAAGGTGATCAGAGAATGATTTATACCCAGATTAGAGGCAAGATTAACCTTCATACAATGTATAAGATGGGGGGGAGGTGTGTGTGTGTGTGTGTGTGTGTGTGTGTGTGTGTGTGTGTGTATTGGGGGGTTGTCGAATCACTGGATATTGATGGAACTCAATTATATATTGAAAATGCATTCCAATGAGTGAATATTAACCTACTGATTTTTCAACTCCTCCATTCCTCAAACGCACTCTACCACAGTTCAGTTAGTAAAGGCAAGATATAACTGGGGAACACGGAGAGGAATGGTTCCAAATCCAGTCCCCAGTATGGGTTAAATTAGTTGCTGTCATACCTGATTCACCTGTAAGCCTCAATGGATATTGACCTGGCCAAAGTGGGAGCAATGGCCTAGTGGTATTATCGCTGGACTGTTAGTCCAGAGACCCAGATAATGTTCTGGGGACCCGAGTTTGAATCCCGCTATGGAAGGTAGTAGAACCTGAATTCAATAAAAAGATAATCTGGAATTAGGAATCTAATGATGGTCATGATCCCATTGCCAATACAGGTAGTCAGAAAACCCACCTGGTACACTAATGTCCTTTAGGGAAGGAAACTATCATCATTACCTGGTCTGGCCTACATGTGACTCCATACCCACAGCAATGTGGTTGACTCTTAACTGTCCTCTGGGCAATTAGGATTGGACAATGAATCCTGGCCTAGCCAGCAACACCCTCATCTCTTGAATGAATTAAGGAAAAAAAAAGGCTGTGGGTCATAGAGTCAAAAAGCCATCTGTGAAGCACTCTGGTCAGTCCCTTTCCCCTTTCCCTCTCCCTGGAGCTCTACCAGCTTTTATCCAATCTCGGAGTGCTTATCCAATTCCCTTTGGAAATCATTGATCATCCTACCACCCTCAGGGCAAAAGGTATTGCATCAGCTCTGCTTTGTAAAAAAAAGTTCCACTGCACAACACTCCATATCTCTTCACCAAAATTTTACATCTATATCCCTGGTCCTTATTCTGAAAACTGAAGACTCTATGTTATCTAACTTGTCATCAAGTTCTACTCCTCTACCAAATCTCCCCTTAATCTCCTTTTCCTCAGAGGAACAACCTTGGTCAGGGAAATCAGCCAGAGTTTCCACAACTCAACGAGAGCTACTGTCTGCGTATATTAGATAAAATCACAGGATTGGTTTCAACTGTGAAGCCTTCTGTCATTGAACAGTTAGAATGGATGGATTCATTTAGAGTGAAATCAGAAAGATGCTGTGTTTCATCATAAACATGGAACCAGATTCCAGATTGGAATGGGCAAGTTACAGAAACCCATTAACTGAAAAAAGTTATAGAGTCATAGAGACATACAGCAAGGAGAAAGACCCTTCAGTCCAACTCATCCAAGCTGATCAGATATCCTAAATTAATCTAGTCCTTTTTGCCGGCATTTGACCCATATCCCGCTAAACCCTTCCTATTCATGTACCCATCCAGATACCTTTTAAATGTTGTAGTTTGTACCAGTCTCCACTACTTCCTTTGGCAGCTCGTTCCATACATGCATGAAAAAGCTGCCCCTTAGGCCCCTTTTAAATCTGTCTCTTCTCACCTTAAACCTATGCCCTTTTGTTCTGGACTCCCCCACCTCAGGAAAAGACCTTATCTATTTACCCTATCCATGCCCCTCATGATTAATGATACTTGTGGACTTCTTCAGTTCTGTTTGAGAGCATCAAGCCCATTACACACTACAAATGATATTATTCAATACATTCTGTATGTATTGACTTCAACTGGAAGTATTCCCCTTTTTGAATTCTTTTTCCAAGCCAGTAACCTAAGTATTCAGTTTCGCATTGACTTCTCCCTCTCTGAGCCAGAGGTTTTCTGGTGACTGGAAGCGAATTGCAGTCCCCATCAGAGAAACTCACTGCTCGCAGTAACACAGCTATTTATACATTTTCATCCCCTTAGAGCTAACCTGAGATTAGTCAGTACTGGCACCTCTGCTCAGTTCTGAATAATTCAATTCAATGTCAGTTCAGGCACTTAAAGCCATCCCCATGCAGTCTCCATTGGGTTTATTAGGGTTATATTGGAACTCTACATAGATCAGCAGCTTCTGAAGATGAGGGATGAAGGTGCAAACAAAAATCCTCTAATCTATTTGAGCAGCATACACTTTGATTGTTTCTGGTGTCCATATATGTAAGGTATTCTATGGCAGTAGGGCCTAAGAGCGCAGGGGGTTCCCAGTCTCAAACAGGTGACACAGTCGCTCAGTGGTAAACACTATTGCCTCACAGCACAAGGGACCCAGATTTGATTCCAACCTCAAGTGACTGTCTATATGGAGTTTGCACATTCTCTCCGTGTTTGTGTGGGTCTCATCTGGGTGCTCTGGTTTCCTCCTACAGTCGAGAGATGTGCAGGTCAGGTCATGACTATGTTCTAGTGCCTCAAAAAACAGGGTGCTTCACAGTAGTATTATTCACTGGCAATACGACTTATTAAGAGATACTGGGGCATGTGACAGTTGGATGAAGGGATTCGTTTTAAGGAGAATCTTGAAGATAGATAGAGAGGCAGAGAGGTTTAGGATAGAATTTCCATAGATATGGACTTGGCAGCTGAAAACACAAGGTAGTGTGATAAAAAACAGGAAGTGTATGACCAGAATTCGATGAGTACTGAGATCCCAAAGGCTGCAGTGAAGGAGAAAGTTACAGTCATACAGTCATCATACAGCATGGAAACAACCCTTCGGCCCAACTCATCCACGTCGACCAGCTTTCCTAAACTGAACTAGTCGTTGAGGAGAAAGTGAGGTCTGCAGATGCTGGAGATCAGAGCTGAAAATGTATTGCTGGAAAAGCGCAGCAGGTCAGGCAGCATCCAGGGAACAGGCGAATCGACGTTTCGGGCATAAGCCCTTCTTCAGGAATGAGGAAAGTTTGTCCAGCAGGCTAAGATAAAAGGTAGGGAGGAGGGACTTGGGGGAGGGGCGTCGGAAATGTGATAGGTGGAAAGAGGTCAAGGTGAGGGTGATAGGCGAGACTGGGGTGCGGGGGGAGAGGTGGGGAAGAAGATTGCAGGTTAGGAAGGCGGTGCTGAGTTCGATGGATTTGACTGAGACAAGGTGGGAGGAGGGGAAATGAAATTTTCAGCTCTGATCTCCAGCATCTGCAGACCTCACTTTCTCCTAGCCATAGTGAAGCCACACAGTGTCTAACTCAATGACTCGTCTCTGGTAAATACGAACGTTGTTGATCTCCTCTTGTGTTGAAATCAGAAACAGACATGAAGGTGACAATTGGAAGCCACCCACCCTGCACTGAGACTGAAGCCAGCCGTCTCTGGTTTGATGTTTTCAAGAAAGACCTTTATATCTGCGATGGGAAGATTTGGGTGTCAATCTTACAAGGTAATGCAACAATATCATTAAGGTAGAGATGGATTGTTTGTAGTGCCACCCCTCAGTGAAGTTGTTAATGAATAAATAGAATACATAAAGAAAGAAAGTCACATTTGTATGAACCTCAGCAAGGCTCATTACGGTCAATGAAATTTTTTTTACTCAGCCAATGAAACAGGGCACAATAAGCTCCCACAAACAGCAATATGATAGTTGCCAAGTGACCTGCTTTTGCAATGTTGATTGGTCAGGACTCCAGGGTTAACTCCCTTACTATTCTTTAAAATTGTGCTATGGTATCTTCTCCCTCCACTTGAGAGGATAGAATCATAGAATCCCTACAGTGTGGAAACAGGCCCTTCAGCTCAACAAATCCACACCAATCTTCTGAAGATCCATTCCCCTATCCTATTATCCTATACTTACCCGTGACTAATGCACCTAACCTGAACATTATGACAATTTAGCATGACCAGTTCACGTACCCTGCATGTCTTTGGATTGTGGGAGGAAACCTGAGCACCCAGAGGAAACCCACACAGACATGGGGAGAATGTACTGTCGCCCAACGGTAGAATCAAATGCAATACCCTGGTGCTGTGAGACAGCAGTGCTAACCACTGAGCTACCATGCCAGATAGATGCGACCTTTTTTCTTAACAATTCGCCTCTGACTGCACACCCCTGCTCAGGACTACACTGGGGTATCAACCCAGATTAGAACTTTCTAAAGAGGCATTTTGCCCACAATATTGTAAATCAGCGTTCAGGGTTCAAGTAGTGAGTCACGCTAATTCAGAGTGCATCAGTGCTGAACGGTACTGTCTTCCATGTGCGTCAATGATCAGATAAAGGTCTCTGAGTGTTGAATAAATTATCCCCTCCCCACACAACACATACACACACACCCACTCTCTTTCTGTTTCACACACACACGTATACACACACACACAC
>NC_057745.1:7188881-7194156 GCF_004010195.1 Chiloscyllium plagiosum | reverse complement strand
CTAGCTTATCTCTCCACGCTTCAGGCTCTCTGCCTTTATTCCTGATGAAGGGCTTTTGCCCGAAACGTCGATTTCGCTGCCCGTTGGTTGCTGCCTTAACTGCTGTGCTCTTCCAGCACCACTGATCCAGAATGCAGTTACTTGATGAGCTGTCCCAGGTTGATGGGGGAGGGGCTCTTATTTCCTTCCCTCACTTTTGCCCTTTTAAGTATGAAAGGAAAGTTTATTCCATCGCATTTAATAACAGGATTTTTCATGTTTATTCAATGATTAACCTTCCAAATAATAACTGTACCTCTGGGAGTTCCCTCTGAGTCTAATCAAATTATATTTGCTTGTTTGCATAAAGGTTCCTCATTACCATGAAGCACTTCGTACATGCGAATCAGACTTAAGTTTGTGAATATGCTAATGTGGTTTCTCACTTCGCTATGTACACTATCTGGAAGGAATCTAACTAAAACCAAACCGATTGTTCCTTTTTTAACCTCATTTTTGTTCCATTTCATGCCCTTAGTTCTGTTTAGTCTTGAGTTCCAGGGACTTCTGTTGATCAGATACCTTTTAATCAGATACCTGTTGATCTTCACTCGAGTCTTAGCTGTTTGAGAGATATCAAACTTAACCCATTCTGAAAAGCAAGTACACACACACAGACGCACACACACAGATACACAGACACACACACAGAGTAACATGTACACACTGAGTCCCACACACATACACACACGAACACCAACACACACAGAGTAACATGTTCACACTGAGTCACACACACACAGAGTAACATGTACACACTGAGTCACACATACAGAATTACATGTACACTGAGTCTCTCTCTCTCTCTCACGCACGCTCACACACACACAGAGTAACACGTACACACTGAGTCTCACACACACACAGAGTAACATGTACACACTGAGTCACACACACACAGTGTAGCATGTACACACTGAGTCACACACTGAGGAAGGGCTTATGCCCGAAACGTCGATTCTCCTGTTCCTTGGATGCTGCCTGACCTGCTGCGCTTTTCCAGCAACACATTTTCAGCTCTGATCTCCAGCATCTGCAGCCCTCACTTTCTCACACTGAGTCACACACACACAGAGTAACATATACACACTGAGTCACACACACACAGAGTAACACGTACACACTGAGTCACGCACACACACAGAGTAACATGTACACACTGAGTCTCACACACAGACAGAGTAACCTGTACCCACTGAGTCTCACACACACACACAGAGTAGCATGTAAACACTGAGTCACGCACACACAGAGTAACATTAACACACTGAGTCACACGCACAGAGTAACATTAACACACTGAGTCACACGCACAGAGTAACATGTACACACTGAGTCACACACACACAGAGTAACATGTACACACTGAGTCACACGCACTATGCATACACAGTTAAGGAGGAAGAGTTTCTTCTCAGAGGGTAACAAATTTATGGAATTCTTTACTGCAGAGGGCTGTCGAGGCTGGGTCATTAAGTATATTCAAGAGTGAGACAGACAGATTTTGATCAGTCAAGAGGCAAGGTTTTGGGGAAAAAGCAGGAAAGTGGATCTGAGAATTATGAGAGTCATAGAGATGTGCAACACAGAAACAGATCCTTCGGTCCAACTCGTCCATGCTGACCAGATATGCTAAATTACTCGTGTCCCATTTGGCCCATATCCCTCTAAATCCTTCCTATTCAAATCTTCTTCCAGATGCCTTTTAAATATTGTAATTGTACCAACCTCCACCACTTCCTCTGGCAGCTCATTCCATACATACACCAACCTTTGTGTGAAAATGTTGCAGCTTAAGTCCTTTTAAATCTTTTCTTCTTCCAGATGCCTTTTAAATATTGTAATTGTACCAACCTCCACCACTTCCTCTGGCAGCTCATTCCATACATACACCAACCTTTGCGTGAAAATGTTGCAGCTCAAGTCCTTTTAAATCTTTCCTCTCTCACCCTAAACTTATGCCCTCTAGTTCTGGTGTCCTCCACCTCAGGGAAAAGATCTTGTCTATTTATCCTATCCATGCCCCTCATGATTTTATAAACCTCTATAAGGTCACCCCTCAGCCTCTGACACTCCAGGGAAAACAGCCCCAGCCTAGTCAGCCTCTCCCTATAGCTCAAACCGTCCAATCCTGGCAACGTCCTTGTAAATATTTCTAAACCCTTTCAAGTTTCATAACATCCTTTCGCTAGGAAGCCAACCAGAATTGCACACAATATTCCTAAAGTGGCCTAACCAATTTCCTGTATAGCCGCAACATGATCTCAGCCATAATCTGGAGTAGCCTTGATGGGTTGAATGACCTATTTATGTTCTGACACCTAATGGTTTTATCATCTCAGTTGGTGGAAAACATGATCAAGAAGCAAGAGCAGATTCAAAAAGGAGTTGTTGCCCTGAGTCTCTAATTGATGCTTCTTGTAATTGCCATTCTTCACTGATTGCACAGAATCAGTGAAAAGGTTCAGGTATGGATTTCTGGAAATTTGCCTCCCATTGCATGAGGTTTTTCACTATATTAAAACATGTGCCCAAACTGAGTTTTTAATCAATCTTTATTTTCATTACTCTGCACGTCCTGCGTTGTCAGCAATTGGCTTGGTCACATGCTAACAATTTCTTGATTTAGAAATTACAAATTATGTTTAGGTCAGGATCCACCTGAAATGATACAATGGATTTGATTTTTTTTTGTTAATTGTAGGCTGCTGTAAGCATGTGCTTTAATGAAGGGGTACTGAACCAGGATGGTGAAATGACCTGATATCACTGAGTGGTGAATGCTTGGTAACTCTAACTGCATGGTAACTACGACACTGAATTTTATCAATCCACAAGCACAAGTTCCAGAATTCTCTGCCAAGATGCTGCTTGTTACTTCTCCTTCCCTTGAAATTGGTCATCTGGTCTAATTTGAGTTTGGAAGATTGAGAGGTGACCTCATTGAGACAAATAGGATTCTTGAGAGGCTTGACAGGGTAAATGCTGAGAGAATGCTTCCCCTCACCGGAGAGTGTAGGACCAGAGGGAGTTGTCTCAGAAGAAAGGGATGCCAATTTATGACTGAGATGAGGAAGAATCTTTTCTATCAGAGGGTTGTGAGTCTTCGGCACTCCTTGCTACAGAGAGCTGTGGGGCAGAGTCCTTGTGTATGTTTAAGGGTGAGATAGATGGATTCTTGATCAGTCAGGGAGTCAAAGGTTATGGAAAAAGGACAAGAAAGTGTATAGAGTAATTTCAAATTCATAGCCCTCACCTTAAACCCACTATAGCCTTACTTTCTGAGCATTGTTCTCTGGAATTCTCTGCCATAGAAAGTGTTTGTGGCCAAAACTTTGATTCTTTTCAAGAAGGAGTTAGATACTATTTATAAGCCTAAAGGAATGACCATATTGAATGGCAGAGCAGGCTTAAAGGCTGAATGACTTACTCCTATTCCTTTTGTGACACAAAGACAATGCTTATAGTAATGATATAATGATGCAACATTAACAGCAAAGACCACGAGACTATGAAAGGACAGCATGAAATGATGTATACTGGAAAGTGCTGCATCATAAAGATCAGATTAAAAATAGCATGTAAATAAAAGGTTGCTGGAACTCTTAAGAGTAAGGCAATAGTTGCTTTCAGGTGAGGCTGTGATACAGTTAAGCACACTAAGAGCGGCAACTATACTGTCTAAGGGAGCAATCTCTCAGATGTAGAGGATAGGATCTTGGATTCCAAGCCTCTTGGTAGCTAAACCCATGAAAACCGGTCAGCTGAGGGTTGTATCAGTAAAGAAGACCAATTCTATTCTTCAGTTATGTGTACCTACCCCTCTCTTTCCTCCTGTGAATCCAGATTCCAACCTGTTTTATCTCTCTGTGATCCACTGTCACCCTACCACTATAAATTTTCTTTTATCATTCATTCACAGAATGTGGGTAAGTGCTGGCTAGACCAACATTTTTTGCCCATCCCTAATTGCCCAGAGGGCAGGCAAGAGTCAACCACATTTCTGTGGGTGTGGAGTCTCATGTAGGCCAGACCAGGTAAGGATGGCATTTTCCTTCCCTAAAAGGACATTAGTGAACCAGATGGGTGTTTCCCGACAATTGGCGATGGAAATGTAGTTATCAGTAGACTCTTAATTCCAGATTTTAAAAAATTGAATTCAAATTCCATCAAGTGCCGCAGTGGGAGTTGGGCCTCTTCTTTTCCTTCTCAATGTATCTTGCCAAGTTTTAGCACCTTCAATGTTTCCAAGGCCTCTTGGAAAATCTAAACAATGACCGCATATTTTGCGTGAGCTGAGCTCCCAAGTCACTTCGCATGAAAGGTTGGAAAGTATTGGGAGATATGAGAGATGTGGTAACAAAAGTAAAGTCACCTCCTCTTGCTCAGGGCTTCCTGTTCCTGATTATAATCCAGCAACCTTCATTGAAGCAGCTAACATGAGTTTTACTGTTTCTGTGCTGTAATATCTATGTGTCTATGACTCAGTCATCACTAAATGATGGGTAAGAAATGTTCATGCCTTATTCTTATGTTAGTTTATTCAAGGAATTTGGTCATTATTGTCTGGGCCAGCAATTATTGCTCATTCTCTATTGACCAAGGGCAGGTAAGCGTCAGTCAAACAAAAATAAAATAACGCGGATGCTGGAAATCTGAAACAAACTGAGAAGGTACTAGAGAAGCTCAGCTGGTGTGGAGAAGTTGAAGTTTTGAATCCTGTACGACACTTCTTTAGTTCTGCTAAGTCTCTCCAGCGATTTCTGTGTTTGTTTGATAGCCAACCACATTGCTGTGGGTTTGGAGTCACATGTCAGCCAGACCAAGTAAGGATGGCAGAACCAGATAGGATTTTACAATAACTGTGAATGGTTCATGGTCACCATCAGGCTAGGTTTTAATTCCAGACTCTAATTAAAGTCAAAGTTCACCATCTGTCATGGTGGGATTCAAATCCATATTCCCTAGGGCTCTGTATTACCAACCCAGTGACTTTACCACTACACCACTGCCTCCCATATTTTGATGAAAATGTGTTGCTGGAAAAGCGGAGCAGGTCAGGCAGCATCCAGGGAACAGGAGAATCGATGTTTCGGGCATATGCCCTTCTTCAGGAATGAGGAAAGTTTGTCCAGCAGGCTAAGATAAAAGGTAGGGAGGAGGGACTTGGGGGAGGGGCGTTGGAAATGCGATAGGTGGAAAGAGGTCAAGGTGAGGGTGATAGATCAGACTGGGG
>NC_057745.1:7164196-7187808 GCF_004010195.1 Chiloscyllium plagiosum | reverse complement strand
GTGAGGATCAGTTCAGTCAGTCGAAGGAGGGTGTCTGTGGAAGGGTACTGGTCGGTACGGCGGGAAAGAAAGAAGTGGAGGGCTTTGAGTCCTTCGTGATGGGGGATGGAGGTGTACAGGGACTGGATGTCCATGGTGAAAATAAGGCGTTGGGGACCGGGGAAGCGAAAATCATGGAGGAGGTGGAGGGCATGGGTGGTGTCCCGAACGTAGGTGGGGAGTTCTTGGACTGGGGGGACAGGACCGTGTCAAGGTACTTGGACTAGGGGGGACAGGAACGTGGACTAGGGGGGACAGGCTTATGCTCGAAACGTCGATTCTCCTGTTCCCTGGATGCAGCCTGACCTGCTGCGCTTTTCCAGCAACACATTTTCAGCTCTGATCTCCAGCATCTGCTGACCTCACTTTCTCCTCCCATATTTTGATGCCCTTCCTTGTTAATAAGCATGGAATAATGGCTATTTGGGGAAAAGCAGTGAGGACACCATGGATTTTTATTCTTGCATAAGTCAGCACCTTGAGGAGCAATGGTGAGTAAGGGAAATATATAAATCAACGCACATAAAACTTTGTTCCCATTAGTTATTGCCATTTGACCATCTCTTTGACTTTAACTAACCTTCTGTGTCCTTAGCTAGCAGTTTTATGGTCCTTTCTCCCTGATCCATTAATATCAATGAAGTATTCCATAAGCACAGAGACACAGCTAATGTACCGTTCATTTCTCTGTGAACCAGTCAAACATTCTGCAAGTACAGACAATCATGTTCCTCAGATCCTTGCAAGATTGGCAAAATATTCACTATATTTTAAGGCAATTTTATGTATTCATCAAGGTGAAGGCTATCAGTGCAGTAAAATACTTTCATTTATGTAGGTGTCAGCAGGATAGATACCAAAATTTTCTACTTAAATCATGGATTGACAGAAGAGATTTATCAGGAGGTCCCAGGAAGGGTGGACTTCAGTTGGACAGAAAAAGTTGAGAGTTTGTTTCTTAGAGCAGAGAAGGTTTAGGGGATCTTTAAGAGAAGTGCTACAACTAACTATAAAAGTTGTCAATCATGTGAATGAGCTGACATGGTTTCCATTGATGGTAAGATCATTTGCCAGATGACTCCATTTTAACATAACTGACATATAACTGGTACACACTTTGAAAGATGAAAACATATATTTGGGGAAACAGTGGAGCTATTTGCATAAAGGTTCATGGTTTGGTTCCATTTCTGGATTCAATTTGGAAGTCTGTCTAATAATTTGAGGCCTGGTATGCATTGGGAAGATTTTATTTGCCAAAGAGTGATATTCCACCTCTGGTACATTTTATTTACACAATGATAGCATTCAACTACATTATCATGTATCTCTCTCTTTGAGGTACAGACTTTGCCTTCTCTCTTAGACTCTCAGACCTGACTGCTGAGGCTGCTGTTACATCAACATGTACTTTGCTATCTCATTACTCCACAGGTAGCAGTTTGAAGGAGGCAGACAGGGACACAATGAGCAAAATGATTTCTTGCAGCACTGTAAAATGTTATCATTTCATGCAAACATGCCTTAGTCCCTAATGCACCAGTATGATATTTTTTCATTCTGCATGTCAATATCTTGCTGGAATTGTTTTATAAATCTGCTGCACACCCCTCATTTAGAAACTGAGTTGATTCTGTCCAATGTTTACTTTCATGTAAAATCTTTCATGTCATCAGCTGTGACAGAACTGTGGGAGATTGAATTCAGAGCTGAAAACACAACCATTGCAACTAAATCGTAAGTGAAGGAATTATTGAAGGTCATTCCAGCCTCCTGCCAGCTGGGCCCTGCACTACAAATATGTAATCATTATGAATTTGCAGCCAATATTTTGGAGTGGTTATAAAGCAAATTTCTTATGGCCAATCCTATCAAGTGGATTCTTGAACTCATGAATCTATGACTAATACCATCAAACGACAACACAATGCCTATTATGGACTTCCTTGTCAATGGAGTTAATCTAAAAATCAAAGTGATCACAACAACCTCTCTCTCAAAGCCAAGCATCCTGAAGGTTGGATCCTAGAATCTCTGTGGATCCATAAACTGAATGCGGAATGTCTTAAACAGGGCAAATGTGATAACCTGGCAAATATGAAGAGAACAAATGATATTCATGTCCTTGCATTACAGGAAATGTACATTTCTTCTTTTTTCTTTCATGAGCTATGCGCCAATCCACTCAGGCCAAGCACATTTCTGCAGGGATTCCTCAGGGTAGGGTCCTAAGTTAACTGTCTTCAGCTTTATTAATGACCATCCCTCCATCATAAGGTCAGAAATGGGGATGTTTGCTGATGATTGTATAATTTTAAGTACTGGTTGTGACCCCTTAAATACTGAAGCAGTATAGTTCCAAAAGCAACAAGTTCAGGACAATATCTTGCTTTGGGCAGATGAGTGGCAAGTAACATTCGCAATACATGTATTCCTGGAAATAGTCATCCCCCCAAAAAAATCAAATTCTCTCTCTTTGACATTCAATGGCATTCTAATCACTCTATCTTCCCTTATGAATACCCATTGACCAGAATCTGAACCATTTAAATACTGTGGCTTCAAAAGCAGAGATTGGGAATGCTGTGATGATTAACCACTGCCTACTCATCTTTCAGAAGGCACAAGTCAGGAGTACATTGGCATAGGCTCCATTTGCCAGGATAATTATACCTTCTACAACACTTGGGAAATTCAACACTGTCTATAACTCAAAGCCACCCATCTAACATCTTCAAAATTCAAGCCCTCTATAAACAACACACAGTGGCAGGCTGGATATACTGTCTAGATAACATATTACAACAACTCACCCAGACCCCTTGGCAGCACCTTCCAAACCCACACCTCAATCCCTAGAATGACAAGGCCAGAAGATATGTGTGAACACCATTTGCATGAACGCCTCCAAGCAACGCATCATGTGGCCTGGAAGTATATTGCCATTCCTTCATTGGTTAGGGGTCAAAATCCTGGAACTTCCTTCCTAACTGCACTGTGAATGTATCTGCACCACAATGGTTCAAGAAGGCACCTTACCACCACCATCTCAAGAGTAATTTTGGATGGCTAATAAATGTTGGCCCTAGCTGGCACTGCCCACACCCATGAATGAATTTGAAAACAAAAGAAGAGGTCTATAATTCAAATGATAAAACTGGGAAAGATCTGGCAAATTAGAGGTCAGCATAGGCTGTTTGCCTTGTATATAGTTCTGATCATTGTGCAGAATAGCAAGGTAATGGAGCAAATGTACTGTAACCTCTCATCAGATAGTGAAGATGTCCTTATATACTTCTTAGACTTGCCACACAGCCGACACTGACCAATTATCAACCATGTGTGTGTTGACGTTTCTGCTACATCATCAAAACATGTGCCTAGATGAAATTTCCTGAAGCCAAACCAGCCTGGATTCCCTGCTGAGGTGGAAAACACCATCCTAGCACATTCCCCCAAATAACAAAACCATAGAATCAATTCATGGACCAGCTTATTGCTGCAGCAAAGAATATGTTTTGAGGTTTTAGAGAGCTGTACATTCCCTGTTAAAGCTCTGAGGTCTTTCAACAATATCAACAGATTAGAGAAACAGTCACACCACCACTTGAATCATTGGACAGTCACAGATCGCTGGGTTTGCTTTATGCACTCAAGCCACTGAGACTGGAACTTCTTAAAGAAACTTGATGGGTCAAATTCCTGAGGACGTTGCAAGCCCACAAGTGAGCATGAATGCTGGAGGTGACCAGCCACTGGCCAACTCAATAAACAATGCAAAAAGGGCACTTGCAGCCTCACAGCGCCAGGGGTTTGTGTTCAATTCCATCCTTGGGTGATGTCTGTGTGGAGTTTGCATACTCCCTGTGTCTGTATGGGTTTCCTTCAGATGCTCCAGTTTCCTCCCACAGTCCAAAGATGCGCAGGTTAGGTGGATTAGCCATGGTAAATGCAGGGTTACAAAGATAGGATAAGGTAGTGGGTGGATCTGGGTGGAACACTCTTCAGAGGGTCAGTGTGGACTCGATGGGCTGAATAGCCTGCTTCCAAACTGTAGGGATTCCATGATCTATGAATAAACTTGGAGAAACAATGGGGAGTTGTTCAGTGTCTTCTGCACTGTTAGATGACCATACCTTCATGGAACTGGCAACCTCAAGATGGTATCACACTGGACTTCTGACACCTTCTTGGTCCACTGCAAAATATGGTTAATGTAATGGAGAATGTATTCACCAAATAATAGCATAAGCTTGTTTCACTATCCTTTATTAATCTACAAGCTCCTAGAGTCACTCATTAACCCATGAACAACTCATCCCGCCTCCAAAAGCAGGCTGGCGTTAGATCCAAAAGTAGTTGCTGTGAACGAATCCTTACTCTCTCCACACACACTGAGGCTGGTTCCCAACACATTCTGAAGACTGGAGCTCCTTACATTGATCCATGCTCTGCCTTCAATACTGAATGAAATACCGAAGGGTTTGATGCTCAAACTGTCCCTGCTGCTGCTTTTTCCCAAACCACTCTGATTGCTGTCGACAATTCTGAACAACAGAGAGATGAAGATTCACTGACGACACATGGTCAACATTCCAAGACACTCAATAACAGTCTCCCACAGGGCAGTATCCTAGCAACAACTCCCTTTAACATCCACTTGAGGGAGATGCCCACCAGGCCATGATTAAAAATTGATTTACTTGAGGGCATTACCTTGACAGCTCAGGAAATGCCTTTCCAGGATATGGAAGCCACACTAAACTCTGACCTGTCAAAAATGGCTGAATGTTTCCACAAGCAAGCCCAACCGTGTCAAACATTTGCACTCTTCCTTGAGAATCACCATCTGTGGAAAAAAACAGTGCAGCATGACCCAACCTCACTCATGTTGGAGAGACCATTGATAGCTCCCTAACGTAACCTGCCACTCCCCTCTCCCAGCTCCCTGAAACACTGCCCACCATAAAGGGCAAGACACAAGTGAATATCACCAACACGTTTGCTGGGATGTAGAAACCACCAGTCTTTGTACCTTTGCCGCGGCTCTGGTGTTCTGGATAGCTAATTACTTTTCTTTTCAGTCACGTTTGGGATATGGGTGTTAATGGTTAAGCCAATATTTATTGCCTATCCCTACTTATCCTTGAGAAAGTGGCATGGAGCTACTTGGGGTGTCTGTATGAGCTGCTGGGAATGGAAATTTTGACTCAGTGCTGTATACTGATATAAGTCTCACACCAAATTCACGAGCCTCATCTGAGATTAGCTCCAGTTCAGTGGTTGCTAGTCCTCTCAAATCTCACCCCTTCCTCCACTTGACAGGATGTAGCAAGACACAGACAAATAACACAGACTAGCGGCAACTCGGGCCTCAAAATCCAAGAAAACCCTCAAGACCCTCAAACATGACACAGGACCCTTGGAACATCCACAGAGCATGAATCAAGCATTTCTATCTCCAGAGAAATTAGCATCAAATGCAGGCTGGAACCCAAGTGCAGTACTGAAGGTGTGATGCAATGTTGGAGGGGCTGACTATCAGATGAGATCTGAAGTTGAAGTTCCATCTATTCTGTCAAGAATTAAGGCATTTTCTCTGACACCCTGATCAATACTTAACCCTCAGCGAAGATCACTGGATCAGTTATCCAGGAAAATTTGTTTTGCTGTTTACACAATCTTACTGTGAGTAAATTGGCTGCCATTATTCCTACATTACAACGCTGACCCGATCTCAAGAGTATTTCATTAGCTTTAACACACATTGTGTAGTCCTGTGGTCATGAATGCTACTGTAGATCATTTTAATCAACCTGTTGATCAACAGACTTCCAGGGCAGGTGGGACTTGAACTCAGATTTTCCAGTCCAGAGGCAGGGGCATTACCACTACTATATGATTATGTGAGTACTTTTTATGTACAAAAGCCCTTCTTAAATTCAATGCCATGAAATGAGTGGCCACTCAATTCTGACTGGAGTCATACTGAATTGAGAGGTACCATGAGGATAGATTGTGATCTTTCTTCTGGGGAGAATATTTATAGAGTTATTTCTGGGTGGTTCCTGGTAGTGCCTGGTAATCAGCAAAAGGGCCATCAACATCAGTAAGTTTGCCAGTAAGCTTCCTCTCCATCCTCATAGCTGTGCATAACACCTTTCCCCCACATCAAGCTGTTCCAGAGTGTTTTACAAATAGTAAAATATTTCATTAAGGTTATTTACTGTTTCAATGTCAGCAACAGGGAGCAGAGTTCTATTTCAGGTGCAATGCAACGATATGTTGCAGAAGTTTGCATCCTTTCAGATAGATGCTGACTCACTTATGATTTGACATGCGATTGAGTAGTTTCTGTAGAATAAATTGCATGCTTCATTCTGTACATTGCCAAATGGAAGCCAGCAAAAACTGATAGCATAGCAATGCTGTCTGTACAGTAATATTGATGACTGCATGGAGTGCACCACTCTGGGGAATGGATCCATATGACCAGCCTCAATTTGGGTGAATACTGTTGACATAAGGCATGGTTTTAAATTATGATAAGAGCCTTAATTACACTCTTAAGATTAAAATTAAGATTAATGGGAACAAATTCTAGTTATGCAAGCTAATACCACCATTCTTTAACAATGCAACATGGAGAAGTTAACCCTTAGAGATCTACCTTTGTGACTTGTATGCCACAAAAAAAAAGTTGTCTGTTTGGTCTCTCACCTTTTGATCAAATGAGTTTTATCTTCAGGAATGGCTACACAGAGAATGAAGAAAGCGAATTAAACTACAGTCTGTTTCTGAACAAGGTGGAAAATATCGATGGGCAAGAATGTGGATATGTAACATCATTAGTTCACAGTGCTCAGCTGAAAGGATTTATCGCCATTGAGTAACTGAATACTGCCACAGTGAGAAAGGAAGGTGGCAAAAAACATGGCATCGATGAAATTTAAGGATTGGGAAGTAAACGCGTGATACAGTGAGAAAGAGTGTAAGCTCAAAGGGGAATGAATTTAATGCCAGCTCCAGAGAGAAGTCAAGAGACAAAAAGGAAAACTGGATTAAGGGAGAAAGAAAGAGAAATCTAGAAAGAAATGTCAAAAAAAAAATTTAAATGTGACTCTTAAAAAATCAAAACCTTAATGAATAGAAACCACACTAAAATAGATCATTTTTAGTCTAAGACTTTGTTCAGTAATAATTAACACTTGCCACATTCTTAAACAAATATTTACACTTGTGTTAGTTGTTATGTAAGGACTTTCAGACCCTGGACCAACTTTATAATGATGTTTTGGAGCTGCCCCTCACTAGGTTTAAATAATACAGTGGAGGCAGCGTTAAGGGGAAGAAGAAAGAAATACATGGGGACCCAGGCAAAAACCTGACCATGAACCACGTGAATGTTACAAACACTCACAGAGAAACATTAGGTGGTAGAGTTAATAGAATAGTCTTTCAATAATGTAACTGTAGTATTAGAAACTGGTATATCTCTGAATTACAGTGTTTAGTCCTAAAGTGCAACAAACAGTGTTATAAAGAACCCTAAGCCAGGAGACTGTTCTTGACTTTGCCTTTTCCTTGAACAGTTTCTCCTGAACCCAAACTAATGTATAGGAGCATAAATCCACACAACTAAAGAATGGCCAGCCTTAGCTTTCTGCACCACTTTTAAAATTAAATGGGAAGGTTATGGGCTTGATATCATGTTTAGGAAGCTAATGACAGAGGTGGGTGAGAGCAGTGTCAGAGAAGGGCCCACTTGATAACAGTGTTTTCCTATTCCCATTTAACTGAATACCAGCTTCATTCCTCACACAAAAAAAAACAATGAGCACCACTAGCGCTTTGACAGCAAACTCTGGCCCATCATTTCTTATGCTGCTTTTATTCTGTCTCTTAAATGCAGCTTGTTGCTTGGATACGCAATCCTGCTGTGAAATTGTTGTTAACTTTTGTTTTTGCTCTTCATTTACCTTCATCCTAGCCCTCCCTGACTCTGAGGGTTGACAAGAGGGATGGATTTCTGGAGAGTTCATCACTTGGCCTCCTGCCTGCAGACTCCCCACCTCATCAAACAGTGCAAGTTACAACCAACAAAGGTACCTGCTTGAAGAAAATGAAAATCAAAACACCATCGACGTTAATAGACCTTTGACTCTCTTCCTGGATTTCATGCAGACTATTCCTGGCTTCAGTTCCGTGGAGGCTCAGGGATATTGCTAGAAGAATGACAAGCTGAGTTGGATGTCATCCTATAAACCATCCCACACTTTTCAACTCTTACTGCAGTCCCTTTCTCAGGTCAGTGGCTTACAGACAGATAAGGTTCCACCTCCTTGAGCAGACTACTTGAAACACTCACAATGTCAATATTTCAACTAAACATAATCGGCACAGCAAAACATTGTGTGAACAAGATGCGCAATATCTAAGTTGTTGATGATTGATGTGGCAATGATAAGGCACCAAAATACCAATTTATAAAACTGATTGAAAGAACAGACAGATTAATCTTGGACTTACTTCCCATTGAGAGTAAAATTACACAACTGAGATGCAGTCATGTTGTGCGCTGAACAGTACTATACTTATTAAGCAGCCTATGCATAAATGGATGATATAGAAGTTCATGAATTCATTATTTAGTAGATCTATCAGTCAGTGTATTTTCTTTCAGCCAAGCAAAAGGATTTAAGGTTAGAGGTTGATCAGAGTGTGAATAAGAACTACACAGTGAAATAACTCCACAGAGGCCAGTATTCCATACCAAATCACCCTTTATTTGTACATGCATAATACTTGACACTTGTCCACTCCCTCAGAGCCAGGTCTCAGCGTGAGCAGGATGTCCGACATTCAAGTTCTTATCTGTCAGCCAGGGCTCCCTGATTGGACCAACTTAACAGCCTCAATCAGGGAACTCATATTCTATCAGGTCCATCTGGCTGACCTTGTTGCAATCACTACAGACAGGCTCTGTATCAATCAGACATAATTGATTCATCTCTTCAGTGTGTCCTAACCAAATATATGTATTTTTAAAAATCTAGATATCTGTAGCTGAGGCTTGACAGCGTTGATCATTGCAATTGTGTATTCACTGGACTCATACATAATACATGGATGATTAAATTCCATACCTGATTGGTATCTACATTTGTTTTAAAATTCAAATTGTGACTTGATGAGTGCTAATCTTAAAGGGCTGTGCATTGGCATATCAATTATGAACTTTAATTAAAATTGGAGAGAAATTAACAGGCTTGCCTTTGGCTGATTGTTCAACAAAAGGATATATTTGTTCTGATGTCTTTGTGCGGAATATTTGCTTCTTCAAGTTAAATCTTTTAAGGATTTTCTGTTAAGTAAGCATTTCTCAGATTAAGCCAATTTACATATGTCCCTGCTCTTTAACTGTGTTCTATTATAATATATTAAAATCTCTGATGCCCACAGTCGTGCATATCACTTGCTCAGCTTAGAGTTAAACTACCAATGGTTTAAAGATGAAAGGCTTTAGAGGCTAAGATAACAATTCACAAACCCTGTCATATCTTAAAGAGAATGAAATGCCTGGGGAGAAAGATTACATATTATTTATGGTGGAGGCAGACCCTGGTTTTTTGAGGTTGAGAGGATATTTATGCAAAGCTATCCCCTCTGAATAGTGGGCTAGAATCTGCAAAGGGATGTGGAGTCTGTCTAGTTTGTGCGAGGCAACGACCTGGTAGGGGGAATGGCCTTTTCTATTCCTCTCAGTGACTACGTTAACAAGCTTTATTCTTGAAGTTGATAAATGAAGATTATTCACTTTTGAGAGGTGCTACTAGGGGCTGGAGCACAAAAATGTAGGTGCCACTTCAGTGCAGCCATGAGGGAGTATTGCTGTGTTCTTCCAGCCTCCTGCCTATCTACAAAGGACAGACAAATGGGCATGTAACCAGGACGCTGTGTTAAAATGGGAAGGTCAAGGTCCTGTTTACACATGGACTGGAGGGGTTCCACAACGTGGTCACCCAGTCTGTGTTTGGTTCCTCAGGTCATGATCTCATTACAAATTTTGGAAGTTTTATGTATGTGAATTGGCCATTGCATTTCCTAACTAAGAGCTGTCGCTACATTAAAGCAGTACCTAATTAGCCTTTGAGCATCTTCAGTTATGCTGAGGTTGGGAAGATGCTATATAAATGCACTTCCTTCCTTTACCTTTTACGCTGGAAGAGGCAGCATCTTTAAGATACAGGAGGAAAAATACAAAATAAAATATCTCAGGAGTCAGTTGCGTTCCTTGGATCACCATCGTTCTTTCAAATGCAAACACCGACTAAGCCACAGCACAAGAGAAAGGTTGTGGGCTGTGGGCTGCAGACAAACTAATTCCACTCCACTCCCAGATGTGACTGACCTACAGCATTTGTTGTACAATGCACAGTTGGATTCCACAGCTGCATTCTCTGTGGCATGAATACATCACACTGAGGCAAATGATCAATAAGCAAAAAAATCCAGACCACTAACTTTTTAATAGTTCTCCATCAAATTACCCCAAGTCTGTGGATTGATCCAATGTTTCTAGGCTCTCTGAATTATAAAGGTTTTATTGTAAACTGTGTAACAGTTATGTGCCCCATCTGAGCCTTATCCATTGCTTCTATTGTGGAATGTGTACAGAAGTAAGATATGAAATAGTCACAAGTACAGTTATAAAGTCCATAGTGTTTTACAATGCAGAAGGAGGCCCTTTGGCCCATCATGTCTGTGCCAGTTATTAAGCAACTACCTACTCTTCCCCCACTATCCAGAACCTAGCCAGTAGCCTTGTATGCTTTGGCACTTCAAATGATCATCTAAATAAGAAGCCATCGATTAAGGAGAAAAAAATATTGTGCAAAAGCCTGATTGGAACGTGGAATACATTGTGCTTTAAATTGAGGGGTGATAGATATCGAACAGATGTCAGAGGTAGGTTCTTTACTCAGAGAGTAGTAAGGACGTGGAATGCCCTGCCTGCAACAGTGGTGGACTCGCCAACGTTAAGGGCATTTAAATGGTCATTGGATAAACATATGGATGATAATGGAATAGCGTTGGTTAGATGGGCTTCAGATTGCTTTCACAGGTCGGTGCAATATCCAGGGCCAAAGGGCCTGTACTGTGCTGTAATGTACTACGTTCGATGTTCTAACATAAGAAAGAGGAGAAACAGTAGACTATATGGCCTATCAAGCATGACCTGTCATTTAGTTCAAACATAGTTCCTGCATCAACATTCATTTTCTTTCTCCCCACTCCTTGTATCCCCTTATTCCCTGAGGGCCCAAACATCTGCTTGTTTTTAGAATTAAATGCACTTAATGATGGAGCTTCCACTATCCTCTAGGGTAAAGAATTCCAAAGATGCACAACATTTTGTATGAAACTGTCAGCCATTACCTATTAGCTCCTTATCCTGCGGCTGTTGTCGCACCTCACTTGGGTAACATGCTGGAAATCAACCCTCACTATTCTTGGAGTTGTCCCAAAGTTTGTAAAATTTTCCATTACCTGATTTTCAGCCCCAGGTTGACAGAAAGGACAGATTAGATTTCTGCATTTAAGAAGAATGGCTACTTACTTTTAAAATATAGAATCTATTAGATTAGATTCCCCACAATGTGGAAACAGGCCCTTCAGCCCAACAAGTCCACACCGACCCTCCGAATGTGCAAACTCTACACAGACAGTCACCCAAGGCTGGAATCGAACCTGGGACCCCAGCACTGTGAGGCAGCAGTGCTAACCACTGAGCCACCATGCCGCCCCATCTAGTTTATTTAGTTATAGATAAACAATTATGAACCATTGACATCCAACTCTATGAGTTCAAATTCTAATCCTCTTATAAATCACTTCACACATTCAGACAAAAACACGCAGACAGAGAGAAAACATGGACGTGTTGGGTGGACTGGGAAATCAGTTCAGTGGCCCCTGTACACAGGGTTTGCTGAGATTATATTATTGCTGATCATAATGCTGTTTCTTGACCTTCCTTCTCCAGATACTTCCATTTGTTTACAGGGAATGCAGGGTGACTGGTTCACACCTATAATGGCCTTTGGTTCTAACATTAAAAGTTACAGCATACAGCAATTGGAAAGCGTAAATAAACTGGATATCTTCAGGCATGAGATGCTTTTTACCACAAAGCTAGAACATTATCTTCCCTTCCAGAGGTCCAATGGTTACTGCCTCAAAATTCACACCTCCAAGTTGTTCAGCTACCAAGGCGCCAATCACATAGCTTTTGGCAGGCAGAAAACCTTTGTCATTGATAATCAGTCATTACTGCACAGACTAATCAACTGGCTGTTGCTGAATCTCCATTCATACAAAACACTTTGGCTCCAGTTTATCTGTAAACTAGATTTCCACTAGTGCTTGAACAAGCAGCTATGTAAAACAGTGCTTACAATGGGTTTCAGGTCACTTGTTTTTAACAAGTGTAGCAATCCTTCAACAATGCTTGATATTTTTAAAAACAATTATTTTCCCATTTCAGTCCACCTTTAAAAAAGGAAAAAAAAATACAGTTTTTACATTGTATCGCATGTTCTAGATGCCCTAGCCAAAGGAAATAGTCTCTTGGTATTCACACTGACCAGCCCCTTCAGAATCCTATGTGTATCATGAGATCATCTCTTTTCCATCTAAATTCCACAGAGCGTTGACATAATTTACTGGGTTGGCACAGTCGCTAAGTGATTAGCACTGCTGCCTCACAGCGCCAGAGTCCCAGGTTTGATTCCACCCTTGGGCCACTATCTATCTGGAGTTTGCACATTTTCCCATGTCTGTGTGTTTCCTCCCACAGTCCAAAGGTGGATTGATCATGCTAAGTTGCCCATGAAATGCAGGTCAGGTGGATTAGTCTTGGGAAATGTTGAGATAGGGAGATAGGGTTGGGTCTGAGTCAGATGCTGTTCAGAATTTTGGTGTGGACTTGATGGACAATGTAAGGGCTTTATGATCTACCAGCAAGATGTAGTTGACACAGCACAGATGCTTTTAAGAGGAAGCCAGATAAATATGAGGGTGAAAGAAAGGTGATACATTGACAAAGTACCATATGTACTCATGTATAAGTCAATCTCATGTATAATTCAACCCCTCATTTTTTTGCCCAAAGATCTTGTATTTTCCACATACCTCATGTATAAGTCAACCATAGTTCTTCACATTCACGGATCAACATTCATGAGTCATCATGCCTGCCCGTAACACTCCGCTCCAGGTTTTCAGAATTGCTTTAATGGTACGACAGTACAGGTTGAATGCCGTATCTGCGGAGTCGGTTTCTGTGGTTTCAGTTACCCGCTGTTTACCGCAGTCCGAACATATTACAGGAAATGTTCTAGAACCAGGGACCAGGAGGCTGCCGGGAAGATAAATTTCCCATTTAAATGAATGGGTTCACATCTATCTGCAGTTTTGGGCTTCCACAATAGGTCTTCGTACGTATCCCCTACAGGTACAGGGGGGACTACTGTACCATTCTACAGTAGCAGGCAGAATGCAGACAGTTATTTTGTAGGTAAATCTTCAATAATGGCCATTTTTTTCCCTTTGTTGTTTATTATTTTAGATAGAGATCTGACTCTTTGTTCATTTTTTGACTCATACCAAGCATGAATTTCATCCCTCTCCAAAACAATACCTTGTGTATTATTCGACCCGCTAATTTCAGCTTAATAAAAAACACTTCAAGGTTCAACCTATACATGAGTTTATACAGTAAGTTGAAGAGGGTTAAATGGAGTCTTGTGTGGAACACAAACAGCAGTATGAACTGGTTGAACCAAATGTATATTCATGTGTTCTACATTCAATTTAATATCTGTGTAACTCTATTCAACAATGTTTACTTATTCAGTAGTATTTTGCTGAAAACCTTTTTCTTTGCTCATAAACAATGAAATTTAATAAATAATATTTGCCTTTTGTTAATCAAAATGCTTTGCAATGAGAGCATTGGAAGATTTTATATTAACTGAACAGTAAATGTTAAACACAATGCAAAGAGAATTCTTGTCTTGATTCTCAATTTTATTTCACGATTAAAACGTTTATCCATAACATGTAATGTCAATATTACTCTCAGACACAGAAATAAATTAACTTTGCATGTCTTCACAAGTAGATCTTGCGTGGTGGCTCAAAAGTCATTTGTGTTGAGTATTTTTATAATGTTCACATTCAATATCTTACAAAAAGAATTAGATGGCTACAGTTATCTGCACAAAAAAGGCAGAAACATATATTGATTATAAAGCTATGGTTGTAATATAACTTCACTGTGACCTTTCTGTGCTGCTCTGTTCATTTAATCAAATGAAAGATATTGTTTGTTTTGGGTGAGTGCAATAGTTGAACATGAAACCACAGTTGTGCCAGATTTCCTCAGCTATTACCATGTTTGGCTGTAAATTAGAATGTTTCTGGGCTCAAGCCTCACTAGAACTTGGGCATACAATCTAGGGTATGAATGTCCATGCTTATCAAGTCTAAATAATTCAGACTTGAAGCCAGGCTACATCATCTTACTTCAGCCAAATGTTTAATTTTCAGCCAATTTGTTTCATGTGAATGTTGTGTCTGTTTGAGAAGTGGTTGGTCATGGACCTGTTGCCTGCTAACCGATATGAACTGCATGAACACAGCAGAATCTGTTACTAGCATCAAGAGAAAATACACAATATAATAGGAATATTGATTTCAACTTAGAAACTAGCAATGCAGCAATGTAGTCCATAAAGTTACAGATCTGTTCGTCCCTAATCTCAGGTGATATTCAAGTGCTGAGCAAAGTCTGGATTGTCAGAGATGTCTTCCTTGAGAATTTTACAGCTGCAACATAGATAACATTCTATTTGGGTGCATAACGGCCTGGGACAGCAACTGCTCTGCCCAGAACTCTAAGAAATTACAGTAAGTTGTATGCGTAGCCCAGACCATCACGGAAGCTAAACTCCTAACCATGGAGTCCATTTACACTTCTCTCTTTGCCACAGAAAGTCTGACAACATCATCAAAGATACTTCCCACCCCAGTAATGCTTTCTTCCAACCTCTTCTGTCAGGCAGAAGGTATAGAAGTTTGAACACATGCACCAACAGGTTCAAGAACAGCTTCTTCCCTGCTGTTACTAGACTCCTGAACGGACGTCTCTAACTTCAAATAATGTGTATCTTGTTATTGTTAATCTTGCATTGTGAATTTCCTGTGCAGTTATAACCTTGTATGCCTCTCTCTGTCTAAGCGTCCTATGAGCTGTATGTCCTTGTTTGCTGTAATCAGCCTGTACTGATGGCAAAACAAAACTTTTCATTGTGCTTAGGTGCATGTGATTACAATAAATAAAATCAATTAAATTAAATCAACTTACTCAGAAACATATTTAATAATTCCAAGGTATTGCTCCAACACAAGCAGGAAATTCTTGAATGAGGCTAATGTTCCTCCTACAGCTAAAAACACATTGAATGGTCATTCAACTTATTCAGGCCCATGGAATCTTGATGGGTCTACAATAACTACCATAGGTTGTCTGTGTGAAAACAATGATGGGATCATTCCTTTTAGCAAAGCTATAAGTTGTGAGCAATTGTTAATACATCACAGTGAGGACCCTTAATCCTTAATTTAGTAGTCTATTTCCACTTTGGGGTCAGATATGACAATGACCAAACTTTAACAAAGATATGGTTAAAAAGTCAAATTTTGGACCAAATTTAATTTAATTTGTGAATGGGGAATGATTCAGTTATTAATAATATTAATTTGTGAATGGGGAGTGATTCAGTTATTATTATGTCAAAAACATGAGTTTGGAAATAATAAATTATCCAATATATCTGTCTATTGAAACTTTGATCTTATCAATCTTTCTTTAAATTTACATGTGGAGATGAGACAATAATCAGTTGTTGCCCTTTTTAAAAGGTAACATTAATAATGTCACCTCTATCTGGCCTAAACATTAGCACATCAGTTCTGTCTGTCAGCATTTTTGTGAATTACATGTTTACTCCAAAGTCATTGGATTTATGTCAGCTTCAAGCTTCTCAACATGAAAATGGACAATGATAAAACTATACCATGTTGTTTACAGTGGAAAAGCTCACCTACCCACCTTGTATATGTTGGTTTCTGCTGAAACCATCTGGAGTGGCTTTGGTAGATTCACAATCTTGTTGGTATCAGTCTAAGCGCCTGATACCATGCAGGGAAGGATATCCATCCATCTCTTCAGGTTCAATCTTGATAAACAGCAAACAGGTTTATTATACATTTGCGAGTATATTATATCTGAGATATATGATTATTTCTTGTGAGACTATCAGGCTCTGTTTAAGATTAAATATGCATTGTTAATTCAGCTACATACTGTTAACACGCAGAACATTCATTGACCAGTATACACATCTGGTGATCATGTAGAATTTGTTGTACGCTAATTAGATATTCCTAGGAAGTCCTTTATATCTTGATGGTAAAAACAATGACTGCAGATGCTGGAAACCAGATTCTGGATCAGTGGTGCTGGAAGAGCACAGCAGTTCAGGCAGCATCCGAAAAGCTTCGAAATCGACGTTTCGGGCAAAAGCCTCTCTCTACAAGAATCTCAGGGAGTCTCTCTCCCACTGCAACTCCCAGGTCATTTCCTCTGCCCTGAAGCTCTTCAACCATGTCCTGAAACAAATAAAGATTCCTGATGAAGGGCTTTTGCCCGAAACGTCGATTTCGAAGCTTTTCGGATGCTGCCTGAATTGCTGTGCTCTTCCAGCAACACTGATCCAGAACCTTTATATCTTGATGCCTATCCTGCAAGGTTGGTTTACCATTTAAGATACTAATTGCCGTATTCAAGAGCCAGCAGCTTAGAACAAGAAAATATTGTTATTTACCAGATCTCTCCCACAAGCCTGCGCTCTCAACCTCTTAATGTTTATAATCATTGGACAGTAAAGGAACATGGACCCACCGCAGTGCCAGAGATACGAACATCTTCTAATCTGCCTAGAAATTAAGCCCAGCAGGTTTATTTGGGGTGTTTCCTTCTTGTTTCCTGAACCAGTTCCCTTGACTCATGACCTTTTTGAAGATTTTAACTTGGTCAACTTGGTTCTAAGATGTTATACAAAATTCTTTGCTGCTTTATGGCATCAGCTGTCTCCAGGCTTCATCGTAACCTTGACCTGCACACAGAGGCAACAGAGGAAAGAGTAGCAGACTCAGTGTCAAAGCATGTGCAGCCAGTGGTCCCAGCAGACGGTCCACTCCTCACAGAAGATTTATGAACTGGCCCTGTCCCTCAAATCTCAATAAAAATAAATATTTTGTTCAAATAACTATGGAGACTTTGCTGTGCAGGCAATGACTATCATATTTCTCTCTATCACAGGGATTGCACCTCAAAAGCTATGAGAGGGAGTGGCATAGTGGCAGTGTTGCTGGACTGGGCAGAGGTTATGGGATGTGGGTTCAAATCCTTCCATGGTTGTTGATGCTGTTTAATATTCAGAATAAAAAGATGGTCTTATTGATAGTACCTTTGAAATAATCCTCAATTTTATAACAATACCCATTTGGTTTATTAATGCCCTTTAGCAAAGCAAATCTTGCTGTCATTATCTACTCAGCCCCACGTACGATTCCAGCTCCACAGAAACGTGATTGTCTCTTCATTGCCCTCTGAAAACTCAGATGATCAACGATTTCTGCCTTTGCCAAAAACACACACTCATAAAAGAATTTTAAGATGTAGTCCCTTACTTTAAAGCACTTCGAGACATTCTGAGTTTATCATATAAAGTTCTTTCATTGCTCATTCTTGGGATCAGTTGGGATCAAAGTGGAATTGAGACATGAAGATCAGATTTCATTTCTGCTTCTATGTTGAGTTAGATGTTTGGAACCAAGATGCTGATATTATTACAGCGAAGTTCAGTGTTCCGATGTTAAGAGGTTGAAAAACAGTTGATTCAGCATCCAAACTAGGAAGATCAAGGGATTATTGTACTACAAAAACATCCTGTATCACACCATTTCCCACATTACAGTATTGACTACATTTTAAAGGTTATGAAGATCTTTGAAGGGTCCTGAGGTTCTAAAAGGAGTTTCATAGATGCTAATTGTTTCTGATCATATCTCACTGAAACGTCTTAAAGTGCTTCATTTGCTGAGTTTTTTTTTAAATACGAAGATTGTTGTTATTCAGTAAAAACTGAAAATAGTTATTTGGTAGTTCAGAACTCAAGGGCAGTTGAAACAAGACACTTTTTGCCAAAGCTCTTTATCTTTGCACTCATCAGGACAATTTGTAAGAAATACCAATGTAAAAGGGAAAACAACATTTATACTGTATGATTGAAATTGGCAGAGGCATTGCCAAGGTGAAAGCACTGTTTAAATGATGACTAACTATAATAACTGACCAGATTCATGGGGAATCCCTAATCAATCACCTTTTGAAGTTTATTGAGTATGAGTTTCCTTGGTAACAGACAATGGCCTGCCCAACTGGAACTCATCACCTGAGCCCTTTCACCGTGGTAGTGCCCATGGCCCTGGACTGGGAGGCCTGGGTTCAAGTCCAACCTACTCCAAAGCTGTCTAATAACATTTCTGAACAGCTTGATTAGAAAATATCTAAAAGGTGATAAAGCAGACCCAGGGGAGGTGATGTCCTAGTGTTATAATAGCTAGGTTGTTAACCCTGATGTTCTGGGGTCTCAGGTTCAAATTCTGCGAAGGCATATGGTGGAACTTGAATTCAATAGATATCTGGAATCTAATGAAGCCATTGTTGATTTTCAGGAAAAATGTCCATCAGGTTCAGTAGTGTCTTGTAGGGAAGGAAGCTGCCACCCTTGCCTGGTCTAGCTTATATATGACTTCAGACCCACGATAATGTGATTGGTTCTTAACTGTTTTCTGGGTAATTAGAGATGGGTAATAGCCAGTGACACTCACATCTTGTGAATGAATGTTAAGGAAAGTTCAAATGACCTATTTCTACACTCCTGATCTTTGGGCATTCGGTGTGGGGGGGGTGTGGGCAGGTGGGAGGATGTCCTCATGGGTCTGCTCTTGGCCTTGGCCAGTCTGGCAGTAAACAGGTGCAATCAGCGTGCTGTGAAGGGGGTAATCTCTGCCAATTGTCTGCCCCGTTTCCACAGTTATGTTCATGCTCGGGTGTCATTGGAGAGGGAGCACATGCTGTTCATCAATGGAGGGGGAAATAAAGCATTGTAATGCGCCTTTAGATAGAGGTGCATTACAATGCTTTATTTCCCCCTCCAAAGCCATTTTGATTTAACACCTTCCCTTCTCTTCCTACCTTTTCCTCACTTTGATGGTTTGTATTGTCTATAATAGGCTTTGCATGTCAACTTCTAATTGGCTCCATGGGTGATTGACTGATGGTGATTAATAGTTAAAAACAAAAAAAAGTCACAGTCATTTGGTGGTAGAGAAGTTGTTTGAGTTTGCGGAGGCAATATTATAAAGCAGACCCAAATAGGGGTCTTGTGGTTCAGTTGGGAAAAAGTGAGGACTGCAGATGCTGGAGATCAGAGTCGAGAGTGTGGTGCTGGTTAAGCACAGTAGGTCAGGCTGCATCCAAGGAGCAAGAGAATTAATGTTTTGGGCATGAGCCCTTCATCAGGTGCAGTTGTAATGTCCCTACGTCTGAGCCAGGAGACCCAGGTCTCACCTGTGGCATGTGTAATAACAGCTTTGAACAGGTTGATTAAAAAATGTATTAAAAAAACAGACAAAGGTATGTATGTCCTGGGCCTGAACTAGGGGCTTGTTCAAGACTAAACAATATTCTTTTTCTAATCACGCTTTCTGAATTATTACACTGACAATCAATTGTCAAGCTTTATTTAAATTTTGAACAGGCAGGTTGACTGCGATTGGTCAAGACATTGTCCTGAGAAATGAAGCAGAGAATGCTGATTTAGAGTCATAGAGTCACAGAGTTGTACAGCATGGAATCAGATCCTTGGGTCAAACTGTTCCATGTCAACCAGCTATCCTAAAGTAATCTAGTCCCATTTGACAGCATTTGGCCCATATCCCTCTAAACCCTTCCTATTCAAGTCCCATCCTTTTAAATGTTTTAAATGTTGTCTTTTAAATGATCATTGCCTCCACCACTTCCTCTGCAAGCTCATTCCATACATGCACACTCTCTGCCCCATAGGTCCTTTATAGATCTTTCCCCTTTCACCTTAAACCTATGCCCCTCTAGTTTTGGACTCCCCTACCTTGGGGAAAAGATCTTAACCATTCACCCTACCAATGTCCATCATGATTTTTTAAACTTCTGTAAAGTCAACCCTCAGTCTCCAATGTTCCAGGGAAAAAAAGTCCCTGTCAGGTGTGATAACATCCTTTCTGTCTGCAAAGAACTGGCCCCTGCCTTTAATAGAGGTGGCATCCAATAAGTGAATATGCATCGCACCACAAAGACGCAGACCATCCTAAACTCCATCTAACTCATGGGTTCTCCATGACAAATCTTCTACCAATGAGAGTCCACTCGCGAACCAATCAGAACTCTTCTCTTACGCAGTGTAAGTGTTGTTCCCTTTTCCATTGACCTTTCTTGTGAAATGTCTTGATGAAAGCAAGTTAAAAAAATTCAACAAAATATGTATCAATGTTCCCAAGTTAAAATTGCGATTAATAAGCGATAATTTATGGGCCGCAAAGTGTTATAAAACATCCCATGGTCAAGAAGGTTGTTTTATAAAAGTAATTTCTGTATTTCTTATGATGGGGTTTAAACAAAGTTCTAATTCAGAGAGATAGAGATTTGAGAATGGACTTCTATTCAGCTATTTCAGCTGAAGCAAACCTCACAGTTCAAAGGACAATGAGTAGGCACTTGAGAAGAAAAAGGAAAGTGATGTGGCACTGATTATCACCATGAACCCATTACAGAGTATGTTCATAGGAGAGGAAGTTGAAGTGTTCCATATCATGGCAGTAAATGGGAAATTCAATCCATTTCTGCAGAATGGAGGGATTGAGGGATACAATACGAGACAATGTATTTGAGTTCTATTCCAAAGAGCCATTGTTTGGAATCAATAGGTTTTTGGTATTCTGAACAGAAACCCTATATTTTTGAAAAGGATAAAAACACACAGCCTCCTGAGGTATTACTAAGTCAAAAAATTACATCTAATAAGAAGTTAAGGTAAATAGCAAAGGTCTTTTCCCTGTAGTGGGGGAGTTCAAAACATAATTTTAAAATGAGAGGGGAAATGGGACCTTTTTCACACAGGGGATAGTTCAATGAACTATCAGAGGAAGTGGTAGATGCAAGTACAGTTACAAAATTTAAAAGATATTTGGGCAGGAACATGAACAGGAACAGTTTAGAAGGATATGAGCCAAATATAGACAAGTGGGACTGGTTTAGTTTGGGAAACCTGTTTGGCATGAAGGAGTTGGACCGAAAGGTCTGTTTCCATGTTGTATGACTCTATGAGTCCATCAGTGAGCACCAGGCAGATCTGAGCATTGATTAAGTTGCTGGTCAAATGTTCCTTGACTCCTGACTTTATCAATGCAGCATCCCAGAAGCAGACTCTGTAGCCCACCTCCACACAAAAGTGATACTTCACTGCTATTATAGTTGTGAAACTGTTTTTATTAATTTAATCTATTTCTCTAATCATCTTATTCAGAGATATCATTACACACCTCTGAAACAAGTAGGACCTGGGTTCCCTGGTCCAGAGGTAGGGACCCTGCCACCGCATCACACAGTTGTGAGTTTATTTGCCTCTAATCTCCATCTGATCACTGGATTAAAAATCACACAACACCAGGTTATGGTCCAACAGGTTTATTTGGAAGTTCAAGCTTTCGGAACTCTGCTTCTTCATCAGGTAGCTAGTGGGGCAGGATCATAGGACAAAGACTTATATTAAAAGATCAAGTGTCATACAACTGGTGCGATGTATTGAACAAACCTACCATGCATCAGTTCTATGTCACTTTGAATTTTTACGATAAATTCTGTGTCTTATGATCCTTCCACACCTGCTCTGTAATGAAGGAGCAGCACTCCAAAAGCTAGTGCTTCCAAATAAACCTGTTGGACTATAACCTGGTGTTTTTTTTAATTTCAAAAATATACTTTATTCATAAATATTTCATCTATACAATTGGACATGCCATCCTTCTGTAAACATTCCATTTCTTTGCGTATCGAAACAGGGTAATCATTCCTATTCACAGGTTGGTGTGATTACATTGAGCTGAGGCGCCAGCGGAGTCCAAATGACTGCGTGGGCCCCCTGTTCTTCTTAGGCAGGCAGATGTTACACGGTGGTCTTTCCCCACCGCGCCTTGGCGGCAGCTGCCCCAAGCTTCAGTGCGTCCCTCAACACGTAGTCCTGGACCTTGGAATGTGCCAGTCTGCAACACTCAGTTGGGGTCAACTCCTTCAGCTGGAAGATCAGCAGGTTTCCGACCGCCCAGAGAGTGTCCTTCACCGAGTTGATGATCCTCCAGGCGCAGTTGATGTTTGTCTCGGTGTGCGTCCCGGGGAACAGGCCGTAGAGCACGGAGTCCCGCGTCACAGCGCTGCTCGGGACGAACCTCGACAAACACCACTGCATTCCTCTCCAGACTTCTTCTGTGTAGGCACATTCCAGAAGGAGGTGTGTGACAGTCTCGTCCCCCCCGCAGCCGCTTCGAGGGCAGCATGCGGTGCGGCAGAGAGTCCGGGCGTGCATAAAGGATCTCACAGGCAGAGCCCTTCTCACCACCAGCCAAGCCATGTCTTGGTGCTTGTTGGAAAGTTCTGGCAATGAGGCATTCTGCCAAATGGCTTTGACAGTCTGCTCAGCGAACCGCTCGACAGGATCCGCCCTCTCCTTTTCCCGAAGGGTCTCAAGGACACTACGTGCTGACCACTTCATAATGGACTTGTGGTCAAAGGTGTTTCTCTTCATAAATTTCTCCACGAAGGACAGGCGATACGGAACGGTCCAACTACTCGGAGCGTTCAGCGGCAGCGAGGCCAGGCCCATCCTTCGCAACACCGGGGACAGGTAGAACCTCAGTACATAGTGACACTTGGTGTTTGCGTACCGGGGATCCACGCACAGCTTGATGCAGCCACACACAAAGGTAGCCATCAGGGTGAGGGTGGCATTGGGTGTGTTCCTGCCCCCATTGCCCAGATCTTTATACAGTGAGTCCCTCCGGACCCGGTCCATCTTTGACCTCCATATAAACTGGAAGATGGCCCAGGTGACTGCAGCGGCACAGGTTCTGGGAATAGGCCAGACCTATGCCACGTATAATAGCAATGACAGTGCCTCACACCTGATGACCAGGTTTTTTCCCACGATGGAGAGCGACAACTATTGGTACAGGAAAGATAAGACCATAAGTCATGGTGCAGAAATTAGGCCATTCAGCTCAACAAGTCTGCTCCACCATTCAGTCATGTCTGATAAAGTTCGCAACACCATTCTCCCATTTTCTCCCAT